>NC_137117.1:4209239-4359239 GCF_949357685.1 Gobio gobio | reverse complement strand
GATATTTTTTATTTGTTGTTAGAAATAGATTTTTTCTGTGAATTTGTGTTTTTGCAGATTTCCCATTAATTTCCTATGCTGGTCATTTTTGACCGAAGAGCACAAGTGGGAGTCATTTTTTTTACAACCACATGCTCGAATCATGACCCCAATTTTTTTGTGTGTAATGCTAGAAAAGTCACCAAGTTTCATATCATTCTGATGAAGCTGTGATTTTTTAAAAATTCAAAATGTGGTTCATAGGTTCAGTTTTTCATAGGTGTGTGTGTGTGTGTGTGTGTGTGTGTGTGTGTGTGTGTGTGTGTGTGTGTATAAGTGTGTGTGTGTGTGTGTGTGTGTGTGTGTGTGTGTGTAAATATCAATATCACACTCTTGATGTTTTAGAGTGTCACCCCTTCACTGCTGTGTACTTGTATTCAGCATTGTGGCCGATTTGTAGATTGTACACACAAATATTCAGAGAATTTTTGTGTTTTTGCCAATTTCCCATTCATTTCCTATGACCGAAGACAATGAACGCTACATTTTTTTAAATGACCATTTGGCATGCTCGAATCATGACCCCAATTTTTTTGTGTGTTTACATCCCTAATGCTAGAAAAGTCACCAAGTTTCATATCATTCTGATGAAGCTGTGATTTATAACATTTCAAAACAGAAGATTTTCCGGTCAGAAATGACGAAGAGCACCAGAGGGTTAAAGGGGTTAAGGGCTTAAATGACATGAAATCATTATCCAGACTTTATTAAATAGAAAAGTTGTAGTGGATGTGCTGCTTGTGAACACTTTTCCTGTGTTTTAAAGTTTTAACTACAGTGAGGATTGTTTGGCGTATGATAATAGCCAGCTCGACCCGACTTTACTCAATCTGTTTCCGTTTAAATATAAAGCAATAAAAATACTCTTTAGCCAGTGGAAAAGATCGAGAAATCTCAAAGCAACTGGCCTAAAATCATTCAGTCCTTTCGGATGGTTATGTATGTCCACTGGAATAATTGTCCAGATTTTCGGCACTCTCTGATGATTAAGGGACAACTGGAAAATATAATAACAATACATGCTTATATTTAACCCTTGTGCACTGTTGGATTTCTGCTTACACTCCTTATGGTTCGGGTCAAATTGACCCTTATTGGATTCAATACAATTCCCCAAAAATCACACTATGAAAAAACACATACAATCAGGTACAAACAATTCACTTTTAATATCAATACTTTTCACACATTACAAAGAATAAATATCTGAATTTACGATTTATAAAAATACCTTTAACCATTTTTATTTTTAAGATTGGCCCTTAGGACACTTGCCTTTATACATTTAGAACAATAATATCTTAGTCTAAACCTAAAGTAATCTTGACCAACTATATAGCATTTTAAAGCTTTCAGACTCTAATTCACTTCATATTTGGTGACTGATTTTCGAAAGAGATGAGCAGGAGATAAATAGCGATAGATTCGTCATTTGTGATGCGGTGCCAAACTATAACGCACGTTTTGACTCTTTCCATATGTTTTTTTTAATATGCATTTTAGAGATTGAATTCAAATCAAATATTAACATTACTGCCCAAACTACTTCTCAATAGGATGTCTACTTCATAGATATTTTGAAAAGTATGAAAATATAACGTATAGATCACTCAAACCATATATGGAAATCGAAGAGTCTACATGTCATCTAGTGGAAAACGTTGGTACTGCGCACAAAAACACTTTTTTTTTGTTGAGATATCAACCTAAAATTTGGTACAGAATTTGTTCAGATATTTAGCTTTGATTTTCTTGAGGTTTTAGAATTTAACATGTTTTGTAAAATGTATATTTTATATACAATATAAAAATATATACGTTATATATTTTCATGTTCATAAACTTCTATAACTTGTTTTAAACTTTACTTTTACGACTTATACAGTGATGGCCGATTTCAAAACACTGCTTCATGAAGTTGTTAATAGTTGAAGAGCTCTGAGATGCACAAAGTGTTTTGTATTTTGTGTCTGTACTGTACTGTTGAATATCTGTCCTATACGGGTCAAATTGACCCACAAACAGCAAGAGTGTATAACATTTTGATATGCACATTTCACAACGCATTATCATGTTGAAACTTTGCATGCATGTTAATGACCCTAAATGAGAAAAGGTCACACAATTTCAAGAAAAACAATGTAGGTTAGATAGTATTTCAGATAGATTGAAAAAAAAAAATTATAGCTCATTTTTACCATTTGTGGCATACAAAAAATATTTCTGTATTGAAAAAATGGGGAAAAGCTAATTTTTTTAGCTTCATAGGTTAGTAAAAAAATAAAATAACAAAATATAACCAAGAAATGTTATTATTTTGGGTCTCTACAATTGCCTTAGAACATTAAAATATGTGGGTCAAATTGACCCGTGAACATCACGAACGTAACGGTAAATGTGTGTGTATATGTCAAAACACATCAGCGTGTTGAAACTTTGCATGCATGTTCATGACCCTAAATGAGAAAAAGTCACACCATTTAAAGAAAAAAAACATAGGTTAACTGATATTTCTGACAACTTAAAAATCAAAACGGGTCAAATTGAACCCTCAACATAACACAAGGGTTAAGCATATTAACCACATCAGAGTCACTGTCACATAAATGAAGTTTATTGTGGGTTTCAAACCTCATATAAAAATCCTTAAACTCCAGAGCAAGCTGTCAAGTGGACACACATTGGGATTCACTTCCACTTGGATTGTATACACAACTCTGGAAAAAATGAACAGACCACTTAACATTGAGGAATCTCTCCTTAGCTATACACTATGGGACACTGGTCATCACACTGGGACTCGCTCAGTTTTAGGCTATGGTGAACATTGGTTTTCACTTTACAACTGTCGTCCGTCTCCAAACTCTCGCACAGTATAATCTGATCTATGTACACAGGGCCGGCTCTAGCTCTTTGGTTGCCCTAGGCGAGATTGAGTTTTGCGCGCCCCCTTATAAAACAAATCTTACAACAGATCTATAGTTTTTAGTATACTTAGTCAAACATAATAAATTTGACTATGAATAAAGATTGATCTGTTGAAAGTAGTTATTTTGAGTTAGATGCTAAATGTTCTCCTCTTATACATATTTGACATTGAAGGGCTGCATACAACTATAGTTGCCACAGATTCAAATACGATTTTCAAGAAAAAATACAAAAACCTGGGGAAAATAAATGCAGAACATGCCATTCAGAAAAAATTGGGCTCAAATGGGTTAAGTATTTATAAAAACTATACAAACAAAAATGCTCCTATAGTTACTCCAAGACTTAAAAAGCTAATTATGACTTAAATGATACACTCTACGTTCAATTCTACAAAGAACGTTGGAGGATATTTAACTAATTATGACTCAAACTATGGATGAACAAACAAAAATGCTTTTATAGTCACTCCAACAATTAAACGGTTAGTTCACCCAAAAATGAAAATTCTGTCATTAATGACTGAGCCTCATGTGGTTGGACACCCGTCAGACCTCCGTTCATCTTCAGACACAAATGAAGATATTTTAGTGTAAATCTGATGCTCTGAAAGGCCTCCATTGGCTCAATGCACTTTACACTCTCAAGACCCTTAAAAGACACTAAAGACGTCGTTACAAAGTCCATCTCACTACAGCGGCTCTACAATAACTTTATAAATCGGCGAGAATAGTTTTTGTGCGCAAAAAAACCCTAAATAACGACTTGTATAGTGATGACGATTTCAAAACACGGCCTCATGAAGCTTCGAAGCGTTATGAATCAGTGAGTCGATTCAGCAGTTTGGAGCATTATGAATCAGTGAGTCGATTCAGCAGTTTGAATCGCCAAATTTCAGCAGTTTGGCGGTTTGACACGCGATCCGATTCATCATTCGACTCACTGATTCATAACGCTTCGAAGCTTCATGATGCTTTGTTTTGAAATCGTCATCACTATATAAGTCGTTATTTAGGGTTTTTTTGCGCACAAAAACTATTCTCGTCGATTCATAAAGTTATTGTAGAGCCACTGTAGTGAGATGGACTTTGTAACGACGTCTTTAGTGTCTTTTAAGGGTCTTGAGAGTGTAAAGTTGAGCCAATGGAGGCCTTTCAGAGCATCAGATTTACACTAAAATATCTTCATTTGTGTCTGAAGATGAACGGAGGTCTTACGGGTGTCCAACCACATGAGGGTGAGGAATTAATGACAGAATTTTCATTTTTGGGTGAACTAACGTTAACCCTTTAATCAAGAAAATTAAGACTTGAAGGATCAATTGCAATAAATTGGTCATACACAAATGCTAGAAAGAATGTTCAAGGATGTTTACCAAATATTAACTCCATAAACTGTGCAAAAACTCTCTTAAGCACCTGTAAAGACACTTAAGCAAATTATGACCCATAAACTGGATTAACTATACCCTCTACAAACAAAAGTGCTATTATGGATACACTGTACTTACCATTACAAAATTAAAATATGTAAGTTCTTGTAGCTCTATCCCTATCTTAAATAATAAAAGATGAACAGTTGTTTCTGGCATTTCTATTCACCTTCAAAATTGACGCAGCATTAAAATTAGGCTCGTCTGGATTGTCAGTGAAATGCGTTGTAATATGTAGAGAACTAGCTAGTGATAGCTTAGTGACAGCAATAAAACGCCCAATGCCGTCCAATATTAGTTGATAATATCGATAATACGATGTAAATTTATTTTGTTTGTTTTAATTCTATGCTTAATGGGAAAGAAAGTGTGCCACTAGAGGGCGCGTGGCTGCGCCCCCAACACATTTGTCGCCCTAGGCAAACGCTGGCCCTGTATGTACATTTGAGTGTTTGGTTTTGTCCTTCTCTGGGCACTCGCAAAATAGACTCGAAGCTTTATCCGCATTTGCTCTCGCATATAAGCAAACCCCCCACCCCGAGTCAGGCGCTCCAAACCCTGCCAAATCTCTTCCCCGAAAGCCATGTTTCAGTGATCGCCAGTAAACACACACCTCTGCATTCCTATTTGTTTTAGGGAGAGATTGTGCGTTTGATACACTGCAAAAAATGCTTTTCTTCCAAATATCCAGTCCAAATATCTAAAGAAATCTTATATTAAGAAGCATTTATAGACAACCAAAAGTTTTGTCTTGTTTTGGGGGAAAAT
The DNA here is from genome assembly GCF_949357685.1 of Gobio gobio. Taxonomy (NCBI): domain Eukaryota; kingdom Metazoa; phylum Chordata; class Actinopteri; order Cypriniformes; family Gobionidae; genus Gobio; species Gobio gobio. The sequence continues at coordinate 4,354,072 of NC_137117.1, read as the reverse complement.
AACTTTTTTTTAAAGAGATTTTGCTTAAAATAAGCACAATAATCTGCCAATGGCGTAAGCAAAATCATCTTAATTCAAACAAAAAACAAGATTATTTTGCATTAGTAAATAGTTAATTCATCATTTATAAAGCATTGATAGACATTAATAGGCAGTTTATAAGCTATAAATGCTTTATTCTTGATTTAGAAGCATATCTATAATGTGTTTAATAATTGTATTTTCATACTTTATAAATGATCAATTTATCATTTCAAAATCAATTATAACATTATTTACACACCAGTTATTCAGGAGTTGTCAGTGGTTCATCAGATCATTTAGAAAGTGTAAGTAAAGGATTAATAAACTATTTAAATGTACATTTATACAGCTTATTATTTAGACCTATAGTAATAGTTACTCAGTGTGTTAATAAATGCTTTATTCCTACTGTAATTCATGATTAATTCAGGTAGTTATGAAACATTTAGTAGTTGTCAGTGAACTATTTGTGTGAGCTCATCTAAAGTGAGGACGATTTATGCCTCGTGAAGCTTTTACAGAGGAGATTTAAAGGCTCTGTTCTCCAATGCACAGAAAAAGGAAACAATCACAACACAGGAGGAATATATATATTTAAAAATGCAAAAATGGAGACTATACAACTAGTAACTTAATATCAAATTAAAATTAAACCTCTTTAATGTCATAGAAAATAATATTCCCATAGACCGCCATAAACCATAACTGCAGTCAAAGGAAACTAAGCCTCTGCAATCTGATATAAAAATACATTTCTGTAAAGTGTAAACATTGCTGAACAAAAATTACAGGAGTGCCAAAATACAACAAATACAATTGAGATAAAACAATAATAATATAATAAAATAGTTTGCAGTGTCAAAACAGTACTAACTATAAAATATTGGAGAACAGAGCCTTTAAATCTCCTCTGTAAAAGCTTCACGAGGCATAAATCGTCCTCACTTTAGATGAGCTCACACAAATAGTTCACTGACAACTACTAAATGTTTCATAACTACCTGAATTAATCATGAATTACAGTAGGAATAAAGCATTTATTAACACACTGAGTAACTATTACTATATGTCTAAATAATAAGATTTAATAGTTATTTAATTCTTTACTTACACTTTCTAAATTATCTGATGAACCATTGACAACTCCTAAATAACTGGTGTGTAAATAATGTTATTGATGTAATTGATCATTTATAAAGTATGAAAATACAATTATTAAACACATTATAGATATGCTTATAAATCAAGAATAGAGCATGTATAGCTGTATTTATAAACTGCCTATTAATGTCTATCAATGCTTTATAAATGATGAATTAACTATTTACTAATGCTTAACTAATGCTTCATAGTGTGTAGTTATTATAAAGTGTTACCGAAAAAACACATAAAAGCAACAGCAAGTGAACAAACGCTCGGCAGACGTGACTTTCCCCTTTATATAGAGCTGTAGTTGTGGTATAATGTCAAACACAAAGAGGAAGAATTGTAATGAAATGAAACTTTTACAGGTGCCAGATTCAATAAAGAATAAATCAAAGTAAACAAAAATCTGCACACTGTTAATAATGCTCCCAAAGATTTATTAAAACATGCAACATTTCAACCCAAAAGGGTCTTCGTCAGAATTTATATCTGTGTGAACCATCACACCTGACCTCATTAATGAGCTGATTACCCTATCATCCAATCAAAATAATAGACACAATTAAAAAAAAATACTAAACCCATAATTGACAAACCCAAATGTAATTCAAAATATCATCTTAAACAATTTACTAGCAGGGAAAAAGAACAAAAAGAAAAGGGGGATTTTAAAAATACAAAAAGAAATACAAATATTCACAAAAAAGTTTTCAAATCAATCTCCATATTCAAACCTTTTGGAGAAAGAGTATTAACCCTTAATCGGCCCTTGGGCTCCAGCTGACCCCACTGGACTTTTCCTCCATTTTTAAAAAGTGTCCCTTCATCTCAGGGCCATGAGACTCTTCCTAAATAATCTATCTAAACATGCACAAAAAATCTGGGCTTGATTTGGTTGTTCTAAAGGTGTGTAAAAAAAAATTACCATTTAAGTCCCTCAGGGTCAGATTGACCCCACAATGAAAATGAATGGGAAAGTGTAAAAAATACATTTTTTTCACTTTTTTTGTCAAAAATTTTTAACTAAATCCAGTATAAATCTCCACATTTATATCAAGGTCTGGTCCTAGAGCATAAACACAAAGTAGAACAAATTTTCTATCTCATACACACACACGTACACACAAACACACACAACGTGTGTGACTGCAACAGAGAGCATTTTTATTGAAATTGGCAAATAAAATCAACAAAACTGGCATAAATCGGAAAGATTTTCATACATAAATGAAGGACTAATACTAGAGCACAAATGCAATATGGAACAAGCATGTTCACACACACACACACACACACACACACACACACACACACACACACACACACACACACACACACACACACACACACACACACACACACACACACACACACACACACACACACACACACAGGTGTCTGGAGCATTTTTGGGGATTTTGGCAATGAATGGGAAAATGTAAAAAATGCTTCTTTTTTTCACTTTGTAAAAAAAAATCAACTAAATCCAGTATAAATCTGAAAATGTCTACATTTATATCAAGATCTGGTCCTAGAGCATAAACACAAAGTGGAACGAACTTTCTGTCTTCTACACACACGCACACACACACACACACACACACACACACACACACACACACACACACACACACACACACACACACACACACACACACACACACACACACACACACACACACACACACACACACACACACACACACACACACACACACACACACACACACAAACACACACAAACACACACATGTGTGTGACTGCAACAGAGAGCATTTTTATAGAAACTGGCAAATAAAATCAACAAAACTGGTATAAATCTGAAAAAATTCCATACATAAATGAAGGACAAATTCTAGAGCACAAATGCAGCATGGAACAATCATGAGAAAGAGAGAGAAAAGGGCAAATAAAAGAAAGATGAACGGCAGCTTAACTTCTGCATAACTTCCCTCTGGACCTCTAGTGGATAATGTGGTCATTGCACTCTCTCTCTGTCTTTAACTATAATTCCTAAAGTTTTTCCACAAACCTACAGATGGCGGTATTCTATCCCTAACACATAGAGCAATGTCCAAAAACTATTTATATTTATTTAAGATCATCATTCAAGAGATTTTTTCATAAAAAAAAAACATTTTTAATGAGCCAATTTATGACATAGTTAAGTATTTGTGCAGTAAATAGATAAAAAACTACCAAATACCCACAAAAACACAGCATAAATGTATAGTTGAGAAGTAAATAAAAAAAATGATATATAGTTTTCCATGTGAAAAAATGTATATTTCCTTATGCAATCGCTCTGTAAAAGTTTGGGGTCTATCTGAGCCCGACTCAAACGTAAACCCTACTTGAGGGACGATTAAGGGTTAAGTGTGTATATATAAAAGGCTTCCCTCTGTAAAATAATTTAGTTAATGTCACCACCCCTTCTGGGTATTCTTACTTGTTCTATTCCTAAATATCGGAGAGTTGACAAATTGTGTTTACAAAGATTAAAATGAACAGCAATGTGGTTCTTTTGGTCATTCAAGCGTATATTGCTTCGATGTTCTGCAGTGTGTGTTTTTAAGCAGCGCTGCGTTTTGCCTATATATGCTAGACCACATGGGCATTTGATCATATAAATAACGTTTTTGGTGTTGCACGAAATTATTCCCTTAATTTTGAGCTGTTTTCCAGAATGAGGGTGGAATTGTACATCGCAGATCCTGTCTTTAGTCCTGTAGTGAGAGAGTCAGTGGCTAAACTCTGTCAGTGAGAGAAGAGCGGCTCTAGATTACCATCAGTCGTTCAGACTCTGCAGAAGCAGGAGAAGATATCAGAAGGAACTGAAGCTTGTGTGTGTGTGTGTGTGTGTGTGTGTGTTTCCAGCTCTGTTGGGGCTGGCTGTTCGGGCTGGTTTGGGCTGTGACGGGTCCTGCGTGTCTGCCGGGCCAGAATCTCTTCGGTCTGGTGATTCTGTTCCTGTCGGCCGTGTGTGGAGGAAAACTCATCAGTGTCATTAGATTACCCAGAACACCTCCAGTACCAGCTCTACTGGGTACAACACACACACACACACACACACACACACACACACACACACACACACACACACACACACACACACACACACACACACTGCCCCTAAACCTACCCATCACATGAAACATTCTGCATTTTTACATTTTGAATAAAACATTGTTTAGTGTGTTTTTAAAGCTGATGAAATGTCCTCATATTTCATGTTTACGTCGTAATACCCGTGTCATTATAAACATTTGTGTCAAAAAATTTAAAAACAGACACACTCACTCATACACACACACACACACACACACACACACACACACACACACACACACACACACACACACACACACACACACACACACACACACACACACACACACACATGTTTGTTTTTGTGAAATGTGAGGAAATTCCATAGGCGTAATGGTTTTTATACCGTACAAACCGTATTTTCTATCCCCTTACACTGCCCCTAAACCTACTCATCACACACACACACACACACACACACACACACACACACACACACACACACACACACACACACACACACACACACACACACACACACACACACACACACACACACACACACACACACACACACACACACAAGACAAGGCAAGGCAAGGCAAGTTTATTTGTATAGCACATTTCATACACAGTGGCAATTCAAAGTGCTTTACATAGAAATTAAGTTAAAATAGTCATAAGCGGAAAAAAAATAAAAATATATATAGTTTTACAGTTATAATAGGAATTAAAAGGAAATAAAAAATAAAGATGAAATCCCCTATCTGGGGTGGAAGAAAATGGAGAGTCAGGTTTACTTTAAAAATATTTGTCAGGTAACTGTGCGTTTAGACAGTACCCTTACAGACAAATCTTCTTGGCCTAACTTGAGGGCGTTCTCTAGATGTTTTACCCACCAGAGCAGATCTAAACGGGTCTTCCGCGCACCGGAGGGAGTACTCAAAAAATATTTGTCAGGTAACTGTGCATTTAAACATTACCCTTACAGACAAATCTTCCTGGACAGGAACACCAGGGCTATATCTCTACTTTGTTCGACCGTCAGAGCGGATCTACACGGTCCTTCCTCTTACCACCAAGGCTCTACAGATCTATCCGTCAGAGCAGATCTAAACGGATCGTCCTCGCACTGGAGGGATTTCGATTTATCGCTCCCCCGTCTCTCAACCTCTTCCACCCAGACAGCCTTAACAAAATAAAAAATAATAAAAAATAAAAAGTATAATTAAAAACTAAAAATAAAACAGGGTTAAATTGAAACACATAATTAAAGTGCAAGCAGTTCGGACAAAGCACTCCGCTCATTCAGTAAATGCATAAGATAAGGTACACACACACACACACTCGTCGTCAGTGAGGAACCTGGGTGTGCTCTTTGATACCAATCTCTCATTTGAAAGCCACGTTTCTAGCATCTGTAAAACTGCTTTCTACCATCTTAAAAATATATCTACATTACGGCACATGCTCTCAATGCAAAATGAGCTGTAGATTATTGTAATGCTCTACTGGGTGGTTGCCCTGCTCACCTAATAAACAAACTCCAGCTGGTCCAAAACACAGCAGCTCCAGTTCTTACTAGAACCAGGAAGTGTGACCATATTAGCCCAGTTCTGTCAACACTGCACTGGCTCCCTTTTAAACATTGCATACATTTTAAAATCTTGCTTATTACTTACAAAGCACTAAATGGTTTATCTCCAGTACTTGAGCGAGCTCTTAACACATTATACTCCATCGCGTCTACTGCGCTCTCTAAACTCTGGCCAGTTGATCATACCGAGAATATCCAAATCAACTGCAGGCGCTCGATCCTTTTCCTATTTAGATCTTAAACTCTGGAACAGTCTTCCTAACATTGTTCGGAAAGTTTTTATTGTCATGGTCAAAAGTGTAATTTTGACACCGTTCGAACCTGTCCTGGAGGACCCGCAGCCCTGCACATTTCCTCCAGGACAGGTTTGAACAGCGTCAAAATGACAATTTTTCCCTGAGGTTTGGAGCCAAATTACAGGAGGAGAAAAATGACTTTAGAAAGATGGCAGCATCGTTATTTGATTTTTACACAGAGATTGGTGTGTCTGGTATGTATGCATGTCTGTAACTCAAGAAGTAGGCTATAAAATATACTGTATTTTAATATTCTTTTGGATTTTGTTTCTTAACAAATTTTTCTTTTGGTATTTTAATTATTAAGGCTCTAAATGGTTAAATCCTAGAGATATGAGGATCCCATTGTGACACCTTTAAATGGTCAAAAAACAAATGTGAACAGCTTGTGCTTATTTGAAAACTTTTTTTTCTTCAGGCTTTCTTCTTCAAATGCAATGCCAAAACTAAAAGATGTGCCTTTATGTATTCACATAGAAAACACTTGGGGTTACTTGACTGTAACCCTGTTCCCTGATAAAGCGGAACGAGATGCTGCATAAGCTTATGCAAATGGGAAATGTCTTTGACATAACCAGCTGTGAAAATAGTGTGAAAACACGTCAATGAAATTGGCCCGGAGGTATTTATAGCCTCGGCCGGTGACGTCATAGGCGCACCTGCTGCACGAGGCTATAAATAGATGAGCTTCAGCTGGAGCAAACCAGATCTTCTTTGTTTGAAGACCAGTCCTGAAGCATCATCAGCACGGCCTAGCAATGCAGCATCTCGTTCCGCTTTATCAGGGAACAGGGTTACAGTCAAGTAACCCCAAGTGTTCCCTTTCAAAAGCTACACTCAATGCTGCATAAGCTTATGCAAATGGGAACGAGAATACCCACGCCGCCGTGCTTGATGGTGCCTGGACCCCTTACGGTTGTGTAGGTGTGCACAAGAACGCAAGAAGCCTCAGGCATTAGCCTGTGATGTCGACTATAGGACATGAGAGCCCAGAGTGGCATGAGCATCCAAGCTATAAAGTCTTAAGAATGTGTGCGGAGAGGACCAACCTGCCGCATCACAAACACTTTGTAAAGGAGCACCCCTTGCTAACGCAGTAGAAGAGGCGACTCCCCTGGTGGAGTGAGCCCTTAATCCTATAGGTGAAGCTGGACCGCGCACCTCATAGGCAAGAGCAGTAGCATCCCTGACCCAATGTGACATTGTTTGATGGTGGCAGAACCTCTGTTACGGCCCCCATGGCAAACAAACAATTGCTCTGACTTACGCCACTGGCTAGTGCGGTGGACGTAGGCCTGAAGAGCATGGACTGGACACAGTCTATGAAGTTTCTCCTGATCCGGCGTTGTGAACGGCAGAGGGCAGAAGGTTTCAAGAGTGACAGGATGTACAGTCGACAAAGGAACCTTAGGCAGGTAGTCAGGGTGGGGATGCAAAATCACTTTCACCTAACCTGGGGCAAAGTCTAAGCAGGATGGCGATATTGACAGAGCCTGCATGTCCCCAATTCTTTTCAGAGAAGTTATAGCCATAAGAAAAACCATCTTTAGAGTCAGAAGTTCGTCAGACGCTGATTCTAGAGGTTCAAAGGGGGTCTCAACCAGACCCTCGAGGGCTAAAACTAAGTCCCATGAAGGGATCTTGGCTCTTAATGGAGGCCACAACTGCCTGGCACAACAAGGTGAGCAGGCAGAAGATGCCTCCCAAGCGGCACCCCATCCACCAGGGCATGGCAAGCCAAAAGAGCGGCCACATAAACCCTGAGAGTGGAGGGGCAAGCTAATGTTTCAAAGGGGGTCTCAACCAGACCCTCGAGGACTAAAGCTAAGTCCCATGAAGGGATCTTGGTTCTAACAGGTGGCCTCAACCGCCTACCCCACGAATGAAGCGAGCGAGTAGAGGATGTCTCCCGAGCGGCACCCCATCCACCAAGGCAGGCCTTACATTTACATTTACATTTATGCTAAATGCATAAATGTAAATGTAAGGCGTGGCAATTTGAAAGAGCGGCCACATGAACCCTGAGAGTGGAGGGGCAGGTGCCTGATGACAACTTTTCTTGCAGAAAATCCAGAACTGAAGTTACCTGGCAGTTGACTGAATCTACATTGTGTCGTACACCACCTTTCAAAGACACCCCATTTATTAGCATAAACTTTCCGAGTGGAGGAAGCTCTAGCACTTAGGATGGTCTCAATAACTGCAGGCGAAAGCCCCATGTCCCTCAGTTGGTGCCCTTCAGGGGCCAAACATGAAGGTTCCACAGGTCGGGCCTGGAATGGAATATTGTGCCCTCTGCCTGAGACAGAAGGTCCCTCCTCGCCGGAATCGCCCAAGGCGAGCCGTTGAGGAGAGACACTATCTCCGAGAACCAAACCCTGTTCGACCAACGCAGCGCTATCGATAAGAAGCAAGACCCTTGTTGGCGAACCCCTGCTAGAACTCCCAGGAGCAGAGCGACTGGAAGGAGGGCATACAGACGCATTTTGGGCCATGTATGAACCATCACATCCAGACCCAGCGGGGCTGGGTGACAGAGAGAAGCAGGGACATTGCGCTGTCTGAGAAGAGGCGAAGAGGTCCACTCCCTGTGGTCAGCTCTGTAAAATCTGATCCAGATCTGCTTGACTACTTCTGGGTGGAGTTTCCACCCCCCCATCTGTAACTCTGTCTGGACAGTAAATCTGCTCCCACATTCAACCGCCCTTGAATGTACACTGCTCGAGTGACAGGAACTTGTTCTGAGCCCAGAGAAAAATCTGTCTCGCTATTCTGATAGCGTGAGCACAGACCCCCCCTGGTGATTATATACGAGATATTTAGCTGTACTGTCCACCCGCACTAGGACATGACAGCCCCTCAATTGGGGGAGAAAGTATTTCAGGGCCAGAAATACAGCCGTCAACTTGAGGCAGTTGATGTGCAAACTGAGTTGATGACCCTCCCATTCCCGTTGGGCTGGACGACCACTTAAGGCCGCACCCCAGCCCGTCAGGGAAGCGTCCGTCGTTAGCAACTTGCGACGACAAGGTACGCCTAGAGTGGGACCCAAGGCAAAAACCGGGATCTGAACCACATAGTTAGTGTACGAAGCCACATGGCGCGCCACTTTATTTGCCTGAGGATTGGCCCTAAGTCCTCTGGCTTTGAGCCACAACTGAAACGGTCTTATGTGCAACAACCCCAAAGGGAAACCCGTGGATGCTGATGCCATTAGACCTAACACTCTGGTGCTGATGATCAGTAAGATCTTGGTCTAGCCTGACTTTGCTCAGGGAATACTGAATGGTCTTGATTCAAGCGGGAAACCGTTGTGCCCACCTTGTGACCAAAAACCGAACAAACCCTAGATAAGTCGTTCTCTGGGCAGGAGAAATAACACTTTTCTTGGTGTTGAGTCTCAACCCTAGAGAAACTAGATGAGCCAACACACTGTGTTGAAGCACCATCTCATGTGATTGTGCTAATTTTAGCAATCGCCTCTGTAATTCAAAATTTGAATGCCCCGGAATCCCAATGGAGCCGGTAATACATCCATACATTTTGTATACGTGCGGTTACAAGGCTAGCCAAATGGAAGACCCGAAATTGGTCAGCTTTTGCCCCCAAGAGCGAACCTCAGGAACTTCCTGTGTTGTGGCAGACTTTATATGCGAATACATGCGTCCTTCGGATCAATCGTGCCGAATCCAATCACAATGTTGAATATGCGACACGACCGCCTTCACTGTAACATCTTGACCTTGAGTAATTTAACTGCTTCACGGTTTAAGACTCGAAGATCTGAGATTGGACACCCCCCCACCCTACTGGGGACCAGGAAGTAACTGCTGTCACTTGTGACAGTACGAACGCCAACTCCGCCTTCACGGAAGTGGAGACCAGGCCGTTCAAACAAGGAGGATGACAAATAAATTAGTTTACTAATTTTTACTGTGCTTAACACCCATGCAGAAACGCCTGGCAGAAGTTCACACGCTGCCTGAGACTCTGAGAGTGACAATTTTAACACTTCCTGTTGAGGGGATGTTAGACGTTCTATGTCCTGGATGATAGCAGGATTTAAACACTGAACGTCTAACATTTCACTGGAAACCACTGCCCCCCCGAATCACCAGAGGCGGCGGGGATGGAGTGGTTTTGAGGATAACGGGGTGGGGCGAGCAAATGTTTGACACGCCCTGTCCCGTGGGGGCAGACTGGGCACCAGACCACCGGACTTCTTATATTGATGACAGTCCCGAGGTCTGCCCTGAGAGGTTGTTGAGGATGACGAGCCGGTCTCCAGTCTTTACGAGGGAGAGCGTGACTCGCCACACTCTGCTTATTACCCCCCTAAATCTTGAAGGACTGAAGAGAGGTTGTGTGGCTGATAGCCCCTCCCCTTGAGTGCATTGAGGAAGAAACTGAGTGAACACTTCATGTTTCTTCCACTCCTTTAAATCTGGCCACTACAGAGTTAACTGAGTCACCAAATGAACCACTCAAATCCTTCAGAAGGTCAGCCTGATATGCCTGCAAGACAGCCATAGTGTGCAGCGCAGCACCAGCCTGTCCCTTAATTTATTATTATTATATAAATCATATACAATATATATTCCATATAAAATAATATATTATATATATATATATTCCATATAAAATAATATACAATATATAATTCATATATATAAGCTTTGCCCATGACAGCCGACGTTTATTTTCTACATGGCTTTGTGGGGAGGTATGTCTCTTTAATGAAAAATGCAGACCCAGGCGAGAGATAGCTCGTGAGCGTCTCCCACCTGGGGTATTCTCACATATCCACGCGATTTCGCACCCATGATAGTCGAACATGTCGAAGTCTATGGTACAAAAACACGTGAAGTAAATGCTTTCTAGACAGAAACCCCAAGCTCACTGCGTTCGGGGATCCCTCATTCACGGTACCAGACAAACTGCCCTGGCCACCGCGCGAACAACCTCGATAAATTCCTCGTATGGATTCACCATCATGTGAGGAACGATCGCAGGCGGCTGCTGGAGGTCCGCGGACCCAGAGATTCATTATCATTCCCCGCGCGAGCCGAAGAAACGCTGGAGCGCGCTTCGGGATCACGCGGGGAAACATGCATTTGGTGAGCGAGCAAGCGAAAGGGACGGACCCGTCTCTTGCTCGTCAACAAACCCGAGAGCTCCGAAAACTGGTGCGGACTGAAAGTAGCACAGGCGAGCATAAAGCATTCTAACTGCAAAGGCTTGGAATGCTCGCACTCGTCTGACACAATGCAGCGACCGCATGCTCTTCCCCAAACACACACAGCAATAAACGTGCATCCAGTTGTATTTGAAAGAGAACATGGATATACAGCGTTTTACTCTGCTGACTCGTTTCCAACTGATTAGATTTAACTAGAACTCTTTCCACTAATGTTTCTTTGTAACAGAGATGAGAAAGAGAGAGAAAAATCTGCACACTGCCATGTTGAAAACTAACTCCTAACAAAGATCTCAAGTTGAGTCTTGAAAGAGAGAGAGATTTTTTTTTTTTCAGAGACTTTGTAACACACCATAACACAGAGTTGGTCTGAAAACAAAAAGACCTGGTTTGCTCCAGCTGAAGCTCATCTATTTATAGCCTCGTGCAGCAAGTGCGCCTATGACGTCACCGGCCGAGGCTATAAATACCTCCGGGTCAATTTCATTGACGTATTTTCACACTATTTTCACAGCTGGTTATGTCAAAGACATTTCCCATTTGCATAAGATTATGCAGCATTGAGTGTAGCTTTTGAAAGGGAATAATATCAATATCTGTATTTTTGAGATTTGGCTCCAAATCTCAGGTGGAAATGGTCATTTTGACACCCCTCTACAAAATTGTGGATTATACTGTAAATATTTTTCCATGGTATTTTTGGCTTTTATTCTTTATGTATTTCTTTTACCAGAAAAAAAGATCAAAAATCATATTTTTTAGCTAAAGACCTCTGTTTGTCATGGACCAATGACACAGAATAACTCTATATAATTATATAGCCTTTATATATATTTATAAATAGTCAAGTTAAGTCTTTGTAGAATACAGATCTTTTCCAAGCAGCTTCACAGGAACAAACAGGAAAATAACAGAATCAATGATGCAAACATGAAGCAGTTCTACAGAAGACATAAGTGCCATTATCCAGATCAGTTCAGTGTTGATTCAGTTCTGTTCAATGACAATGTAAAGTTCAGCAATTATGAAAATAATTCAATTCAGCTATAAGCAGCTCTACAGGAAACAATAATGTTGCTTTTCACTTTGAGTCAGTTCAATTACTGTGTTGATGCTGCAAAATGTGTCAATTATGAATGAAATTCATTTCAGCTATAAAGAAACTACTGTAAAGTAAATAAAGTCAAAACTCTAACCCTAACAGAAAACTTTCTTCATTTTTACAATTTGAACAGAACTGTGTGTGTGTGTGTGTGTGTGTGTGTGTGTGTGTGTGTGTGTGTGTGTGTGTGTGTGTGTGTGTGCAGTCAGATGTGGTGTTGCGGCGCTCGTGTCTGCTGATGGGTCTGTCCGTCTTCAGTGTGTTTGGCAGTCTGGCCGCGGGTCTGGGCGGCGCCGGCGGGCTCTGCACACTCGTTCTGGCCTTCATCGCTGGACTCAGCTGGGCCGAACAAAAGGTGAAAGACCTTCTTCACGACTGTCTGCTTCGGTTTAGACCATGTTCAGCACTCCCATCACCTCATTAGGGGTGTTCAGGTTTCTCACTTGGATCCAGCTACGAATCACTGATTGTTTAATTAGGGTTCTGAATAGCTCATAGTCAACATATTGTGCCGTCTTCCTTGCTGGACCAAAATTCACCACTTTCCCAGAACACTTAACCAATGCCACCTAACTATTGACAATTAACTATAGACACTTAACCAGTGACACTTAACCAGTGACACTTAACTATAGAGACTTAACCAATGACACTTAACTATAGACATTTAACTTTAGACACTTAACCAATGACACTTAACCAATGCCACCTAACTATTGACAATTAACTATAGACACTTAACCAGTGACACTTAACCAATGACACTTAACTATAGAGACTTAACCAATGACACTTAACCAATGACACTTAACCAATGACACTTAACCAATGACACTTAACTATAGAGACTTAACCAATGACACTTAACTTTAGACACTTAACCAATGACACTTAACCAATGACACTTAACTTTAGACACTTAACCAATGACACTTAACTTTAGACACTTAACCAATGACACTTAACTATAGACACTTAACTTTAGACACTTAACCAATGACACTTAATCAATGACACTTAACTTTAGACACTTAACCAATGACACTTAACCAATGACACTTAACTATAGAGACTTAACCAATGACACTTAACTTTGGACACTTAACCAATGACACTTAACCAATAACACTTAACTATAGACACTTAACCAATGACACTTAACTATAGACACTTAACTTTAGACACTTAACCAATGACACTTAATCAATGACACTTAACCAGTGACACTTAACCAATGACACTTAACTATAGAGACTTAACCAATGACACTTAACTATAGACAATTAACTTTAGACACTTAACCAATGACACTTAACCAATGCCACCTAACTATTGACAATTTACTATAGACACTTAACCAGTGACACTTAACCAATGACACTTAACTATAGAGACTTAACCAATGACACTTAACTTTAGACACTTAACCAATGACACTTAACCAATGACACTTAACTATAGAGACTTAACCTGTTAACTGTCACTGGCCCACCGGTGGGCCCATTTGCCACTGCATGTTTAAAACAATTATATCCTATATTTATCCTGATCTAATGTTGACAAACTTTATATCATTTGAAAGCTTACGAACTCAAGATTCATCCGGTGAAACCCGTTTTCCAATCGGATTTTGCGTTACCAAGGAAACGGTACTCTAAATTCTTCTAGTGGCTCCTCCCCTAGTGGACGTCGTCATGTTTCATATTACAACATTTATTTTAAAAACTTTATAATAAAAACTTTTTCTAATCTTGACAAAACACATAGTCGGAAAGGTCTGAGTCTCACGGTTCTATATCTGCCAACTGTTTTGTGATATTTGGACAAAAATATATACATTTGTTACAGGAGATTGCATAAAAAAAATCTATGGAATTTCAATGACACCCGGTGGCTATTTGTTGTACAGCACCTAAACAAAATCTCATGGGAACTTCAATTTTTGTGATATCAACTTCAAATTTGGAACAAAAATTGGTTAGACATTTGGCTTTAATTTGATAGTAATTTTAGAGTACAAATTATTTTGTAACATATATTTTTTATATTTTATATAACATATTTAGTACAGTATATTTGATTTATATTACATTTAAACTTTCATAACCTTTTCATACTTTGAGTTTTTGAAGTTATTCCACTTGAGCCATAATCTGCTGACCTTCTTTAAAATGAGACCTAATTTATGTCTATATTCCAAAGCATTCTTGAATTGCAACCATTTAAGTTTGGATAGTGCATCTTCATGTATATCTTCAAAAAGGGGGGTGACAGTTAACAGGTTAACCAATAACACTTAACTTTAGACACTTAACCAATGACACTTAACCAATAACACTTAACTATAGACACTTAACCAATGACACTTAATCAATGACACTTAACTATAGACACTTAACCAATGACACTTAACCAATGACACTTAACCAATGACACTTAACTATAGAGACTTAACTTTAGACACTTAACTTTAGACACTTAACTATAGAGACTTAACTTTAGACACTTAACTTTAGACACTTAACCAATGACACTTAACCAATAACACTTAACCAATGACACTTAACCAATAACACTTAACTATAGACACTTAACCAATGACACTTAACTATAGACACTTAACTATAGACACTTAACTTTAGACACTTAACCAATGACACTTAATCAATGACACTTAACTATAGACACTTAACCAATGACACTTAACCAATGACACTTAACTATAGACACTTAACTATAGACACTTAACCAATGACACTTAACCAATGACACTTAACCAATGACACTTAACAATAGACACTTAACTATAGACACTTTACTACTGACACTTAACCAATGACACTTAACTATAGACACTTAACCAATGACACTTAACCAATGACACTTAACTATAGACACTTAATCAATGACACTTAACTATAGACACTTAACCAATGACACTTAACTATAGACACTTAACCAATGACACTTAACTATAGACACTTAACCAATGACACTTAACTATAGACACTTAACCAAAGACACTTAACCAATGACACTTAACTATAGACACTTTACCAATGACACTTAACTATAGACACTTAACCAATGACACTTAACCAATGACACTTAACTATAGACACTTAACCAATGACACTTAACTATAGACACTTAACCAATGACACTTAACTATAGACACTTAACCAATGACACTTAACTATAGACACTTAACCAATGACACTTAACTTTAGACACTTAACCAATGACACTTTACCAATGACACTTAACCAATGACACTTAACCAATGACACTTAACTATAGACACTTTACCAATGACACTTAACTATAGACACTTAACCAATGACACTTAACTATAGACACTTAACCAATAACACTTAACTATAGACACTTAACCAATGACACTTAACTATAGACACTTAACCAATGACACTTAACTTTTATTTTGCTTGGTCATTCATGTACTCAGAATATTTCTGAAGTGTGTGTGTGTGTGTGTGTCCAGGCTCCGGTGGCGGCAGTGGTGGGCCGGTTCTGGGATGTGTTTCAGCCTCTCTTGTTTGGTCTGATTGGAGCAGAAATCAGCATCTCGTCTCTCAGCGCTCATACTGTCGGTCAGAGTCACACAATCCCTCACACACACGTTGCTTTGGTCATTTCACAGACTCTGCAACTAACCCCAAGCCTTCTGTTTTACACAGAGATAATAAAACTCACTCACACCCTTTCTACTGCAACTCAAACATTATTAGTATACTTGAACTGCAGGACTGAATACTGACATTTTTGTGTCTAAAGATTCAAGTCTCTTTATTGACACAGAACATGATCAAGTACAGACTTCTGTTGTGTTGGCGTCTGCAGGTTTGGGCGTCGCCGCTCTGTGTGTGGGTGTGCTGGTCCGTGTGTTGGTGACGTTCTGTGTGGTTCTGTTTGCTGGTTTTAACATGAAGGAGAAGATCTTTATATCTCTGGCCTGGATGCCCAAAGCTACAGTACAAGTGAGCCTTGATAAAAAACGTTTTTTGAATCTATCATTCAAACAGGAAATTACATCTGTTGCACTATCCTGCGTGTGTGTGTTGAGGCGGCTATCGGCTCCACGGCATTGGATGTGGCCCGCAGTGCCGGAGACGAGCAGCTACAGAAATATGGGATGGACATTCTGACTGTAGCGGTTCTTGCGATTCTCATCACGGCCCCGGTCGGAGCGCTCGCCATCGGCCTCAGCGGACCCAAACTCCTGCAGCAGGACACACACATACTGGGTGAGCAACACACACAGCACTGCAGGACACACACATACTGGGTGAGAAACACACACAGCACTGCAGGACACACACATACTGGGTGAGAAACACACACAGCACAAACGAGCACATACTAATGCGATCAATCTGACAAAGGGTCTCTTTGAAATTGAGTATTTTTTGCTGCAAAATATTTTAATTGAAGTTCCACATGGCACACTGTACCTCCAGCTCATTTCATAACACACTTTCTATGCCCCCTTGTCTGTTCACATTAGGACATTAGAGCATTAGGACATTAGAGCATTAGGACATTAGAGCATTAGGACATTAGGACATTAGGGCATTAGAACATTAGAACATTATGACATTAGAACATTAGAACATTATGACATTAGGACATTAGGACATTAGGACATTGGGACATTGGGACATTATGACATTAGGACATTATGACATTAGGACATTAGAACATTATGACATTAGAACATTATGACATTAGGACATTAGAACATTATGACATTAGGACATTAGGACATTAGGACATTAGAACATTAGGACATTAGAACATTAGGAAATTAGGACATTAGAACATTAGAACATTAGGACATTAGGACATTAGGACATTAGAACATTAGGACATTAGGGCATTAGAACATTAGGACATTAGGACATTAGGGCATTAGAACATTAGAACATTATGACATTAGAACATTATGACATTATGACATTGGGACATTAGAACATTATGACATTAGAACATTATGACATTAGAACATTAGGACATTAGGACATTAGGACATTAGGACATTAGAACATTATGACATTAGGACATTAGGACATTAGAACATTATGACATTAGAACATTAGGACATTATGACATTAGAACATTAGGACAACATTAGGACATTATGACATTAGGACATTAGAACATTATGACATTAGGACATTAGGACATTGGGACATTAGAACATTAGAACATTATGACATTATGACATTATGACATTAGGACATTAGAACATTATGACATTAGAACATTATGACATTAGGACATTATGACATTAGGACATTAGAACATTAGGACATTATGACATTAGAACATTAGAACATTAGGACATTAGGACATTAGAACATTAGGACATTAGAACATTAGGACATTAGAACATTAGAACATTATGACCTTAGGACATTAGGACATTAGAACATTAGGACATTAGGGCATTAGAACATTAGGACATTAGGGCATTAGAACATTAGAACATTAGGACATTAGAACATTATGACATTAGAACATTGGGACATTAGAACATTAGGACATTAGGGCATTAGAACATTAGGACATTAGGGCATTAGAACATTAGAACATTAGAACATTAGGACATTAGAACATTATGACATTAGAACATTAGGACATTAGAACATTATGACATTAGGACATTAGAACATTAGGACATTAGAACATTAGGACATTATGACATTAGAACATTAGGACATTATGACATTAGAACATTAGGACATTAGGACATTAGAACATTAGGACATTAGGACAACATTAGGACATTAGGACATTAGAACATTAGGACATTAGGACGACATTAGGACATTAGGACATTAGAACATTAGGACATTAGGACATTAGGACATTAGGACAACATTAGTACAACATTAGGACATTAGGACAACATTAGAACATTAGGACAACATTAGGACATTAGGACGACATTAGGACATTAGAACATTAGGACAACATTAGGACATTAGGACGAAATTAGGACATTAGGACGAAATTAGGACATTAGGACAACATTAGGACATTAGGACAACATTAGGACATTAGGACGACATTAGGACGACATTAGGACAACATTAGGACATTAGGACAACATTAGGACAACATTAGGACATTAGGACCACATTAGGACGACATTAGGACATTAGGACATTAGGACAACATTAGGACATTAGGACATTGGAACATTAGGACATTAGGACGACATTAGGACATTAGGACATTAGGACAACATTAGGACATTAGAACATTAGAACATTAGGACATTAGAACATTAGGATATTAGGACAACATTAGGACAACATTAGGACATTAGGACAACATTAGGACATTGGAACATTAGTACATTAGAACATTAGGACAACATTAGGACAACATTAGGACATTAGGACGACATTAGAACATTAGGAAATTAGGACAACATTAGGAACACATTAGGACATTAGGACGACAGTAGGACATTAGGACAACATTAGGACATTAGGACAACATTAGGACATTAGAACATTAGGACATTAGAACATAAGGACATTGGAACATTAGGACATTAGGATGACATTAGGACATTAGGACGACATTAGGACATTAGGACATTAGGACATTAGAACATTAGGACATTATGACATTAGAACATTAGGACATTATGACATTAGAACATTAGGACATTAGGACAACATTAGGACATTAGGACGACATTAGAACATTAGAACATTAGGACATTAGAACATTAGGACATTAGAACATTAGGACATTAGGACATTAGGACAACATTAGTACAACATTAGGACAACATTAGGACATTGGAACATTAGGACATTAGAACATTAGGACAACATTAGGACAACATTAGGACATTAGGACGACATTAGGACATTAGAACATTAGGACATTAGGACAACATTAGGACAACATTAGGACAACATTAGGACATTAGGACGAAATTAGGACATTAGGACAACATGAGGACATTAGGACGAAATTAGGACATTAGGACAACATTAGGACATTAGGACAACATTAGGACAACATTAGGACATTAGGACGACATTAGGACAACATTAGGACATTAGAACATTAGAACATTTGGACATTAGGACATTAGAACATTAGGACATTAGAACATTAGGAAATTAGGACAACATTAGGACAACATTAGGACAACATTAGGACATTAGGACGACAATAGGACATTAGGACAACATTAGGACATTAGGACAACATTAGGACAACATTAGGACATTAGGACATTAGAACATTAGGACAACATTAGGACAACATTAGGACATTGGAACATTAGGACGACATTAGGACGACATTAGGACATTAGGACGACATTAGAACATTAGAACATTAGAACATTAGGACATTAGGACGACATTAGAACATTAGGACAACATTTGGACATTGGAACATTAGGACATTAGAACATTAGGACAACATTAGGACATTGGAACATTAGGACATTAGGACGACATTAGGACATTAGGACGACATTAGGACATTAGGACGACATTAGGACATTAGAATATTAGGACATTATGACATTAGAACATTAGGACATTAGAACATTAGGACATTAGGACATTAGAACATTAGGACATTAGGGCATTAGGACATTAGGGCATTAGAACATTAGAACATTAGGACATTAGAACATTAGGACATTAGAACATTAGGACATTAGAACATTATGACATTAGGACATTAGAACATTATGACATTAGGACATTAGGGCATTAGGACATTATGACATTAGGACATTAGGACATTAGGGCATTAGAACATTAGGACATTAGAACATTAGGACATTAGGACATTAGAACATTAGGACATTATGACATTAGGACATTAGGACATTAGAAAATAAGAACATTAGGACATTAGAACATTAGGACATTATGACATTAGGACATTAGAACATTATGACATTAGGACATTAGGACATTAAAACATTAGGACATTATGACATTAGGACATTAGAACATTAGGACATTAGGACATTAGGGCATTAGGACATTAGGACATTAGAACATTAGGACATTAGGGCATTAGGACATTAGGACATTAGAACATTATGACATTAGGACATTAGAACATTAGGACATTATGACATTAGAACATTAGGACATTAGGACATTAGGACATTATGACAGTAGGACATTAGAACATTAGGGCATTAGGACATTATGACATTAGGACATTAGAACATTAGGACATTAGAACATTAGGACATTAGGACATTAGAACATTAGGACATTAGAACATTAGGACATTATGACATTAGGACATTAGAACATTATGACATTAGGACATTAGAACATTATGACATTAGGACATTAGAACATTAGAACATTAGGACATTAGGACATTAGGGC
This sequence comes from Gobio gobio, assembly GCF_949357685.1. Taxonomy (NCBI): domain Eukaryota; kingdom Metazoa; phylum Chordata; class Actinopteri; order Cypriniformes; family Gobionidae; genus Gobio; species Gobio gobio. The sequence goes on along the minus strand of NC_137117.1, from coordinate 4,333,251 downwards.
ATTAGGACATTATGACATTAGGACATTAGGACATTAGAACATTAGGACATTATGACATTAGAACATTAGGACATTATAATATTAGGACATTAGAACATTAGGACATTATGACATTAGGACATTAGAACATTAGGACATTAGAACATTAGGACACTAGGACATTATGACATTAGAACATTAGGACATTAGGACATTAGAACATTAGGACATTAGGACATTAGGACGACATTAGGACATTAGGGCATTAGAGCATTAGGACATTAGAACATTAGGACATTAGGGCATTAGGACATTATGACATTAGGACATTAGGACATTAGGGCATTAGAACATTAGAACATTAGGACATTAGAACATTAGGACATTAGAACATTAGGACATTATGACATTAGAACATTATGACATTAGGACATTAGAACATTATGACATTAGGACATTAGAACATTAGAACATTAGGACATTAGGACATTAGGGCATTAGGGCATTAGGACATTATGACATTAGGACATTAGGACATTAGAACATTAGGACATTATGACATTAGAACATTAGGACATTATAATATTAGGACATTAGGACATTATGACATTAGGACATTAGAACATTAGGACATTAGAACATTAGGACACTAGGACATTATGACATTAGAACATTAGGACATTAGGACATTAGAACATTAGGACATTAGGACATTAGAACATTAGGACACTAGGACATTATGACATTAGAACATTAGGACATTAGGACATTAGAACATTAGGACATTAGGACATTAGGACGACATTAGGACATTAGGGCATTAGAGCATTAGGACATTAGGACGACATTAGGGCATTAGGACATTAGGGCATTAGAGCATTAGGACATTAGGACGACATTAGGGCATTAGGACATTAGGGCATTAGAGCATTAGGACATTAGGACATTACGGCATTAGAGCATTAGGACATTAGGACGACATTAGGGCATTAGGACATTAGGGCATTAGAGCATTAGGACATTAGGACGACATTAGGGCATTAGGACATTAGGGCATTAGAGCATTAGGACATTAGGACATTACGGCATTAGAGCATTAGGACATTAGGACGACATTAGAACATTAGGACATTAGGGCATTAGAACATTAGGACATTAGGACGACATTAGGACATTAGAACATTAGGACATTAGGACGACATTAGGACATTAGGGCATTAGAGCATTAGGACATTAGGACGACATTAGGGCATTAGGACATTAGGGCATTAGAGCATTAGGACATTAGGACGACATTAGGGCATTAGGACATTAGGGCATTAGGACATTAGGACATTACGGCATTAGAGCATTAGGACATTAGGACGACATTAGGGCATTAGGACATTAGGGCATTAGAACATTAGGACATTAGGACGACATTAGGACATTAGAACATTAGGACATTAGAACATTAGGACATTAGAACATTAGGACATTAGAACATTAGAACATTAGGACATTAGAACATTAGGACATTATGACATTAGAACATTAGGACATTAGAACATTAGGACATTATGACATTAGAACATTAGGACATTAGAACATTAGGACATTAGAACATTAGGACATTATGACATTAGGACATTAGAACATTAGGACATTATGACATTATGACATTAGGACATTAGAACATTATGACATTAGGACATTAGGACATTAGAACATTAGGACATTATGACATTATGACATTAGAACATTATGACATTAGGACATTAGGACATTAGAACATTAGGACATTAGGGCATTAGGACATTAGGACATTAGGACATTAGGGCATTAGGGCATTAGGACATTATGACATTATGACATTAGGACATTAGGACATTAGAACATTAGGACATTAGGGCATTAGGACATTAGGACATTAGGACATTAGGGCATTAGGGCATTAGGACATTATGACATTAGGACATTAGGACATTAGAACATTAGGACATTAGGACATTAGGACATTATGACATTAGAACATTAGGACATTAGAACATTAGGACATTAGGGCATTAGGACATTAGAACATTATGACATTAGGACATTAGGACATTAGAACATTAGGACATTAGAACATTAGGACATTATGACATTAGGACATTAGAACATTATGACATTAGAACATTAGGACATTATGACATTAGGACATTAGAACATTAGGACATTAGGGCATTAGGACATTATGACATTAGGACATTAGGACATTAGGGCATTAGGACATTAGAACATTAGGACATTAGAACATTAGGACATTATGACATTAGAACATTAGGACATTATGACATTAGGACATTAGGACATTAGGACATTAGAACATTAGGACATTAGGACATTAGGACATTAGGACATTAGAACATTATGACATTATGACATTAGGACATTAGAACATTAGGACATTAGGACATTAGGGCATTAGGACATTATGACATTAGGACATTAGGACATTAGAACATTAGGACATTATGACATTAGAACATTAGGACATTATAATATTAGGACATTAGAACATTAGGACATTAGGACATTATAACATTAGGACATTAGAACATTAGGACACTAGGACATTATGACATTAGGACATTAGGACATTAGAACATTAGGACATTAGGACATTAGGACATTAGGACATTAGAACATTAGGACATTAGGACATTAGGACGACATTAGGACATTAGGGCATTAGAGCATTAGGACATTAGGACGACATTAGGGCATTAGGGCATTAGGACATTAGAGCATTAGGACATTAGGACGACATTAGGGCATTAGGACATTAGGGCATTAGAGTATTAGGACATTAGGACGACATTAGGGCATTAGGGCATTAGGGCATTAGGACATTAGGGCATTAGAGCATTAGGACATTAGGACGACATTAGGGCATTAGGACATTAGGGCATTAGAGCATTAGGACATTAGGACGACATTAGGGCATTAGGGCATTAGGGCATTAGGACATTAGAGCATTAGGACATTAGGACGACATTAGGGCATTAGGACATTAGGGCATTAGAGCATTGTTGTTGGCATGAGCGCAAAGAAAGCTCTCTCTCAAAGAGCTCTCATCCCATATGTATTATGAAATGCTATAAAATCGCTTGCATGTTCAAATTGGCGAGGTTTAAAAAGACGTGGGCAGTGATTTCCGTCAGCTGTCCCGCAACGGAAGCGAAAGTGTTGAATCTGAGCGCGCAGATGCTTTTATAGTCCATGCATGATGTCTTTTGAAGCCAGAAGCAATTTGCTCATTTTGAGAGAATGGAGACGCGCAGTAATGCTGAAATTACTTACAAAAAAGTTTCCAAATGACTGATTAATGTGATAATCTTTGTTGATTAATTTAATAATAAACATTTGCGGTAATTTCCCGCTTCATAAACCCAAAACTTGCGAGAGTGAGTAAAATTATGCGCAATACCCGCATCAAAATTCAGACCCTGTATGGTATCGATTTAATATCGGTACTTCTGTATTAGATTGTGGTACCGTACCGAAACCAAAATTGTGGTATCGAGCCATCCCTAATGTCCGCACAAAGCCCAGGATAGTGAAGTGGAAGTTAGGCCTAGTATTTCTGCAGCTGGTGAGAGCAGCAAGTCAGCTCCTGAGGCGGTGCAGCCTCAAACTGGAGTACAGGTGAACATCAACAGTGATGGAGTGGTTGAAAGTCAGAATGAGAATGTTCATGAAATGGTTGATTCTGGTAGAAATCATGGTATTTCTGAACTGGAGGACGCTAGTGCATTTAATGATGTAGCTGCGGTTAGTGTTGAAACTGAAAGGGTTTCTAATGGAATTTCTGAAATGTCTAATTCTGGCGAAATGGGTGTCGCTGATACGGGGATGAGAGATGATGATGCTCTCTCTGATATGTCTGACATTGGATCACAGTGTGGAAGTGTGGACGATGTGTACACATTGCAAGATATAAATAACTTCCTGGATGAGACCTTTGGCAGAACTGTTGAAGTTAAGGAGTTTTTTTCTGATGAGAATAAATTCATTCATACAGTTAAATTGTTGCAGAGAAATGTTAGCTTTGATGCGCTAAGCAAACAAAAAAGGTTCAGGTTGAAGAAGATGTTAACAAAGCTAAGAAAGGACAAAATGAATGCTTCTCAAAACAAATCAAATGTTTAATTTACACGGGGTGAACTTTTCCTTTTGTTTTTTTCTTTTTCTATCCTCTTTATATCTTCTTTCTTCTATGGAGCTGTTGAGAGTTGCCTCTTTATATATAAATGGGGGTAGAGATAGAAATAAATTAGCGATGGTATCAGAGTTATTTAGTAGGAAAAAAAAAAATGTAGCTTTCTTACAAGAAACACACACTAGTCTAGACCAGGGGTTTTCAAACTTTTTGTGTGTGTGGACCACTATTTGTAATCAAAAAGTTTTGCGGACCACCTCATAACACACATAATAAAATATGTCTACACACAGTCCTACCTGAATTATTCCGCACCTCTAAATAGGCTTACTAGCACTAAAACTATAACTAGTCATCACATCAGTACAACAGGCTTGTTAAAAGAAAGTTTACTGCACACAACGGCTGCTACATATTTAATTTATTTATTCTGGCTCATAGATGCATCCGACTCACTGTCAATCTCTTAATTTTTTGTAACTTCTGCCTCTGTCTCTTTTCTCTTCAAAGAACCTGTTGCTATCCACCGATCCATAACAGCACTGAACTTGAACGTCACGGCAGAGCGTCACTAGCCTATTTTAGTAATCGCACAATAACTTGACAATTAAATACAAATGTTATATCAATATAGGCCTACATATTCTTTTTACTTTTTATTTTTTTATGGGAATTTCCTGGTAAAATTAAGGTAAAAAAATATTATTTTATTTTATTTTGCCTTTCCACGGACCACCTGCAGTACCCTCACGGACCACTAGTGGTCCACGGACCACAGTTTGGGAATGACTGGTCTAGACAATGAATCTGAATGGAGTAGATGGTGGGAAGGAGAAAGTGTTTTAAGTCATGGGACAAATACATGTGCTGGTATCGCTATTTTATTTTCTAAAGGAATGAAAGTTAATATTTTAGCTGTTGAAGAAATTGTAAAAGGAAGAATATTGCTGTTAAAAATAGAATATGAAGGATCTGTGTTTATACTGATAAATGTTTATGCACCTAATAATGGACCTGAGCGTGAGAGGTGTTTTTTACAATTAAGGAGTGCTTTTCAAAAAATTGATGATCATGTTTGTACTATCATTGGAGGTGATTGGAATTGCACTATTGATTTTATTCTTGATAGAAATGGAGAGGAACCCCATCATGAATCAAGTGTTGTATTATTAAATTTTTTTAAAAGAGTTTGAATTAATAGACATTTGGAGAAGAAGGAATATAGCAATTAAACAGTATACTTGGCTCAAAGTATCCAATAATAGGGTTAGCGGAGCTAGACTAGATAGATTCTATATAGGTAAAGAATGGAACAATAAAATAACGGATGTCTCTATCTTACCTGTTGGTTTCTCAGATCACCACTTGATATTGTTTGCTTTGAATATGAAAAGAACTGCAAAACCAAACTATTTTTGGCATTTCAATACTAAACTTTTGCAAGATGCTTTATTTTGCGAGAATTTTATTTTCTTTTGGAATGACTGGAAGTTGAAAAAGGTTTCTTTTGAAAATGTGCTTATGTGGTGGGAGGTTGGCAAAGCAAACATAAGAACTTTTTGTCAAAATTATAGTTCACATTCTACTTCCATGGTGAAAGCAGAGATACAGAAACTTCAAAGGGATATACAGGCTTTGGAGAATATTCTTATGATAAATAATGATGATGATGGACAAATAAAAAATTATCATTTAAATAAAAAGAAAGAACTTGGTTCATTACTACAAGAACAAGTGAAGGGAGCATTAATACGAGCAAAAATTTGTTCTATTAAGGACATGGATGCTCCTTCCTCATATTTTTTTAATCTTGAAAAGAGAACTGTTAAACAAAAGCTAATGTATCATCTTCGGCGGCCTGACGGGGTCATAACCTCTGATCCATTGGAAATAAGGAAACTGGCAGTTAAGTTCTATACGGATCTATATGATGTTGAGACGTGTGATCTTGAATGTGCGTCTGATTTGCTGAGTGATCTACTGACATTGACTAATGAACAGAAGGAATCCTTGGATGGACAGATTACTTTCCAGGAGATCACTGAGGCAATGAGACAGTTGTCAAATGGCCGTTCGCCAGGAATTGATGGCTTGCCAGCAGAGTTTTTTCAGGCATTTTGGAGTGTACTTGGAAGTGACTTGTATGAAGTTTTATTGGAAAGTATAAGGAACAAGTTACTTCCTGTAAGCTGCCGAAGAGCAGTCCTTTCCTTGCTCCCTAAAAAGGGGGATTTGTGCCTTCTAAAGAACTGGAGACCTGTTTCTTTACTCTGTATGGACTATAAAATACTTTCAAAATGCTTAGCAAATAGATTGAAACATGTTTTGGAGGTACTAGTTCACAGGGATCAAACATACTGTATTCCTAATAGGTCAATTATGGACAATCTTTTTTTGTTAAGAGATGTCATTGATCTTAATCAATTTAATAATGTTGACCTGGGTGTGTTGTCGCTAGACCAGGAGAAGGCTTTCGACAGAGTCAATCATACATATCTTTTTGAGGTTTTGAAAAGTTTTGGGTTTGGGAAGAATTTTATATCATATATTCAATTGCTATATTCTGATGTTTTTGTGATTGTAAAAGCTGGTGGAGGATTGAGTGCACCAATACCTGTGCTAAAAGGGATTAGGCAAGGCTGTCCACTGTCTGGACAGATATATAGCCTTGTTATTGAACCATTGCTGTGCAGGCTAAGAAGGGACCTCAGTGGAATCAATGTAATGCATGGAATCTCCATATCAGCTTATGCTGACGATGTTACTGTTTTTATTTCAAATCAAAATGATGTTAATATTTTAACTGAAACAATGAGAAATTATGGAAAGGCATCTTCAGCAAGAGTAAATTGGGGAAAGAGTGAGGGACTTATTATTGGTCAGTGGAAGGGTGGGCAAGGACCTCCACAACTACCTGGTGGATTGTTGTGGGGAAGAGATGGGCTGAAAATGTTGGGTTGCTTTTTGGGAAATAAGCAGTTTCAGAATAGGAATTGGGAGGGAATGCTGGAAAAGGGGTCTGCCCGATTGTTTAAATGGAAATCGCTATCACCATTGATGTCATACAGAGGAAGAGTTCTGGTTGTGAATAATCTGGCTGCCTCAACTTTGTGGCATAGACTCATTGTAATGGAACCACCTGAGGATTTGATTTGCAAAATACGGAGAACATTTGTGGAGTTTTTCTGGAGTGGAGAGCATTGGATCCGAGCGGCAGCACTCTACCTTCCTGTGTGCGAGGGAGGTCAGGGTCTGGTGGATGTGCGGAGCAGGATCTGTGCTTTTAGAATACAAGCAGCACAGAGGTTCCTGTATTGTAAAGACTTAACCTGGACTGAGACTGCAAAAATGATTCTACAAAAATCTGGTGGTCTTAAATTAGACAGGCATCTGTTTTTGATGGAACTGCATAAAGTGAATCTGTCTGAGATTACACCCTTTTATCGGTCAATGTTGCACTCTTGGAAAACTGTTTTTAAAGTGGAAAGAGATGTTGAGGAATCTGGGAGTTGGATACGAGAGGAATGCTTGTTTTTTAACCCAATGATCCAGACAAGACTTTTGTCAGCTGTAAGCGTGCGAGAATGTTTACAAAGACATGGCATTGTGAAGTTGGGTCAACTTTTAAATAATGACCGATGGGAATCCGTAGAAACCCTGAGAGAAGTGACAGGACTAAAATCTTTGCGCTTGACGGAGAAGAAATAGTCAATGCATTACCAAGTGGCTATAGGAAAAACATCGGACAAGGATTTCCGTCAGACTCAAGCAATGAACCTGACTTTCCAAAAATCAGAGTTGCTGCTGTCGTCGGTGAAGGACAAGAGGAGGAATCTGTAGTCTCAATTTTGTCTTTTAAAACTCCACAGGTGAACTTGTTTGAAATGGCATCAAAGAAAGCCATATACAACACTGCAGTAAAAGTTCTGCATCAAGTTTTACTCAGAGGACAAAAGATCTCGAGGTGGCCAGTTTTGCTAAAGCCAGATTTTCTTGTAAGAGATAGATGGAGAACTCTGTATAAACCTCCAGTCGAGAAAAGAACAGCGGATCTTCAATGGAGAATAATTCATGGTGCAATAGCTACGGACAAACATGTGGCGCACCTGAATCCAGCAGTAGGGGTGGGATGTAGGTTCTGTGGGGAAGAAGAGAGTTTAGAGCATCTGTTTTTAAAATGTAAGAGATTGGAAGGTCTTTTTGATGCTCTTAGTAGGTTGTTTCAAAGTTTTGGTGAAGATTTCTCAGATGAAGTTTTTATAGGGGGTGTGAAATATAACTTTTCAAAAAGAAGGAAGATGTGTCTGTTAAATTATCTAATCGGAACTGCGAAATTTGCATACTATAATCTTGTAAAAAATGAGATGGGGTTCAATGATCTGTGGTGTGTTAATGATGTTTTGTATGTTTTTTCTGATGGACATCTGGTTTTGAAAATGTAATTTTCATTTTTTTTTTAAAAACAATTTTTTTCATATAAGGTGTATTTGTTGAAAATTTAGTGCTGTTTTAAAATAAAGATTTTGTAAATCTCTCTCTCTCTCCCTCTCTCTCTCTCTCTCTCTCTCTCTCTCTCTCTCTCTCTCTCTCTCTCTCTCTCTCTCTCTCTCTCTCTCTCTCTCTCTCTCTCTCTCTCTCTCTCTCTCTGTAGATGAGTGTGAGAGCAGTCGTGTCGACGGTCTGGAGTCCAAACTCTGAATCTCAACATTCTTCCATTATTTGCTGTTGTTCACACACCTAACCCTTTATTTGCGTTGACCTAGCTTTATTAATTCTGATCTGCATGCATGTGCAATAAAACACAAGCACAGTTTTTCCAAGTTTTTCCAGTAAAAAAAAGAGTTTTTCCAAGTAGAAATGTGAAGAAAGAAAGGGGGGTTGAATTAATAAACTGCTTACGGTATAGTCATTATCTCGCATAATAATCACTGTTTCACGAGTCAAGTCTCCTTTATAGTATATATATTTCTTTATACAACACAAAACAGCTTTACAGTTATGATAGGAAATTCATTTTGTTTTTGAAGAAAAGTTTTTGATTAATTTCTGTTATAAAAGCTGATTAGTTATTTAATTTGCTGCCATTTAAACAACACAATCTTCAGCCATCAAGTGTTAGACAGTATTCTAGGTTACTACTTGTGGAGCTTTTTTGTCCAATAATTAGAAATTCCTTAACGTTAAGAAGACATTAAGGGATAACATAAGATTATGACCTGTAATGCAGCTTTGAAATGATTTGTATTTGAAAGCGCTTTAGCCTACAGTAATAAAAAGTTTTACTGGACTTAAATGGATCAAGTACGATATTCCTTCAACTGAGAGAAGCTGAACAATGAAGCATTTCCAGACGTGTTTCATTCATTATTTATGGTGTGAGCACAAAAAATATGAATCTGTTATAAATAATAAATATATAAATACAAATTATAAAAACACATTTTGGTTAAAGGATTAGTTCACTTTTAAATAAACCTTTGCTGATAGTTTCCTCACCCTCATGTCATCCAAGATGTCCATGTGTTTCTTTCTGCAGTCGAAAAGAAATGAAGGTTTTGGATGAAAACAGTCCAGTGTTTTTCTCCATATAATGGACTTCAATGGGCTCCAAACGGTTCAAATGACAGTTTCAGTGCAGCTTCAAAGGGCTTTAAACGACACCAGATGATGAATAAGGGTCTGATCTAGACAAACCATCAGTTTCTGAGAGAAACCCAGCAGTATTTATGCTATTATTTTACCTCTTATCAGACGAACGTGATCATCTCTGAGCTCCGCCATAACTTCCGCTAAGTGAGGTCAAAATACGAGCCCGGTCAGAAATGTATACGTAGATGCCTCATTAGCGACTGCATGGATCAGTACAATGAGGCATCTACTATCGATATATCTATGACCACGATCGTATTTGAACCGTTTGGAGCCCACTGAAGTCCATTGGCATGGACATCTTGGATGACAAGCAAAAGTTTATTTAAAAGTGAACTAATCCTTTAAGTTGTATTTTTTTTTCCGACTTTTACTTTCTCCAGTTATTTCCAAGCTGGTAAACTGAAAATCTGTGCATCATTAGAGCGGCTATTGCAGTTCATAACACAGCAAACGTTGACCATTCTAATGTGTTTTTAACTGTATAATACAAGTTTTAAAGTCTACCTCCACTACTACTCATTCTCTAATGTAGTGTCTGTGTCCTACAGTCCACAAATGCACGGGCCACTTCTTTAAAGGATGCAGGCCTTGAATTGGGACACAGCTTGAAGACGCGCCGAGAAACGCTAGTGGAGCGCAATATTCATCCCAGTGTGTACAGGCCTTCAGAGTTCAAAAAACATTCCTAATCAGGCCCGGTTCTAGGCACCTATAGAAGGGTGAGCTGGCAGATATCCCGAGTGGGCGTTTTTTTTCCCGGGACACATATACTTTAGGCCTACAGCCATTTACATTCAAACAAGTCAAGCCAAGCATAAGAATACTTATATACAATTAGTCATTTGACTGTATTCTCCATTAAGCCACTAGATGGCACAAATTCAGCTCAGCACTTTTCCACACAATCGCTTTTGATGATTGATGCATATTCGCAATGCAAAGTTGATTCTGCACTAATTTGATAGCTAGACCTATATATGGGAGGCTAATTAACTGGTTAACCGTTAACCAACAAGAATTTTAACCATTTAATCGTTTGGTTGAATAAAACAACAACAACAGGTAAGTCATGTATATAAGTCACATTTGATTGCATTCAGAAATAATACTGGTAAATAAAGTGAAAAGTTATAATGTACTACAAACATTATAAACTCTACAAACATAGCTATAGGTTATTTTAGTTCCCCTCACTCCACAACTAATTGTAACGAGTAGGAATATGGTGTGGCCCCTTTAAGAGCTGCTGTTGAACTTTCAGCAATATAAAAGTGTGCACTGCGCCTTGAGCACTCCCGTGTATGCGGTTTATTTTCTGTTGCTCAAATCAAGTTGTTTTGTTGATTAAGTAACGCTGAGGACGGTATAGTATTTGTGACGGACTATTACGCAAGTTTCACAGGGAATTAAGTGGAGCTGTAAAATGTGTCTACAATAACTCCAGTTAAAGGGTTAGTTCACCCAAGAATGTAAATTCTGTCATTAATTCCTCACCCTCATGTGGTTGGACACCCGTCAGACCTCCGTTCATCTTCAGACACAAATGAAGATATTTTAGTGTAAAGCTGATGCTGAGAAAGGCTTCAGATAGGCCTCCATTGGCATTCAGTACATTTACACTCACAAGACCCATAAAAGGCACTTAAAACATCGTTACAAAGTCCATCTCTCCACAGTGGCTCTACAATAATTTTACGATGCGACGACAATAGTTTTTGTGCGCAAAAAAAATCAAAATAACGCCTTTATCCAGCTTGTTCTTGTCTTCCGTGTGTGCCTCCACAACGCATTAGAACATTATTTTAAACCATTTAAATGTTTGTTCTATACACATAGTCAGTGTGCGATCTCAGATAACATTTTAAACCATTTATGTTTGTTCTATACACATAGTCAGTGTGCGATCTCAGATAACATTTTAAACCATTTATGTTTGTTCTATACACACAGTCAGTGTGCGATCTCAGATAACATTTTAAACCATTTATATTTTGTTCACTTTCATCACTTTATTCACTTAGGTTACACTGTTCACTTTTATCTCATTATTCACTTAGGTTACACTGTTCACTTTCATCACTTTATTCACTTAGGTTACACTGTTCACTTTAGTCACATTATTCACTTTCATCACATTATTCACTTAGTATACACTGTTCACTTTCATCACATTATTCACTTAGGTTACACTGTTCACTTTCATCACATTATTCACTTAGGTTACACTGTTCACTTTCATCACATTATTCACTTAGGTTACACTGTTCACTTTCATCACATTATTCACTTAGTATACACTGTTCACTTTCATCACTTTATTCACTTAGTATACACTGTTCACTTTAGTCACATTATTCACTTAGGTTACACTGTTCACTTTAGTCACATTATTCACTTAGGTTACACTGTTCACTTTAGTCACTTTATTCACTTAGGTTACACTGTTCACTTTAGTCACATTATTCACTTAGGTTACACTGTTCACTTTAGTCACTTTATTCACTTAGGTTACACTGTTCACTTTAGTCACATTATTCACTTTCATCACATTATATTTTTTCACATTATACTATATCACATAGTAAGACCAAAGAACTGGTGGTGGACTTTAGAAAACAGAATAGTGTTTACCCCTCCCTTATCATTGAAGGGACGCCAGTGCAGCAGGTCGATAATTTTAAGTTCCTTGGTGTTCATATCACCAATGACATCACCTGGTCAGTACATACTGATTTAGTTGTGAGGAAGGCACATCAGCGTATCTTCTTCCTCAGGCGGCTGAAGAAATTTGGTATGGGACAAAAAATTCTCAGACAATTTTACAACAGCACTGTGGAGAGCATCCTCACTGGTTGTATTATCGCCTGGTATGGAAACTGTACCGGTGTCAACCGGAAAGCCCTGCAGGGGGTGGTCCGGACGGCTCAGCATATTGTTGGAGGTGAGCTTCCCTCCCTCCAGGATATTTACAACCAACGATGTGTTAGGAAAGCAAAAAAGATCATCAGGGATTCCAGCCATCCGGGCCATGATCTGCTTTCACTGCTGCCGTCTGGTAGACGGTATCGGAGTATTAGGGCCCGGACCAGTAGACTACGCGACAGTTTTTTTGCACAGGCGATTAGACTTCTGAACTGTAGCAACACTTTGTAGCACAACTCACTCATCCATGCACTGCACTTTAATAAATGTGGTTATTGTTATTATGTATATTGTTAATCTATGTACTGCCATGTAAAAGAGACTTGCACCTAAGCATTTCACTGCCAGTACACTTGTGTACATGATATGTGACAATAAAAGAGAAATTGAATTGAGAAATTATTCACTTAGGTTACACTGTTCACTTTCATCACTTTATTCACTTAGTATACACTGTTCACTTTCATCACATTATGGACTTAGTATACATTGTTCACTTTCATCACTTTATTCACTTAGTATACACTGTTCACTTTCATCACATTATGGACTTAGTATACACTGTTCACTTTCATCACATTATACACTTAGTATACACTGTTCACTTTCATCACTTTATTCACCTAGTATACACTGTTCACTTTCATCACATTATTCACTTGGGTTACACTGTTCACTTTAGTCACATTATTCACTTAGGTTACACTGTTCACTTTAGTCACATTATTCACTTAGGTTACACTGTTCACTTTCATCACATTATACACTTAGTATACACTGTTCACTTTCATCACATTATTCACTTGGGTTACACTGTTCACTTTAGTCACATTATTCACTTAGGTTACACTGTTCACTTTCATCACATTATACACTTAGTATACACTGTTCACTTTAGTCACATTATTCACTTAGGTTACACTGTTCACTTTAGTCACATTATTCACTTAGTATACACTGTTGATTTTCATCACTTTATTCACTTAGGTTACACTGTTCACTTTAGTCACATTATTCACTTAGGTTACACTGTTCACTTTAGTCACATTATTCACTTAGGTTACACTGTTCACTTTCATCACATTATACACTTAGTATACACTGTTCACTTTCATCACTTTATTCACTTAGTATACACTGTTCATTTTCATCACTTTATTCACTTAGTATACACTGTTCACATTCATCACTTTATTCACTTAGGTTACACTGTTCATTTTCATCACTTTATTCACTTCGTTTACACTGTTCATTTTCATCACTTTATTCACTTCGGTTACACTGTTCATTTTCATCACTTTATTCACTTAGTATACACTGTTCATTTTCATCACTTTATTCACTTAGTATACACAGTTCACTTTCATCACTTTATTCACTTAGTACACACTGTTCATTGTCATCACTTTATTCACTTTGGTTACACTGTTCATTTTCATCACTTTATTCACTTTGGTTACACTGTTCATTTTCATCACTTTATTCACTTTGGTTACACTGTTCATTTTCATCACTTTATTCACTTAGGTTACACTGTTCACTTTCATCACTTTATTCACTTAGGTTACACTGTTTATTTTCATCACTTTATTCACTTAGTATACACTGTTCATTTTCATCACTTTTCACTTAGGTTACACTGTTCATTTTCATCACTTTATTCACTTAGTATACACTGTTCATTTTCATCACTATTCACTTAGTATACACTGTTCATTTATATTCAATTATTCACTTAGTATACACTGTTCACTTTTATCACATTATTCACTTTCATCCCATTATTCACTTAGTATACACTGTTCACTTTTATCACATTATTCACTTAGGTTACACTGTTCACTTTCATCACTTTATTCACTTAGTATACACTGTTCACTTTCATCACTTTATTCACTTAGTATACACTGTTCACTTTAGTCACATTATTCACTTAGTATACACTGTTCACTTTCATAGTTTATTCACTTAGTATACACTGTTCACTTTAGTCACATTATTCACTTAGTATACACTGTTCACTTTTATCACTTTATTCACTTCGGTTACACTGTTCATTTTCATCACTTTATCCACTTCGGTTACACTGTTCACTTTCATCACTTTATTCACTTCGGTTACACTGTTCACTTTCATCACTTTATTCACTTAGGTTACACTGTTCACTTTCATCACTTTATTCACTTCGGTTACACTGTTCACTTTCATCACTTTATTCACTTAGGTTACACTGTTCACTTTCATCACTTTATTCACTTAGGTTACACTGTTCACTTTCATCACATTATACACTTAGGTTACACTGTTCACTTTCATCACTTTATTCACTTAGGATACACTGTTCATTTTCATCACTTTATTCACTTCGGTTATACTGTTCATTTTCATCACTTTATTCACTTAGTATACACTGTTCACTTTTATCACTTTATTCACTTAGTATACACTGTTCACTTTCATCACTTTATTCACTTAGTATACACTGTTCACTTTTATCACTTTATTCACTTAGTATACACTGATCACTTTCATCACTTTATTCACTTAGTATACACTGTTCACTTTCATCACTTTATTCACTTAGTATACACTGTTCACGTTCATCACTTTATTCTCTTAGTATACACTGTTCACTTTCATCACTTTATTCACTTAGTATACACTGTTCACTTTCATCACTTTATTCACTTATTATATACTGTTCACTTTCATCACTTTATTCACTTAGGTTACACTGTTCATTTTCATCACTTTACTCATTTAGTATACACTGTTCATTTTCATCACTTTATTCACTTAGTATACACTGTTCATTTTCATCGCTTTATTCACTTAGGTTACACTGTTCACTTTCATCACTTTATTTACTTAGTATACACTGTTCACTTTCATCACTTTATTCACTTAGTATACACTTTTCATTTTCATCACTTTATTCACTTAGTATACACTTCACTTTCATCACTTTATTCACTTAGTATACACTGTTCACTTTAGTCACATTATTCACTTAGTATACACTGTTCACTTTAGTCACATTATTCACTTAGTATACACTGTTCACTTTAGTCACATTATTCACTTAGTATACACTGTTCACTTTAATCACTTTATTCACTTAGTATACACTGTTCACTTTCATCACTTTATTCACTTAGTATACACTGTTCACTTATCACATTATTCACTTTCATCACATTATTCACTTAGTATACACTGTTCACTTTAGTCACATTATTCACTTTCATCACATTATTCACTTAGTATACACTGTTCACTTTAGTCACATTATTCACTTTCATCACATTATTCACTTAGTATATACTGTTCACTTAGTATACACTGTTGATTTTCATCACTTTATTCATTTAGTATACACTGTTCATTTTCATCACTTTATTCACTTAGTATACACTGTTCACTTTTATTCAATTATTCACTTAGTATACACTGTTCACTTTTATCACATTATTCACTTTTATCACATTATTCACTTAGTATACACTGTTCACTTTTATCACATTATTCACTTATCACATTATTCACTTAGTATACACTGTTCACTTTCATCACTTTATTCACTTAGTATACACTGTTTATTTTCATCACTTTATTCACTTAGTATACACTGTTGATTTTCATCACTTTATTCACTTAGGTTACACTGTTCATTTTCATCACTTTATTCACTTAGTATACACTGTTCACTTTTATTCAATTATTCACTTAGTATACACTGTTTATTTTCATCACTTTATTCACTTAGTATATACTGTTCATTTTCATCACTTTATTCACTTAGGTTACACTGTTCATTTTCATCACTTTATTCACTTAGTATACACTGTTCATTTTCATTACTTTATTCACTTAGGTTACACTGTTCACTTTTATTCAATTATTCACTTAGTATACACTGTTCACTTTTATCACATTATTCACTTAGGTTACACTGTTCACTCTCATCACTTTATTCACTTAGTATACACTGTTCACTTTCATCCCTTTATTCACTTAGTATACACTGTTCCCTTTAGTCACATTTTCACTTAGTATACACTGTTCACTTTCATAGTTTATTCACTTAGTATACACTGTTCACTTTTCACATTATTCACTTAGGTTACACTGTTCATTTTCATCACTTTATTCACTTAGTATACACTGTTCACTTTAGTCACATTATTCACTTAGTATACACTTCACTTTCGTCACTTTATTCACTTAGTATACACTGTTCACTTTAGTCACATTATTCACTTAGTATACACTGTTCACTTTCATCACTTTATTCACTTAGTATACACTGTTCACTTTCATCACTTTATTCACTTAGTATACACTGTTCACTTATCACATTATTCACTTTCATCACATTATTCACTTAGTATACACTGTTCACTTTAGTCATATTATTCACTTTCATCACATTATTCACTTAGTATACACTGTTCACTTTTATCACATTATTCACTTATCACATTATTCACTTAGTATACACTGTTCACTTTCATCACATTATTCACTTAGTATACACTGTTGATTTTCATCACTTTATTCACTTAGGTTACACTGTTCATTTTCATCACTTTATTCACTTAGTATACACTGTTCACTTTTATTCAATTATTCACTTAGTATACACTGTTTATTTTCATCACTTTATTCACTTAGTATATACTGTTCATTTTCATCACTTTATTCACTTAGTATACACTGTTCATTTTCATTACTTTATTCACTTAGGTTACACTGTTCACTTTTATTCAATTATTCACTTAGTATACACTGTTCACTTTTATCACATTATTCACTTAGGTTACACTGTTCACTCTCATCACTTTATTCACTTAGTATACACTGTTCACTTTCATCCCTTTATTCACTTAGTATACACTGTTCCCTTTAGTCACATTTTCACTTAGTATACACTGTTCACTTTCATAGTTTATTCACTTAGTATACACTGTTCACTTTTCACATTATTCACTTAGGTTACACTGTTCATTTTCATCACTTTATTCACTTAGTATACACTGTTCACTTTAGTCACATTATTCACTTAGTATACACTTCACTTTCGTCACTTTATTCACTTAGTATACACTGTTCACTTTAGTCACATTATTCACTTAGTATACACTGTTCACTTTCATCACTTTATTCACTTAGTATACACTGTTCACTTTCATCACTTTATTCACTTAGTATACACTGTTCACTTATCACATTATTCACTTTCATCACATTATTCACTTAGTATACACTGTTCACTTTAGTCATATTATTCACTTTCATCACATTATTCACTTAGTATACACTGTTCACTTTAGTCACATTATTCACTTTCATCACATTATTCACTTAGTATACACTGTTCACTTTAGTCACATTATTCACTTTCATCACATTATTCACTTAGTATACACTGTTGATTTTCATCACTTTATTCACTTAGGTTACACTGTTCATTTTCATCACTTTATTCACTTAGTATACACTGTTCACTTTTATTCAATTATTCACTTAGTATACACTGTTTATTTTCATCACTTTATTCACTTAGTATACACTGTTCATTTTCATCACTTTATTTACTTCGGTTACACTGTTCCCTTTCATCACTTTATTCACTTCGGTTACACTGTTCCCTTTCATCACTTTATTCACTTAGGTTACACTGTTCACTTTCATCACATTATACACTTAGGTTACACTGTTCACTTTCATCACTTTATTCACTTCGGTTGCACTGTTCACTTTCATCACTTTATTCACTTAGGTTACACTGTTCACTTTAGTCACATTATTCACTTAGTATACACTGTTCACTTTCATCACTTTTTTCACTTAGTATACACTGTTCACTTTCATCACTTTATTCACTTCGGTTGCACTGTTCACTTTCATCACTTTATTCACTTCGGTTACACTGTTCACTTTCATCACTTTATTCACTTCGGTTACACTGTTCATTTTCATCACTTTATCCACTTCGGTTACACTGTTCACTTTCATCACTTTATTCACTTCGGTTACACTGTTCACTTTCATCACTTTTTTCACTTAGGTTACACTGCTCACTTTCATCACTTTATTCACTTAGGTTACACTGTTCACTTTCATCACTTTATTCACTTCGGTTGCACTGTTCACTTTCATCACTTTATTCACTTAGGTTACACTGTTCACTTTCATCACATTATACACTTAGGTTACACTGTTCACTTTCATCACATTATACACTTAGGTTACACTGTTCACTTTCATCACTTTATTCACTTCGGTTGCACTGTTCACTTTCATCACTTTATTCACTTAGGTTACACTGTTCACTTTCATCACTTTATTCCCTTAGTATACACTGTTCACTTTCATCACATTATACACTTAGGTTACACTGTTCACTTTCATCACATTATACACTTAGGTTACACTGTTCACTTTCATCACTTTATTCACTTCGGTTACACTGTTCACTTTCATCACTTTATTCACTTCGGTTGCACTGTTCACTTTCATCACTTTATTCACTTAGGTTACACTGTTCACTTTCATCACTTTATTCCCTTAGTATACACTGTTCACTTTCATCACATTATACACTTAGGTTACACTGTTCACTTTCATCACTTTATTCACTTAGGATACACTGTTCATTTTCATCACTTTATTCACTTCGGTTATACTGTTCATTTTCATCACTTTATTCACTTAGTATACACTGTTCACTTTTATCACTTTATTCACTTAGTATACACTGTTCACTTTCATCACTTTATTCACTTATTATATACTGTTCATTTTCATCACTTTATTCACTTAGTATACACTGTTCACTTTTATCACTTTATTCTCTTAGTATACACTGTTCACTTTTATCACTTTATTCACTTAGTATACACTGTTCACGTTCATCACATTATTCACTTATTATATACTGTTCACTTTCATCACTTTATTCACTTAGTATACACTGTTCACTTTCATCACTTTATTCACTTAGTATACACTGTTCACTTTCATCACTTTATTCACTTAGTATACACTGTTCACTTTCATCACTTTATTCACTTATTATATACTGTTCACTTTCATCACTTTATTCACTTAGGTTACACTGTTTATTTTCATGACTTTATTCACTTAGTATACACTGTTCATTTTCCTCACTTTATTCACTTAGGTTACACTGTTCATTTTCATCACTTTATTCATTTAGTATACACTGTTCATTTTCATCACTTTATTCACTTAGTATACACTGTTCACTTTCATCACTTTATTCACTTAGTATACACTGTTCATTTTCATCACTTTATTCATTTAGTATACACTGTTCATTTTCATCACTTTATTCACTTAGTATACACTGTTCACTTTCATCACTTTATTCACTTAGTATACGCTGTTCACTTTCATCACTTTATTCACTTAGTATACACTGTTCATTTTCATCACTTTATTCACTTTGGTTACACTGTTCATTTTCATCACTTTATTCACTTCGGTTAAGCTGTTCCCTTTCATCACTTTATTCACTTCGGTTACACTGTTCCCTTTCATCACTTTATTCACTTAGTATACACTGTTCATTTTCATCACTTTATTCACTTAGTATACACTTCACTTTCATCACTTTATTCACTTAGTATACACTGTTCACTTTAGTCACATTATTCACTTAGTATACACTTCACTTTCATCACTTTATTCACTTAGTATACACTGTTCACTTTCATCACTTTATTCACTTAGTATACACTGTTCACTAATCACATTATTCACTTTCATCACATTATTCACTTAGTATACACTGTTCACTTTAGTCATATTATTCACTTTCATCACATTATTCACTTAGTATACACTGTTCACTTTAGTCACATTATTCACTTTCATCACATTATTCACTTAGTATACACTGTTGATTTTCATCACTTTATTCACTTAGGTTACACTGTTCATTTTCATTACTTTATTCACTTAGTATACACTGTTCACTTTTATTCAATTATTCACTTAGTATACACTGTTCACTTTTATCACATTATTCACTTTTATCACATTATTCACTTAGTATACACTGTTTACTTTTATCACATTATTCACTTATCACTTTATTCACTTAGTATACACTGTTCACTTTCATCACTTTATTCACTTATTATATACTGTTCATTTTCATCACTTTATTCACTTAGTATACACTGTTCACTTTTATCACTTTATTCTCTTAGTATACACTGTTCACTTTTATTACTTTATTCACTTAGTTTACACTGTTAACGTTCATCACATTATTCACTTATTATATACTGTTCACTTTCATCGCTTTATTCACTTAGTATACACTGTTCACTTTCATCACTTTATTCACTTAGTATACACTGTTCACTTTCATCACTTTATTCACTTAGTATACACTTCACTTTCATCACTTTATTCACTTATTATATACTGTTCACTTTCATCACTTTATTCACTTAGGTTACACTGTTTATTTTCATGACTTTATTCACTTAGTATACACTGTTCATTTTCCTCACTTAATTCACTTAGGTTAAACTGTTCATTTTCATCACTTTATTCACTTAGTATACACTGTTCACTTTAGTCACATTATTCACTTAGTATACACTTCACTTTCGTCACTTTATTCACTTAGTATACACTGTTCACTTTAGTCACATTATTCACTTAGTATACACTGTTCACTTTCATCACTTTATTCACTTAGTATACACTGTTCACTTTCATCACTTTATTCACTTAGTATACACTGTTCACTTATCACATTATTCACTTTCATCACATTATTCACTTAGTATACACTGTTCACTTTAGTCATATTATTCACTTTCATCACATTATTCACTTAGTATACACTGTTCACTTTAGTCACATTATTCACTTTCATCACATTATTCACTTAGTATACACTGTTCACTTTAGTCACATTATTCACTTTCATCACATTATTCACTTAGTATACACTGTTGATTTTCATCACTTTATTCACTTAGGTTACACTGTTCATTTTCATCACTTTATTCACTTAGTATACACTGTTCACTTTTATTCAATTATTCACTTAGTATACACTGTTTATTTTCATCACTTTATTCACTTAGTATACACTGTTCATTTTCATCACTTTATTCACTTCGGTTACACTGTTCCCTTTCATCACTTTATTCACTTCGGTTACACTGTTCCCTTTCATCACTTTATTCACTTAGGTTACACTGTTCACTTTCATCACATTATACACTTAGGTTACACTGTTCACTTTCATCACTTTATTCACTTCGGTTGCACTGTTCACTTTCATCACTTTATTCACTTAGGTTACACTGTTCACTTTAGTCACATTATTCACTTAGTATACACTGTTCACTTTCATCACTTTTTTCACTTAGTATACACTGTTCACTTTCATCACTTTATTCACTTCGGTTGCACTGTTCACTTTCATCACTTTATTCACTTCGGTTACACTGTTCACTTTCATCACTTTATTCACTTCGGTTACACTGTTCATTTTCATCACTTTATCCACTTCGGTTACACTGTTCACTTTCATCACTTTATTCACTTCGGTTACACTGTTCACTTTCATCACTTTTTTCACTTAGGTTACACTGCTCACTTTCATCACTTTATTCACTTAGGTTACACTGTTCACTTTCATCACTTTATTCACTTCGGTTGCACTGTTCACTTTCATCACTTTATTCACTTAGGTTACACTGTTCACTTTCATCACATTATACACTTAGGTTACACTGTTCACTTTCATCACATTATACACTTAGGTTACACTGTTCACTTTCATCACTTTATTCACTTCGGTTGCACTGTTCACTTTCATCACTTTATTCACTTAGGTTACACTGTTCACTTTCATCACTTTATTCCCTTAGTATACACTGTTCACTTTCATCACATTATACACTTAGGTTACACTGTTCACTTTCATCACATTATACACTTAGGTTACACTGTTCACTTTCATCACTTTATTCACTTCGGTTACACTGTTCACTTTCATCACTTTATTCACTTCGGTTGCACTGTTCACTTTCATCACTTTATTCACTTAGGTTACACTGTTCACTTTCATCACTTTATTCCCTTAGTATACACTGTTCACTTTCATCACATTATACACTTAGGTTACACTGTTCACTTTCATCACTTTATTCACTTAGGATACACTGTTCATTTTCATCACTTTATTCACTTCGGTTATACTGTTCATTTTCATCACTTTATTCACTTAGTATACACTGTTCACTTTTATCACTTTATTCACTTAGTATACACTGTTCACTTTCATCACTTTATTCACTTATTATATACTGTTCATTTTCATCACTTTATTCACTTAGTATACACTGTTCACTTTTATCACTTTATTCTCTTAGTATACACTGTTCACTTTTATCACTTTATTCACTTAGTATACACTGTTCACGTTCATCACATTATTCACTTATTATATACTGTTCACTTTCATCACTTTATTCACTTAGTATACACTGTTCACTTTCATCACTTTATTCACTTAGTATACACTGTTCACTTTCATCACTTTATTCACTTAGTATACACTGTTCACTTTCATCACTTTATTCACTTATTATATACTGTTCACTTTCATCACTTTATTCACTTAGGTTACACTGTTTATTTTCATGACTTTATTCACTTAGTATACACTGTTCACTTTCATCACTTTATTCACTTAGTATACACTGTTCATTTTCATCACTTTATTCATTTAGTATACACTGTTCATTTTCATCACTTTATTCACTTAGTATACACTGTTCACTTTCATCACTTTATTCACTTAGTATACGCTGTTCACTTTCATCACTTTATTCACTTAGTATACACTGTTCATTTTCATCACTTTATTCACTTTGGTTACACTGTTCATTTTCATCACTTTATTCACTTCGGTTAAGCTGTTCCCTTTCATCACTTTATTCACTTCGGTTACACTGTTCCCTTTCATCACTTTATTCACTTAGTATACACTGTTCATTTTCATCACTTTATTCACTTAGTATACACTTCACTTTCATCACTTTATTCACTTAGTATACACTGTTCACTTTAGTCACATTATTCACTTAGTATACACTTCACTTTCATCACTTTATTCACTTAGTATACACTGTTCACTTTCATCACTTTATTCACTTAGTATACACTGTTCACTAATCACATTATTCACTTTCATCACATTATTCACTTAGTATACACTGTTCACTTTAGTCATATTATTCACTTTCATCACATTATTCACTTAGTATACACTGTTCACTTTAGTCACATTATTCACTTTCATCACATTATTCACTTAGTATACACTGTTGATTTTCATCACTTTATTCACTTAGGTTACACTGTTCATTTTCATTACTTTATTCACTTAGTATACACTGTTCACTTTTATTCAATTATTCACTTAGTATACACTGTTCACTTTTATCACATTATTCACTTTTATCACATTATTCACTTAGTATACACTGTTTACTTTTATCACATTATTCACTTATCACTTTATTCACTTAGTATACACTGTTCACTTTCATCACTTTATTCACTTATTATATACTGTTCATTTTCATCACTTTATTCACTTAGTATACACTGTTCACTTTTATCACTTTATTCTCTTAGTATACACTGTTCACTTTTATTACTTTATTCACTTAGTTTACACTGTTAACGTTCATCACATTATTCACTTATTATATACTGTTCACTTTCATCGCTTTATTCACTTAGTATACACTGTTCACTTTCATCACTTTATTCACTTAGTATACACTGTTCACTTTCATCACTTTATTCACTTAGTATACACTTCACTTTCATCACTTTATTCACTTATTATATACTGTTCACTTTCATCACTTTATTCACTTAGGTTACACTGTTTATTTTCATGACTTTATTCACTTAGTATACACTGTTCATTTTCCTCACTTAATTCACTTAGGTTAAACTGTTCATTTTCATCACTTTATTCATTTAGTATACACTGTTCATTTTCATCACTTTATTCACTTAGTATACACTGTTCACTTTCATCACTTTATTCACTTAGTATACACTGTTCACTTTCATCACTTTATTCACTTAGTATACACTTTTCATTTTCATCACTTTATTCACTTTGGTTACACTGTTCATTTTCATCACTTTATTCACTTCGGTTACACTGTTCCCTTTCATCACTTTATTCACTTCGGTTACACTGTTCCCTTTCATCACTTTAGTCACTTAGTATACACTGTTCATTTTCATCACTTTATTCACTTAGTATACACTGTTCACTTTAGTCACATTATTCACTTAGTATACACTGTTCACTTTCATCACTTTATTCACTTAGTATACACTGTTCACTTTAGTCACATTATTCACTTAGTATACACTGTTCACTTTCATCACTTTATTCACTTAGTATACACTGTTCACTTTCATCACTTTATTCACTTAGTATACACTGTTCACTTATCACATTATTCACTTTCATCACATTATTCACTCAGTATACACTGTTCACTTTAGTCACATTATTCACTTTCATCACACTATTCACTTAGTATACACTGTTCACTTTAGTCACATTATTCACTTTCATCACATTATTCACTTAGTATACACTGTTCACTTTAGTCACATTATTCACTTTCATCACATTATTCACTTAGTATACACTGTTGATTTTCATCACTTTATTCACTTAGGTTACACTGTTCATTTTCATCACTTTATTCACTTAGTATACACTGTTCACTTTTATTCAATTATTCACTTAGTATACACTGTTCACTTTTATCACATTATTCACTTTTATCACATTATTCACTTAGTATACACTGTTCACTTTTATCACATTATTCACTTATCACATTATTCACTTAGTATACACTGTTCACTTTCATCACTTTATTCACTTAGTATACACTGTTCACTTTTATCACATTATACACTTAGTATACACTGTTCACTTATCACATTATTCACTTTCATCATATTATTCACTTAGTATACACTGTTCACTTTCATCACTTTATTCACTTAGTATACACTGTTCACTTATCACATTATTCACTTTCATCACATTATTCACTTAGTATACACTGTTCACTTTAGTCACATTATTCACTTTCATCACATTATTCACTTACACTGTTCACTTTAGACACATTATTTACTTAGGTTACACTGTTCACTTTAGTCACATTATTCACTTTCATCACATTATTCACTTAGGTTACACTGTTCACTTTCATCACATTATTCACTTAGGTTACACTGTTCACTTTCATCACTTTATTCACTTAGTATACACTGTTCACTTTCATCACATTATGCACTTAGGTTACACTGTTCACTTTAGTCACATTATTCACTTTCATCACATTATTCACTTAGTATACACTGTTCACTTTAGTCACATTATTCACTTAGGTTACACTGTTCACTTTAGTCACTTTATTCACTTAGGTTACACTGTTCACTTTAGTCACATTATTCACTTAGGTTACACTGTTCACTTTAGTCACATTATTCACTTAGGTTACACTGTTCACTTCAGTCACTTTATTCACTTAGGTTACACTGTTCAGTTTAGTCACATTATTCACTTTCATCACATTATTCACTTAGGTTACACTGTTCACTTTCATCACTTTATTCACTTAGTATACACTGTTCACTTTCATAGTTTATTCACTTAGTATACACTGTTCACTTTTCACATTATTCACTTAGGTTACACTGTTCACTTTCATCACTTTATTCACTTAGTACACACTGTTCACTTTAGTCACATTATTCACTTAGTATACACTGTTCACTTTAGTTACATTATTCACTTCGGTTACACTGTTCTTTTTCATCACTTTATCCACTTCGGTTACACTGATCACTTTCATCACTTTATTCACTTCGGTTACACTGTTCACTTTCATCACTTTATTCACTTCGGTTGCACTGTTCACTTTCATCACTTTTTTCACTTAGGTTACACTGCTCACTTTCATCACTTTATTCACTTAAGTTACACTGTTCACTTTCATCACATTATACACTTAGGTTACACTGTTCACTTTCATCACTTTATTCACTTCGGTTGCACTGTTCACTTTCATCACTTTATTCACTTAGGTTACACTGTTCACTTTCATCACATTATATACTTAGGTTACACTGTTCACTTTCATCACTTTATTCACTTCGGTTACACTGTTCACTTTCATCACTTTATTCACTTTGGTTGCACTGTTCACTTTCATCACTTTATTCACTTAGGTTACACTGTTCACTTTCATCACTTTATTCACTTAGTATACACTGTTCACTTTCATCACATTATACACTTAGGTTACACTGTTCACTTTCATCACTTTATTCACTTAGGATACACTGTTCATTTTCATCACTTTTTTTCACTTCGGTTATACTGTTCATTTTCATCACTTTATTCACTTAGTATACACTGTTCACTTTTATCACTTTATTCACTTAGTATACACTGTTCACTTTTATCACTTTATTCACTCACTATACACTGTTCACGTTCATCACATTTTTCACTTATTATATACTGTTCACTTTCATCACTTTATTCACTTAGTATACACTGTTCACTTTCATCACTTTATTCACTTAGTATACACTGTTCACTTTCATCACTTTATTCACTTAGTATACACTGTTCACTTTCATCACTTTATTCACTTATTATATACTGTTCACTTTCATCACTTTATTCACTTAGGTTACACTGTTTATTTTCATGACTATTCACTTAGTATACACTGTTCATTTTCCTCACTTTATTCACTTAGGTTACACTGTTCATTTTCATCACTTTATTCATTTAGTATACACTGTTCATTTTCATCACTTTATTCACTTAGTATACACTGTTCACTTTCATCACTTTATTCACTTAGTATACACTGTTCACTTTCATCACTTTATTCACTTAGTATACACTTTTCATTTTCATCACTTTATTCACTTTGGTTACACTGTTCATTTTCATCACTTTATTCACTTAGTATTCACTGTTCACTTTTATCACATCATTCACTTCGGTTACACTGTTCCCTTTCATCACTTTATTCACTTAGTATACACTGTTCATTTTCATCACTTTATTCACTTAGTATACACTGTTCACTTTAGTCACATTATTCACTTAGTATACACTTCACTTTCGTCACTTTATTCACTTAGTATACACTGTTCACTTTAGTCACATTATTCACTTAGTATACACTGTTCACTTTCATCACTTTATTCACTTAGTATACACTGTTAACTTTCATCACTTTATTCACTTAGTATACACTGTTCACTTATCACATTATTCACTTTCATCACATTATTCACTTAGTATACACTGTTCACTTTAGTCATATTATTCACTTTCATCACATTATTCACTTAGTATACACTGTTCACTTTAGTCACATTATTCACTTTCATCACATTATTCACTTAGTATACACTGTTCACTTTCACCACATTATTCACTTAGTATACACTGTTGATTTTCATCACTTTATTCACTTAGGTTACACTGTTCATTTTCATCACTTTATTCACTTAGTATACACTGTTCACTTTTATTCAATTATTCACTTAGTATACACTGTTCACTTTTATCACATTATTCACTTTTATCACATTATTCACTTAGTATACACTGTTCACTTTTATCACATTATTCACTTATCACTTTATTCACTTAGTATACACTGTTCACTTTTATCACTTTATTCACTTAGTATACACTGTTCACGTTCATCACATTATTCACTTATTATATACTGTTCACTTTCATCACTTTATTCACTTAGTATACACTGTTCACTTTCATCACTTTATTCACTTAGTATACACTGTTCACTTTCATCACTTTATTCACTTAGTATACACTGTTCACTTTCATCACTTTATTCACTTATTATATACTGTTCACTTTCATCACTTTATTCACTTAGGTTACACTGTTTATTTTCATGACTTTATTCACTTAGTATACACTGTTAACTTTCATCACTTTATTCACTTAGTATACACTGTTCACTTATCACATTATTCACTTTCATCACATTATTCACTTAGTATACACTGTTCACTTTAGTCATATTATTCACTTTCATCACATTATTCACTTAGTATACACTGTTCACTTTAGTCACATTATTCACTTTCATCACATTATTCACTTAGTATACACTGTTCACTTTAGTCACATTATTCACTTTCATCACATTATTCACTTAGTATACACTGTTGATTTTCATCACTTTATTCACTTAGGTTACACTGTTCATTTTCATCACTTTATTCACTTAGTATACACTGTTCACTTTTATTCAATTATTCACTTAGTATACACTGTTCACTTTTATCACATTATTCACTTTTATCACATTATTCACTTAGTATACACTGTTCACTTTTATCACATTATTCACTTATCACTTTATTCACTTAGTATACACTGTTCACTTTCATCACTTTATTCACTTATTATATACTGTTCATTTTCATCACTTTATTCACTTAGTATACACTGTTCACTTTTATCACTTTATTCTCTTAGTATACACTGTACACTTTTATCACTTTATTCACTTAGTATACACTGTTCACGTTCATCACATTATTCACTTATTATATACTGTTCACTTTCATCACTTTATTCACTTAGTATACACTGTTCACTTTCATCACTTTATTCACTTAGTATACACTGTTCACTTTCATCACTTTATTCACTTAGTATACACTGTTCACTTTCATCACTTTATTCACTTATTATATACTGTTCACTTTCATCACTTTATTCACTTAGGTTACACTGTTTATTTTCATGACTTTATTCACTTAGTATACACTGTTCATTTTCCTCACTTTATTCACTTAGGTTACACTGTTCATTTTCATCACTTTATTCATTTAGTATACACTGTTCATTTTCATCACTTTATTCACTTAGTATACACTGTTCACTTTCATCACTTGATTCACTTAGTATACACTGTTCACTTTCATCACTTTATTCACTTAGTATACACTTTTCATTTTCATCACTTTATTCACTTTGGTTACACTGTTCATTTTCATCACTTTATTCACTTCGGTTACACTGTTCCCTTTCATCACTTTATTCACTTAGTATACACTGTTCATTTTCATCACTTTATTCACTTAGTATACACTGTTCACTTTAGTCACATTATTCACTTAGTATACACTTCACTTTCATCACTTTATTCACTTAGTATACACTGTTCACTTTAGTTACATTATTCACTTAGTATACACTGTTCACTTTCATCACTTTATTCACTTAGTATACACTGTTCACTTATCACATTATTCACTTTCATCACATTATTCACTTAGTATACACTGTTCACTTTAGTCATATTATTCACTTTCATCACATTATTCACTTAGTATACACTGTTCACTTTAGTCACATTATTCACTTTCATCACATTATTCACTTAGTATACACTGTTCACTTTAGTCACATTATTCACTTTCATCACATTATTCACTTAGTATACACTGTTGATTTTCATCACTTTACTCACTTAGTATACACTGTTCATTTTCATCACTTTATTCACTTAGGTTACACTGTTTATTTTCATCACTTTATTCACTTAGGTTACACTGTTCATTTTCATCACTTTATTCACTTAGTATACACTGTTCATTTTCATCACTTTATTCACTTAGTATACACTGTTCACTTTCATCACTTTATTCACTTAGTATACACTGTTCACTTTCATCACTTTATTCACTTAGTATACACTGTTCACGTTCATCACTTTATTCTCTTAGTATACACTGTTCACTTTCATCACTTTATTCACTTAGTATACACTGTTCACTTTCATCACTTTATTCACTTATTATATACTGTTCACTTTCATCACTTTATTCACTTAGGTTACACTGTTCATTTTCATCACTTTACTCATTTAGTATACACTGTTCATTTTCATCACTTTATTCAATTAGTATACACTGTTCATTTTCATCGCTTTATTCACTTAGGTTACACTGTTCACTTTCATCACTTTATTCACTTAGTATACACTGTTCACTTTCATCACTTTATTCACTTAGTATACACTTTTCATTTTCATCACTTTATTCACTTAGTATACACTTCACTTTCATCACTTTATTCACTTAGTATACACTGTTCACTTTAGTCACATTATTCACTTAGTATACACTGTTCACTTTCATCACTTTATTCACTTAGTATACACTGTTCACTTTAGTCACATTATTCACTTTGTATACACTGTTCACTTTCATCACTTTATTCACTTAGTATACACTGTTCACTTTCATCACTTTATTCACTTAGTATACACTGTTCACTTATCACATTATTCACTTTCATCACATTATTCACTTAGTATACACTGTTCACTTTAGTCACATTATTCGCTTTCATCACATTATTCACTTAGTATACACTGTTCACTTTAGTCACATTATTCACTTTCATCACATTATTCACTTAGTATATACTGTTCACTTAGTATACACTGTTGATTTTCATCACTTTATTCATTTAGTATACACTGTTCATTTTCATCACTTTATTCACTTAGTATACACTGTTCACTTTTATTCAATTATTCACTTAGTATACACTGCTCACTTTTATCACATTATTCACTTTTATCACATTATTCACTTAGTATACACTGTTCACTTTTATCACATTATTCACTTATCACATTATTCACTTAGTATACACTGTTCACTTTCATCACTTTATTCACTTAGTATACACTGTTTATTTTCATCACTTTATTCACTTAGTATACACTGTTGATTTTCATCACTTTATTCACTTAGGTTACACTGTTCATTTTCATCACTTTATTCACTTAGTATACTCTGTTCACTTTTATTCAATTATTCACTTAGTATACACTGTTTATTTTCATCACTTTATTCACTTAGTATACACTGTTCATTTTCATCACTTTATTCACTTAGGTTACACTGTTCATTTTCATCACTTTATTCACTTAGTATACACTGTTCATTTTCATTACTTTATTCACTTAGGTTACACTGTTCACTTTTATTAAATTTTTCACTTAGTATACACTGTTCACTTTTATCACATTATTCACTTAGGTTACACTGTTCACTCTCATCACTTTATTCACTTAGTATACACTGTTCACTTTCATCCCTTTATTCACTTAGTATACACTGTTCCCTTTAGTCACATTTTCACTTAGTATACACTGTTCACTTTCATAGTTTATTCACTTAGTATACACTGTTCACTTTTCACATTATTCACTTAGGTTACACTGTTCATTTTCATCACTTTATTCACTTAGTATACACTGTTCACTTTAGTCACATTATTCACTTAGTATACACTTCACTTTCGTCACTTTATTCACTTAGTATACACTGTTCACTTTAGTCACATTATTCACTTAGTATACACTGTTCACTTTCATCACTTTATTCACTTAGTATACACTGTTCACTTTCATCACTTTATTCACTTAGTATACACTGTTCACTTATCACATTTTTCACTTTCATCACATTATTCACTTAGTATACACTGTTCACTTTAGTCATATTATTCACTTTCATCACATTATTCACTTAGTATACACTGTTCACTTTAGTCACATTATTCACTTTCATCACATTATTCAC
The DNA here is from genome assembly GCF_949357685.1 of Gobio gobio. Classification (NCBI taxonomy): domain Eukaryota; kingdom Metazoa; phylum Chordata; class Actinopteri; order Cypriniformes; family Gobionidae; genus Gobio; species Gobio gobio. The sequence goes on along the minus strand of NC_137117.1, from coordinate 4,300,730 downwards.
TTAGTATACACTGTTCACTTTAGTCACATTATTCACTTTCATCACATTATTCACGTAGTATACACTGTTGATTTTCATCACTTTATTCACTTAGGTTACACTGTTCATTTTCATCACTTTATTCACTTAGTATACACTGTTCACTTTTATTCAATTATTCACTTAGTATACACTGTTTATTTTCATCACTTTATTCACTTAGTATACACTGTTCATTTTCATTACTTTATTCACTTCGGTTACACTGTTCCCTTTCATCACTTTATTCACTTCGGTTACACTGTTCCCTTTCATCACTTTATTCACTTAGGTTACACTGTTCATTTTCATCACTTTATTCACTTAGTATACACTGTTCACTTTAGTCACATTATTCACTTAGTATACACTTCACTTTCGTCACTTTATTCACTTAGTATACACTGTTCACTTTAGTCACATTATTCACTTAGTATACACTGTTCACTTTCATCACTTTATTCACTTAGTATACACTGTTCACTTTCATCACTTTATTCACTTAGTATACACTGTTCACTTATCACATTATTCACTTTCATCACATTATTCACTTAGTATACACTGTTCACTTTAGTCATATTATTCACTTTCATCACATTATTCACTTAGTATACACTGTTCACTTTAGTCACATTATTCACTTTCATCACATTATTCACTTAGTATACACTGTTCACTTTAGTCACATTATTCACTTTCATCACATTATTCACTTAGTATACACTGTTCACTTTAGTCACATTATTCACTTTCATCACATTATTCACTTAGTATACACTGTTGATTTTCATCACTTTATTCACTTAGGTTACACTGTTCATTTTCATCACTTTATTCACTTAGTATACACTGTTCACTTTTATTCAATTATTCACTTAGTATACACTGTTTATTTTCATCACTTTATTCACTTAGTATACACTGTTCATTTTCATTACTTTATTCACTTCGGTTACACTGTTCCCTTTCATCACTTTATTCACTTCGGTTACACTGTTCCCTTTCATCACTTTATTCACTTAGGTTACACTGTTCACTTTCATCACATTATACACTTAGGTTACACTGTTCACTTTCATCACTTTATTCACTTCGGTTGCACTGTTCACTTTCATCACTTTATTCACTTAGGTTACACTGTTCACTTTAGTCACATTATTCACTTAGTATACACTGTTCACTTTCATCACTTTTTTCACTTAGTATACACTGTTCACTTTCATCACTTTATTCACTTCGGTTGCACTGTTCACTTTCATCACTTTATTCACTTCGGTTACACTGTTCACTTTCATCACTTTATTCACTTCGGTTACACTGTTCATTTTCATCACTTTATCCACTTCGGTTACACTGTTCACTTTCATCACTTTATTCACTTAGGTTACACTGTTCACTTTCATCACTTTTTTCACTTAGGTTACACTGCTCACTTTCATCACTTTATTCACTTAGGTTACACTGTTCACTTTCATCACTTTATTCACTTCGGTTGCACTGTTCACTTTCATCACTTTATTCACTTAGGTTACACTGTTCACTTTCATCACATTATACACTTAGGTTACACTGTTCACTTTCATCACATTATACACTTAGGTTACACTGTTCACTTTCATCACTTTATTCACTTCGGTTGCACTGTTCACTTTCATCACTTTATTCACTTAGGTTACACTGTTCACTTTCATCACATTATACACTTAGGTTACACTGTTCACTTTCATCACTTTATTCACTTCGGTTACACTGTTCACTTTCATCACTTTATTCACTTCGGTTGCACTGTTCACTTTCATCACTTTATTCACTTAGGTTACACTGTTCACTTTCATCACTTTATTCCCTTAGTATACACTGTTCACTTTCATCACTTTATTCCCTTAGTATACACTGTTCACTTTCATCACTTTATTCACTTAGGATACACTGTTCATTTTCATCACTTTATTCACTTAGGATACACTGTTCATTTTCATCACTTTATTCACTTCGGTTATACTGTTCATTTTCATCACTTTATTCACTTAGTATACATTGTTCACTTTTATCACTTTATTCACTTAGTATACACTGTTCACTTTCATCACTTTATTCACTTATTATATACTGTTCATTTTCATCACTTTATTCACTTAGTATACACTGTTCACTTTTATCACTTTATTCTCTTAGTATACACTGTTCACTTTTATCACTTTATTCACTTAGTATACACTGTTCACGTTCATCACATAATTCACTTATTATATACTGTTCACTTTCATCACTTTATTCACTTAGTATACACTGTTCACTTTCATCACTTTATTCTCTTAGTATACACTGTTCACTTTCATCACTTTATTCACTTAGTATACACTGTTCACTTATCACTTTATTCACTTAGTATACACTGTTCACTTATCACATTATTCACTTTAATCACATTATTCACTTAGTATACACTGTTCACTTTAGTCATATTATTCACTTTCATCACATTATTCACTTAGTATACACTGTTCACTTTTGTCACATTATTCACTTTCATCACATTATTCACTTAGTATACACTGTTCACTTTCACCACATTATTCACTTAGTATACACTGTTGATTTTCATCACTTTATTCACTTAGGTTACACTGTTCATTTTCATCACTTTATTCACTTAGTATACACTGTTCACTTTTATTCAATTATTCACTTAGTATACACTGTTCACTTTTATCACATTATTCACTTTTATCACATTATTCATTTAGTATACACTGTTCACTTTTATCACATTATTCACTTATCACTTTATTCACTTAGTATACACTGTTCACTTTCATCACTTTATTCACTTATTATATACTGTTCATTTTCATCACTTTATTCACTTAGTATACACTGTTCACTTTTATCACTTTACTCTCTTAGTATACACTGTTCACTTTTATCACTTTATTCACTTAGTATACACTGTTCACGTTCATCACATTATTCACTTATTATATACTGTTCACTTTCATCACTTTATTCACTTAGTATACACTGTTCACTTTCATCACTTTATTCACTTAGTATACACTGTTCACTTTCATCACTTTATTCACTTAGTATACACTGTTCACTTTCATCACTTTATTCACTTATTATATACTGTTCACTTTCATCACTTTATTCACTTAGGTTACACTGTTTATTTTCATGACTTTATTCACTTAGTATACACTGTTAACTTTCATCACTTTATTCACTTAGTATACACTGTTCACTTATCACATTATTCACTTTCATCACATTATTCACTTAGTATACACTGTTCACTTTAGTCATATTATTCACTTTCATCACATTATTCACTTAGTATACACTGTTCACTTTAGTCACATTATTCACTTTCATCACATTATTCACTTAGTATACACTGTTCACTTTAGTCACATTATTCACTTTCATCACATTATTCACTTAGTATACACTGTTGATTTTCATCACTTTATTCACTTAGGTTACACTGTTCATTTTCATCACTTTATTCACTTAGTATACACTGTTCACTTTTATTCAATTATTCACTTAGTATACACTGTTCACTTTTATCACATTATTCACTTTTATCACATTATTCACTTAGTATACACTGTTCACTTTTATCACATTATTCACTTATCACTTTATTCACTTAGTATACACTGTTCACTTTCATCACTTTATTCACTTATTATATACTGTTCATTTTCATCACTTTATTCACTTAGTATACACTGTTCACTTTTATCACTTTATTCTCTTAGTATACACTGTACACTTTTATCACTTTATTCACTTAGTATACACTGTTCACGTTCATCACATTATTCACTTATTATATACTGTTCACTTTCATCACTTTATTCACTTAGTATACACTGTTCACTTTCATCACTTTATTCACTTAGTATACACTGTTCACTTTCATCACTTTATTCACTTAGTATACACTGTTCACTTTCATCACTTTATTCACTTATTATATACTGTTCACTTTCATCACTTTATTCACTTAGGTTACACTGTTTATTTTCATGACTTTATTCACTTAGTATACACTGTTCATTTTCCTCACTTTATTCACTTAGGTTACACTGTTCATTTTCATCACTTTATTCATTTAGTATACACTGTTCATTTTCATCACTTTATTCACTTAGTATACTCTGTTCACTTTCATCACTTTATTCACTTAGTATACACTGTTCACTTTCATCACTTTATTCACTTAGTATACACTTTTCATTTTCATCACTTTATTCACTTTGGTTACACTGTTCATTTTCATCACTTTATTCACTTCGGTTACACTGTTCCCTTTCATCACTTTATTCACTTAGTATACACTGTTCATTTTCATCACTTTATTCACTTAGTATACACTGTTCACTTTAGTCACATTATTCACTTAGTATACACTTCACTTTCATCACTTTATTCACTTAGTATACACTGTTCACTTTAGTTACATTATTCACTTAGTATACACTGTTCACTTTCATCACTTTATTCACTTAGTATACACTGTTCACTTATCACATTATTCACTTTCATCACATTATTCACTTAGTATACACTGTTCACTTTAGTCACATTATTCACTTTCATCACATTATTCACTTAGTATACACTGTTCACTTTAGTCACATTATTCACTTTCATCACATTATTCACTTAGTATACACTGTTCACTTTAGTCACATTATTCACTTTCATCACATTATTCACTTAGTATACACTGTTGATTTTCATCACTTTACTCACTTAGTATACACTGTTCATTTTCATCACTTTATTCACTTAGGTTACACTGTTTATTTTCATCACTTTATTCACTTAGGTTACACTGTTCATTTTCATCACTTTATTCACTTAGTATACACTGTTCATTTTCATCACTTTATTCACTTAGTATACACTGTTCACTTTCATCACTTTATTCACTTAGTATACACTGTTCACTTTCATCACTTTATTCACTTAGTATACACTGTTCACGTTCATCACTTTATTCTCTTAGTATACACTGTTCACTTTCATCACTTTATTCACTTAGTATACACTGTTCACTTTCATCACTTTATTCACTTATTATATACTGTTCACTTTCATCACTTTATTCACTTAGGTTACACTGTTCATTTTCATCACTTTACTCATTTAGTATACACTGTTCATTTTCATCACTTTATTCAATTAGTATACACTGTTCATTTTCATCGCTTTATTCACTTAGGTTACACTGTTCACTTTCATCACTTTATTCACTTAGTATACACTGTTCACTTTCATCACTTTATTCACTTAGTATACACTTTTCATTTTCATCACTTTATTCACTTAGTATACACTTCACTTTCATCACTTTATTCACTTAGTATACACTGTTCACTTTAGTCACATTATTCACTTAGTATACACTGTTCACTTTCATCACTTTATTCACTTAGTATACACTGTTCACTTTAGTCACATTATTCACTTAGTATACACTGTTCACTTTCATCACTTTATTCACTTAGTATACACTGTTCACTTTCATCACTTTATTCACTTAGTATACACTGTTCACTTATCACATTATTCACTTTCATCACATTATTCACTTAGTATACACTGTTCACTTTAGTCACATTATTCACTTTCATCACATTATTCACTTAGTATATACTGTTCACTTAGTATACACTGTTGATTTTCATCACTTTATTCATTTAGTATACACTGTTCATTTTCATCACTTTATTCACTTAGTATACACTGTTCACTTTTATTCAATTATTCACTTAGTATACACTGTTCACTTTTATCACATTATTCACTTTTATCACATTATTCACTTAGTATACACTGTTCACTTTTATCACATTATTCACTTATCACATTATTCACTTAGTATACACTGTTCACTTTCATCACTTTATTCACTTAGTATACACTGTTTATTTTCATCACTTTATTCACTTAGTATACACTGTTGATTTTCATCACTTTATTCACTTAGGTTACACTGTTCATTTTCATCACTTTATTCACTTAGTATACTCTGTTCACTTTTATTCAATTATTCACTTAGTATACACTGTTTATTTTCATCACTTTATTCACTTAGTATACACTGTTCATTTTCATCACTTTATTCACTTAGGTTACACTGTTCATTTTCATCACTTTATTCACTTAGTATACACTGTTCATTTTCATTACTTTATTCACTTAGGTTACACTGTTCACTTTTATTCAATTATTCACTTAGTATACACTGTTCACTTTTATCACATTATTCACTTAGGTTACACTGTTCACTCTCATCACTTTATTCACTTAGTATACACTGTTCACTTTCATCCCTTTATTCACTTAGTATACACTGTTCCCTTTAGTCACATTTTCACTTAGTATACACTGTTCACTTTCATAGTTTATTCACTTAGTATACACTGTTCACTTTTCACATTATTCACTTAGGTTACACTGTTCATTTTCATCACTTTATTCACTTAGTATACACTGTTCACTTTAGTCACATTATTCACTTAGTATACACTTCACTTTCGTCACTTTATTCACTTAGTATACACTGTTCACTTTAGTCACATTATTCACTTAGTATACACTGTTCACTTTCATCACTTTATTCACTTAGTATACACTGTTCACTTTCATCACTTTATTCACTTAGTATACACTGTTCACTTATCACATTATTCACTTTCATCACATTATTCACTTAGTATACACTGTTCACTTTAGTCATATTATTCACTTTCATCACATTATTCACTTAGTATACACTGTTCACTTTAGTCACATTATTCACTTTCATCACATTATTCACTTAGTATACACTGTTCACTTTAGTCACATTATTCACTTTCATCACATTATTCACTTAGTATACACTGTTGATTTTCATCACTTTATTCACTTAGGTTACACTGTTCATTTTCATCACTTTATTCACTTAGTATACACTGTTCACTTTTATTCAATTATTCACTTAGTATACACTGTTTATTTTCATCACTTTATTCACTTAGTATACACTGTTCATTTTCATTACTTTATTCACTTCGGTTACACTGTTCCCTTTCATCACTTTATTCACTTCGGTTACACTGTTCCCTTTCATCACTTTATTCACTTAGGTTACACTGTTCATTTTCATCACTTTATTCACTTAGTATACACTGTTCACTTTAGTCACATTATTCACTTAGTATACACTTCACTTTCGTCACTTTATTCACTTAGTATACACTGTTCACTTTAGTCACATTATTCACTTAGTATACACTGTTCACTTTCATCACTTTATTCACTTAGTATACACTGTTCACTTTCATCACTTTATTCACTTAGTATACACTGTTCACTTTCATCACTTTATTCACTTAGTATACACTGTTCACTTATCACATTATTCACTTTCATCACATTATTCACTTAGTATACACTGTTCACTTTAGTCATATTATTCACTTTCATCACATTATTCACTTAGTATACACTGTTCACTTTAGTCACATTATTCACTTTCATCACATTATTCACTTAGTATACACTGTTCACTTTAGTCACATTATTCACTTTCATCACATTATTCACTTAGTATACACTGTTGATTTTCATCACTTTATTCACTTAGGTTACACTGTTCATTTTCATCACTTTATTCACTTAGTATACACTGTTCACTTTTATTCAATTATTCACTTAGTATACACTGTTTATTTTCATCACTTTATTCACTTAGTATACACTGTTCATTTTCATTACTTTATTCACTTCGGTTACACTGTTCCCTTTCATCACTTTATTCACTTCGGTTACACTGTTCCCTTTCATCACTTTATTCACTTAGGTTACACTGTTCACTTTCATCACATTATACACTTAGGTTACACTGTTCACTTTCATCACTTTATTCACTTCGGTTGCACTGTTCACTTTCATCACTTTATTCACTTAGGTTACACTGTTCACTTTAGTCACATTATTCACTTAGTATACACTGTTCACTTTCATCACTTTTTTCACTTAGTATACACTGTTCACTTTCATCACTTTATTCACTTCGGTTGCACTGTTCACTTTCATCACTTTATTCACTTCGGTTACACTGTTCACTTTCATCACTTTATTCACTTCGGTTACACTGTTCATTTTCATCACTTTATCCACTTCGGTTACACTGTTCACTTTCATCACTTTATTCACTTAGGTTACACTGTTCACTTTCATCACTTTTTTCACTTAGGTTACACTGCTCACTTTCATCACTTTATTCACTTAGGTTACACTGTTCACTTTCATCACTTTATTCACTTCGGTTGCACTGTTCACTTTCATCACTTTATTCACTTAGGTTACACTGTTCACTTTCATCACATTATACACTTAGGTTACACTGTTCACTTTCATCACATTATACACTTAGGTTACACTGTTCACTTTCATCACTTTATTCACTTCGGTTGCACTGTTCACTTTCATCACTTTATTCACTTAGGTTACACTGTTCACTTTCATCACATTATACACTTAGGTTACACTGTTCACTTTCATCACTTTATTCACTTCGGTTACACTGTTCACTTTCATCACTTTATTCACTTCGGTTGCACTGTTCACTTTCATCACTTTATTCACTTAGGTTACACTGTTCACTTTCATCACTTTATTCCCTTAGTATACACTGTTCACTTTCATCACTTTATTCCCTTAGTATACACTGTTCACTTTCATCACTTTATTCACTTAGGATACACTGTTCATTTTCATCACTTTATTCACTTCGGTTATACTGTTCATTTTCATCACTTTATTCACTTAGTATACACTGTTCACTTTTATCACTTTATTCACTTAGTATACACTGTTCACTTTCATCACTTTATTCACTTATTATATACTGTTCATTTTCATCACTTTATTCACTTAGTATACACTGTTCACTTTTATCACTTTATTCTCTTAGTATACACTGTTCACTTTTATCACTTTATTCACTTAGTATACACTGTTCACGTTCATCACATAATTCACTTATTATATACTGTTCACTTTCATCATTTTATTCACTTAGTATACACTGTTCACTTTCATCACTTTATTCTCTTAGTATACACTGTTCACTTTCATCACTTTATTCACTTAGTATACACTGTTCACTTTCATCACTTTATTAACTTATTATATACTGTTCACTTTCATCACTTTATTCACTTAGGTTACACTGTTTATTTTCATGACTTTATTCACTTAGTATACACTGTTCATTTTCCTCACTTTATTCACTTAGGTTACACTGTTCATTTTCATCACTTTATTCATTTAGTATACACTGTTCATTTTCATCACTTTATTCACTTAGTATACACTGTTCACTTTCATCACTTTATTCACTTAGTATACACTGTTCATTTTCATCACTTTATTCATTTAGTATACACTGTTCATTTTCATCACTTTATTCACTTAGTATACACTGTTCACTTTCATCACTTTATTCACTTAGTATACACTGTTCACTTTCATCACTTTATTCACTTAGTATACACTTTTCACTTTAGTCACATTATTCACTTAGTATACACTTCACTTTCATCACTTTATTCACTTCGGTTACACTGTTCCCTTTCATCACTTTATTCACTTCGGTTACACTGTTCCCTTTCATCACTTTATTCACTTAGTATACACTGTTCATTTTCATCACTTTATTCACTTAGTATACACTGTTCACTTTAATCACATTATTCACTTAGTATACACTTCACTTTCATCACTTTATTCACTTAGTATACACTGTTCACTTTAGTTACATTATTCACTTAGTATACACTGTTCACTTTCATCACTTTATTCACTTAGTATACACTGTTCACTTATCACATTATTCACTTTCATCACATTATTCACTTAGTATACACTGTTCACTTTAGTCATATTATTCACTTTCATCACATTATTCACTTAGTATACACTGTTCACTTTAGTCACATTATTCACTTTCATCACATTATTCACTTAGTATACACTGTTCACTTTAGTCACATTATTCACTTTCATCACATTATTCACTTAGTATACACTGTTCACTTTAGTCACATTATTCACTTTCATCACATTATTCACTTAGTATACACTGTTGATTTTCATCACTTTATTCACTTAGGTTACACTGTTCATTTTCATCACTTTATTCACTTAGTATACACTGTTCACTTTTATTCAATTATTCACTTAGTATACACTGTTTATTTTCATCACTTTATTCACTTAGTATACACTGTTCATTTTCATTACTTTATTCACTTCGGTTACACTGTTCCCTTTCATCACTTTATTCACTTCGGTTACACTGTTCCCTTTCATCACTTTATTCACTTAGGTTACACTGTTCACTTTCATCACATTATACACTTAGGTTACACTGTTCACTTTCATCACTTTATTCACTTCGGTTGCACTGTTCACTTTCATCACTTTATTCACTTAGGTTACACTGTTCACTTTAGTCACATTATTCACTTAGTATACACTGTTCACTTTCATCACTTTTTTCACTTAGTATACACTGTTCACTTTCATCACTTTATTCACTTCGGTTGCACTGTTCACTTTCATCACTTTATTCACTTCGGTTACACTGTTCACTTTCATCACTTTATTCACTTCGGTTACACTGTTCATTTTCATCACTTTATCCACTTCGGTTACACTGTTCACTTTCATCACTTTATTCACTTAGGTTACACTGTTCACTTTCATCACTTTTTTCACTTAGGTTACACTGCTCACTTTCATCACTTTATTCACTTAGGTTACACTGTTCACTTTCATCACTTTATTCACTTCGGTTGCACTGTTCACTTTCATCACTTTATTCACTTAGGTTACACTGTTCACTTTCATCACATTATACACTTAGGTTACACTGTTCACTTTCATCACATTATACACTTAGGTTACACTGTTCACTTTCATCACTTTATTCACTTCGGTTGCACTGTTCACTTTCATCACTTTATTCACTTAGGTTACACTGTTCACTTTCATCACATTATACACTTAGGTTACACTGTTCACTTTCATCACTTTATTCACTTCGGTTACACTGTTCACTTTCATCACTTTATTCACTTCGGTTGCACTGTTCACTTTCATCACTTTATTCACTTAGGTTACACTGTTCACTTTCATCACTTTATTCCCTTAGTATACACTGTTCACTTTCATCACTTTATTCCCTTAGTATACACTGTTCACTTTCATCACTTTATTCACTTAGGATACACTGTTCATTTTCATCACTTTATTCACTTAGGATACACTGTTCATTTTCATCACTTTATTCACTTCGGTTATACTGTTCATTTTCATCACTTTATTCACTTAGTATACATTGTTCACTTTTATCACTTTATTCACTTAGTATACACTGTTCACTTTCATCACTTTATTCACTTATTATATACTGTTCATTTTCATCACTTTATTCACTTAGTATACACTGTTCACTTTTATCACTTTATTCTCTTAGTATACACTGTTCACTTTTATCACTTTATTCACTTAGTATACACTGTTCACGTTCATCACATAATTCACTTATTATATACTGTTCACTTTCATCACTTTATTCACTTAGTATACACTGTTCACTTTCATCACTTTATTCTCTTAGTATACACTGTTCACTTTCATCACTTTATTCACTTAGTATACACTGTTCACTTATCACTTTATTCACTTAGTATACACTGTTCACTTATCACATTATTCACTTTAATCACATTATTCACTTAGTATACACTGTTCACTTTAGTCATATTATTCACTTTCATCACATTATTCACTTAGTATACACTGTTCACTTTTGTCACATTATTCACTTTCATCACATTATTCACTTAGTATACACTGTTCACTTTCACCACATTATTCACTTAGTATACACTGTTGATTTTCATCACTTTATTCACTTAGGTTACACTGTTCATTTTCATCACTTTATTCACTTAGTATACACTGTTCACTTTTATTCAATTATTCACTTAGTATACACTGTTCACTTTTATCACATTATTCACTTTTATCACATTATTCATTTAGTATACACTGTTCACTTTTATCACATTATTCACTTATCACTTTATTCACTTAGTATACACTGTTCACTTTCATCACTTTATTCACTTATTATATACTGTTCATTTTCATCACTTTATTCACTTAGTATACACTGTTCACTTTTATCACTTTACTCTCTTAGTATACACTGTTCACTTTTATCACTTTATTCACTTAGTATACACTGTTCACGTTCATCACATTATTCACTTATTATATACTGTTCACTTTCATCACTTTATTCACTTAGTATACACTGTTCACTTTCATCACTTTATTCACTTAGTATACACTGTTCACTTTCATCACTTTATACACTTAGTATACACTGTTCACTTTCATCACTTTATTCACTTATTATATACTGTTCACTTTCATCACTTTATTCACTTAGGTTACACTGTTTATTTTCATGACTTTATTCACTTAGTATACACTGTTAACTTTCATCACTTTATTCACTTAGTATACACTGTTCACTTATCACATTATTCACTTTCATCACATTATTCACTTAGTATACACTGTTCACTTTAGTCATATTATTCACTTTCATCACATTATTCACTTAGTATACACTGTTCACTTTAGTCACATTATTCACTTTCATCACATTATTCACTTAGTATACACTGTTCACTTTAGTCACATTATTCACTTTCATCACATTATTCACTTAGTATACACTGTTGATTTTCATCACTTTATTCACTTAGGTTACACTGTTCATTTTCATCACTTTATTCACTTAGTATACACTGTTCACTTTTATTCAATTATTCACTTAGTATACACTGTTCACTTTTATCACATTATTCACTTTTATCACATTATTCACTTAGTATACACTGTTCACTTTTATCACATTATTCACTTATCACTTTATTCACTTAGTATACACTGTTCACTTTCATCACTTTATTCACTTATTATATACTGTTCATTTTCATCACTTTATTCACTTAGTATACACTGTTCACTTTTATCACTTTATTCTCTTAGTATACACTGTACACTTTTATCACTTTATTCACTTAGTATACACTGTTCACGTTCATCACATTATTCACTTATTATATACTGTTCACTTTCATCACTTTATTCACTTAGTATACACTGTTCACTTTCATCACTTTATTCACTTAGTATACACTGTTCACTTTCATCACTTTATTCACTTAGTATACACTGTTCACTTTCATCACTTTATTCACTTATTATATACTGTTCACTTTCATCACTTTATTCACTTAGGTTACACTGTTTATTTTCATGACTTTATTCACTTAGTATACACTGTTCATTTTCCTCACTTTATTCACTTAGGTTACACTGTTCATTTTCATCACTTTATTCATTTAGTATACACTGTTCATTTTCATCACTTTATTCACTTAGTATACTCTGTTCACTTTCATCACTTTATTCACTTAGTATACACTGTTCACTTTCATCACTTTATTCACTTAGTATACACTTTTCATTTTCATCACTTTATTCACTTTGGTTACACTGTTCATTTTCATCACTTTATTCACTTCGGTTACACTGTTCCCTTTCATCACTTTATTCACTTAGTATACACTGTTCATTTTCATCACTTTATTCACTTAGTATACACTGTTCACTTTAGTCACATTATTCACTTAGTATACACTTCACTTTCATCACTTTATTCACTTAGTATACACTGTTCACTTTAGTTACATTATTCACTTAGTATACACTGTTCACTTTCATCACTTTATTCACTTAGTATACACTGTTCACTTATCACATTATTCACTTTCATCACATTATTCACTTAGTATACACTGTTCACTTTAGTCACATTATTCACTTTCATCACATTATTCACTTAGTATACACTGTTCACTTTAGTCACATTATTCACTTTCATCACATTATTCACTTAGTATACACTGTTCACTTTAGTCACATTATTCACTTTCATCACATTATTCACTTAGTATACACTGTTGATTTTCATCACTTTACTCACTTAGTATACACTGTTCATTTTCATCACTTTATTCACTTAGGTTACACTGTTTATTTTCATCACTTTATTCACTTAGGTTACACTGTTCATTTTCATCACTTTATTCACTTAGTATACACTGTTCATTTTCATCACTTTATTCACTTAGTATACACTGTTCACTTTCATCACTTTATTCACTTAGTATACACTGTTCACTTTCATCACTTTATTCACTTAGTATACACTGTTCACGTTCATCACTTTATTCTCTTAGTATACACTGTTCACTTTCATCACTTTATTCACTTAGTATACACTGTTCACTTTCATCACTTTATTCACTTATTATATACTGTTCACTTTCATCACTTTATTCACTTAGGTTACACTGTTCATTTTCATCACTTTACTCATTTAGTATACACTGTTCATTTTCATCACTTTATTCAATTAGTATACACTGTTCATTTTCATCGCTTTATTCACTTAGGTTACACTGTTCACTTTCATCACTTTATTCACTTAGTATACACTGTTCACTTTCATCACTTTATTCACTTAGTATACACTTTTCATTTTCATCACTTTATTCACTTAGTATACACTTCACTTTCATCACTTTATTCACTTAGTATACACTGTTCACTTTAGTCACATTATTCACTTAGTATACACTGTTCACTTTCATCACTTTATTCACTTAGTATACACTGTTCACTTTAGTCACATTATTCACTTAGTATACACTGTTCACTTTCATCACTTTATTCACTTAGTATACACTGTTCACTTTCATCACTTTATTCACTTAGTATACACGGTTCACTTATCACATTATTCACTTTCATCACATTATTCACTTAGTATACACTGTTCACTTTAGTCACATTATTCACTTTCATCACATTATTCACTTAGTATATACTGTTCACTTAGTATACACTGTTGATTTTCATCACTTTATTCATTTAGTATACACTGTTCATTTTCATCACTTTATTCACTTAGTATACACTGTTCACTTTTATTCAATTATTCACTTAGTATACACTGTTCACTTTTATCACATTATTCACTTTTATCACATTATTCACTTAGTATACACTGTTCACTTTTATCACATTATTCACTTATCACATTATTCACTTAGTATACACTGTTCACTTTCATCACTTTATTCACTTAGTATACACTGTTTATTTTCATCACTTTATTCACTTAGTATACACTGTTGATTTTCATCACTTTATTCACTTAGGTTACACTGTTCATTTTCATCACTTTATTCACTTAGTATACTCTGTTCACTTTTATTCAATTATTCACTTAGTATACACTGTTTATTTTCATCACTTTATTCACTTAGTATACACTGTTCATTTTCATCACTTTATTCACTTAGGTTACACTGTTCATTTTCATCACTTTATTCACTTAGTATACACTGTTCATTTTCATTACTTTATTCACTTAGGTTACACTGTTCACTTTTATTCAATTATTCACTTAGTATACACTGTTCACTTTTATCACATTATTCACTTAGGTTACACTGTTCACTCTCATCACTTTATTCAATTAGTATACACTGTTCACTTTCATCCCTTTATTCACTTAGTATACACTGTTCCCTTTAGTCACATTTTCACTTAGTATACACTGTTCACTTTCATAGTTTATTCACTTAGTATACACTGTTCACTTTTCACATTATTCACTTAGGTTACACTGTTCATTTTCATCACTTTATTCACTTAGTATACACTGTTCACTTTAGTCACATTATTCACTTAGTATACACTTCACTTTCGTCACTTTATTCACTTAGTATACACTGTTCACTTTAGTCACATTATTCACTTAGTATACACTGTTCACTTTCATCACTTTATTCACTTAGTATACACTGTTCACTTTCATCACTTTATTCACTTAGTATACACTGTTCACTTATCACATTATTCACTTTCATCACATTATTCACTTAGTATACACTGTTCACTTTAGTCATATTATTCACTTTCATCACATTATTCACTTAGTATACACTGTTCACTTTAGTCACATTATTCACTTTCATCACATTATTCACTTAGTATACACTGTTCACTTTAGTCACATTATTCACTTTCATCACATTATTCACTTAGTATACACTGTTGATTTTCATCACTTTATTCACTTAGGTTACACTGTTCATTTTCATCACTTTATTCACTTAGTATACACTGTTCACTTTTATTCAATTATTCACTTAGTATACACTGTTTATTTTCATCACTTTATTCACTTAGTATACACTGTTCATTTTCATTACTTTATTCACTTCGGTTACACTGTTCCCTTTCATCACTTTATTCACTTCGGTTACACTGTTCCCTTTCATCACTTTATTCACTTAGGTTACACTGTTCATTTTCATCACTTTATTCACTTAGTATACACTGTTCACTTTAGTCACATTATTCACTTAGTATACACTTCACTTTCGTCACTTTATTCACTTAGTATACACTGTTCACTTTAGTCACATTATTCACTTAGTATACACTGTTCACTTTCATCACTTTATTCACTTAGTATACACTGTTCACTTTCATCACTTTATTCACTTAGTATACACTGTTCACTTATCACATTATTCACTTTCATCACATTATTCACTTAGTATACACTGTTCACTTTAGTCATATTATTCACTTTCATCACATTATTCACTTAGTATACACTGTTCACTTTAGTCACATTATTCACTTTCATCACATTATTCACTTAGTATACACTGTTCACTTTAGTCACATTATTCACTTTCATCACATTATTCACTTAGTATACACTGTTGATTTTCATCACTTTATTCACTTAGGTTACACTGTTCATTTTCATCACTTTATTCACTTAGTATACACTGTTCACTTTTATTCAATTATTCACTTAGTATACACTGTTTATTTTCATCACTTTATTCACTTAGTATACACTGTTCATTTTCATTACTTTATTCACTTCGGTTACACTGTTCCCTTTCATCACTTTATTCACTTCGGTTACACTGTTCCCTTTCATCACTTTATTCACTTAGGTTACACTGTTCACTTTCATCACATTATACACTTAGGTTACACTGTTCACTTTCATCACTTTATTCACTTCGGTTGCACTGTTCACTTTCATCACTTTATTCACTTAGGTTACACTGTTCACTTTAGTCACATTATTCACTTAGTATACACTGTTCACTTTCATCACTTTTTTCACTTAGTATACACTGTTCACTTTCATCACTTTATTCACTTCGGTTGCACTGTTCACTTTCATCACTTTATTCACTTCGGTTACACTGTTCACTTTCATCACTTTATTCACTTCGGTTACACTGTTCATTTTCATCACTTTATCCACTTCGGTTACACTGTTCACTTTCATCACTTTATTCACTTAGGTTACACTGTTCACTTTCATCACTTTTTTCACTTAGGTTACACTGCTCACTTTCATCACTTTATTCACTTAGGTTACACTGTTCACTTTCATCACTTTATTCACTTCGGTTGCACTGTTCACTTTCATCACTTTATTCACTTAGGTTACACTGTTCACTTTCATCACATTATACACTTAGGTTACACTGTTCACTTTCATCACATTATACACTTAGGTTACACTGTTCACTTTCATCACTTTATTCACTTCGGTTGCACTGTTCACTTTCATCACTTTATTCACTTAGGTTACACTGTTCACTTTCATCACATTATACACTTAGGTTACACTGTTCACTTTCATCACTTTATTCACTTCGGTTACACTGTTCACTTTCATCACTTTATTCACTTCGGTTGCACTGTTCACTTTCATCACTTTATTCACTTAGGTTACACTGTTCACTTTCATCACTTTATTCCCTTAGTATACACTGTTCACTTTCATCACTTTATTCCCTTAGTATACACTGTTCACTTTCATCACTTTATTCACTTAGGATACACTGTTCATTTTCATCACTTTATTCACTTCGGTTATACTGTTCATTTTCATCACTTTATTCACTTAGTATACACTGTTCACTTTTATCACTTTATTCACTTAGTATACACTGTTCACTTTCATCACTTTATTCACTTATTATATACTGTTCATTTTCATCACTTTATTCACTAAGTATACACTGTTCACTTTTATCACTTTATTCTCTTAGTATACACTGTTCACTTTTATCACTTTATTCACTTAGTATACACTGTTCACGTTCATCACATAATTCACTTATTATATACTGTTCACTTTCATCATTTTATTCACTTAGTATACACTGTTCACTTTCATCACTTTATTCTCTTAGTATACACTGTTCACTTTCATCACTTTATTCACTTAGTATACACTGTTCACTTTCATCACTTTATTAACTTATTATATACTGTTCACTTTCATCACTTTATTCACTTAGGTTACACTGTTTATTTTCATGACTTTATTCACTTAGTATACACTGTTCATTTTCCTCACTTTATTCACTTAGGTTACACTGTTCATTTTCATCACTTTATTCATTTAGTATACACTGTTCATTTTCATCACTTTATTCACTTAGTATACACTGTTCACTTTCATCACTTTATTCACTTAGTATACACTGTTCATTTTCATCACTTTATTCATTTAGTATACACTGTTCATTTTCATCACTTTATTCACTTAGTATACACTGTTCACTTTCATCACTTTATTCACTTAGTATACACTGTTCACTTTCATCACTTTATTCACTTAGTATACACTTTTCACTTTAGTCACATTATTCACTTAGTATACACTTCACTTTCATCACTTTATTCACTTCGGTTACACTGTTCCCTTTCATCACTTTATTCACTTCGGTTACACTGTTCCCTTTCATCACTTTATTCACTTAGTATACACTGTTCATTTTCATCACTTTATTCACTTAGTATACACTGTTCACTTTAGTCACATTATTCACTTAGTATACACTTCACTTTCATCACTTTATTCACTTAGTATACACTGTTCACTTTAGTTACATTATTCACTTAGTATACACTGTTCACTTTCATCACTTTATTCACTTAGTATACACTGTTCACTTTCATCACTTTATTCACTTAGTATACACTGTTCACTAATCACATTATTCACTTTCATCACATTATTCACTTAGTATACACTGTTCACTTTAGTCATATTATTCACTTTCATCACATTATTCACTTAGTATACACTGTTCACTTTAGTCACATTATTCACTTTCATCACAATATTCACTTAGTATACACTGTTGATTTTCATCACTTTATTCACTTAGGTTACACTGTTCATTTTCATCACTTTATTCACTTAGTATACACTGTTCACTTTTATTCAATTATTCACTTAGTATACACTGTTCACTTTTATCACATTATTCACTTTTATCACATTATTCACTTAGTATACACTGTTCACTTTTATCACATTATTCACTTATCACTTTATTCACTTAGTATACACTGTTCACTTTCATCACTTTATTCACTTATTATATACTGTTCATTTTCATCACTTTATTCACTTAGTATACACTGTTCACTTTTATCACTTTATTCTCTTAGTATACACTGTTCACTTTTATCACTTTATTCACTTAGTATACACTGTTCACGTTCATCACATTATTCACTTATTATATACTGTTCACTTTCATCACTTTATTCACTTAGTATACACTGTTCACTTTCATCACTTTATTCACTTAGTATACACTGTTCACTTTCATCACTTTATTCACTTAGTATACACTGTTCACTTTCATCACTTTATTCACTTATTATATACTGTTCACTTTCATCACTTTATTCACTTAGGTTACACTGTTTATTTTCATGACTTTATTCACTTAGTATACACTGTTCATTTTCCTCACTTAATTCACTTAGGTTAAACTGTTCATTTTCATCACTTTATTCATTTAGTATACACTGTTCATTTTCATCACTTTATTCACTTAGTATACACTGTTCACTTTCATCACTTTATTCACTTAGTATACACTGTTCACTTTCATCACTTTATTCACTTAGTATACACTTTTCATTTTCATCACTTTATTCACTTTGGTTACACTGTTCATTTTCATCACTTTATTCACTTCGGTTACACTGTTCCCTTTCATCACTTTATTCACTTCGGTTACACTGTTCCCTTTCATCACTTTAGTCACTTAGTATACACTGTTCATTTTCATCACTTTATTCACTTAGTATACACTGTTCACTTTAGTCACATGATTCACTTAGTATACACTTCACTTTCATCACTTTATTCACTTAGTATACACTGTTCACTTATCACATTATTCACTTTCATCACATTATTCACTTAGTATACACTGTTCACTTTAGTCACATTATTCACTTTCATCACACTATTCACTTAGTATACACTGTTCACTTTAGTCACATTATTCACTTTCATCACATTATTCACTTAGTATACACTGTTCACTTTAGTCACATTATTCACTTTCATCACATTATTCACTTAGTATACACTGTTGATTTTAATCACTTTATTCACTTAGGTTACACTGTTCATTTTCATCACTTTATTCACTTAGTATACACTGTTCACTTTTATTCAATTATTCACTTAGTATACACTGTTCACTTTTATCACATTATTCACTTTTATCACATTATCACATTATTCACTTAGTATACACTGTTCACTTTTATCACATTATTCACTTACCACATTATTCACTTAGTATACACTGTTCACTTTCATCACTTTATTCACTTAGTATACACTGTTCACTTTTATCACATTATACACTTAGTATACACTGTTCACTTATCACATTATTCACTTTCATCATATTATTCACTTAGTATACACTGTTCACTTTCATCACTTTATTCACTTAGTATACACTGTTCACTTATCACATTATTCACTTTCATCACATTATTCACTTAGTATACACTGTTCACTTTAGACACATTATTCACTTAGGTTACACTGTTCACTTTAGTCACATTATTCACTTTCATCACATTATTCACTTAGGTTACACTGTTCACTTTCATCACATTATTCACTTAGGTTACACTGTTCACTTTCATCACTTTATTCACTTAGTATACACTGTTCACTTTCATCACATTATGCACTTAGGTTACACTGTTCACTTTAGTCACATTATTCACTTTCATCACATTATTCACTTAGTATACACTGTTCACTTTAGTCACATTATTCACTTAGGTTACACTGTTCACTTTAGTCACTTTATTCACTTAGGTTACACTGTTCACTTTAGTCACATTATTCACTTAGGTTACACTGTTCACTTTAGTCACTTTATTCACTTAGGTTACACTGTTCACTTTAGTCACATTATTCACTTAGGTTACACTGTTCACTTTAGTCACATTATTCACTTAGGTTACACTGTTCACTTTAGTCACTTTATTCACTTAGGTTACACTGTTCACTTTAGTCACATTATTCACTTTCATCACATTATTCACTTAGGTTACACTGTTCACTTTCATCACTTTATTCACTTAGTATACACTGTTCACTTTCATCCCTTTATTCACTTAGTATACACTGTTCCCTTTAGTCACATTATTCACTTAGTATACACTGTTCACTTTCATAGTTTATTCACTTAGTATACACTGTTCACTTTTCACATTATTCACTTAGGTTACACTGTTCACTTTCATCACTTTATTCACTTAGTACACACTGTTCACTTTAGTCACATTATTCACTTAGTATACACTGTTCACTTTAGTTACATTATTCACTTCGGTTACACTGTTCTTTTTCATCACTTTATCCACTTCGGTTACACTGTTCACTTTCATCACTTTATTCACTTCGGTTACACTGTTCACTTTCATCACTTTATTCACTTCGGTTGCACTGTTCACTTTCATCACTTTTTTCACTTAGGTTACACTGCTCACTTTCATCACTTTATTCACTTAAGTTACACTGTTCACTTTCATCACATTATACACTTAGGTTACACTGTTCACTTTCATCACTTTATTCACTTCGGTTGCACTGTTCACTTTCATCACTTAATTCACTTAGGTTACACTGTTCACTTTCATCACATTATACACTTAGGTTACACTGTTCACTTTCATCACTTTATTCACTTCGGTTACACTGTTCACTTTCATCACTTTATTCACTTCGGTTGCACTGTTCACTTTCATCACTTTATTCACTTAGGTTACACTGTTCACTTTCATCACTTTATTCACTTAGTATACACTGTTCACTTTCATCACATTATACACTTAGGTTACACTGTTCACTTTCATCACTTTATTCACTTAGGATACACTGTTCATTTTCATCACTTTATTCACTTCGGTTATACTGTTCATTTTCATCACTTTATTCACTTAGTATACACTGTTCACTTTTATCACTTTATTCACTTAGTATACACTGTTCACTTTTATCACTTTATTCACTTTGTATACACTGTTCACGTTCATCACATTATTCACTTATTATATACTGTTCACTTTCATCACTTTATTCACTTAGTATACACTGTTCACTTTCATCACATTATACACTTAGGTTACACTGTTCACTTTCATCACTTTATTCACTTAGGATACACTGTTCATTTTCATCACTTTATTCACTTCGGTTATACTGTTCATTTTCATCACTTTATTCACTTAGGTTACACTGTTCACTTTCATCACTTTATTCACTTAGTATACACTGTTCACTTTCATCACATTATACACTTAGGTTACACTGTTCACTTTCATCACTTTATTCACTTAGGATACACTGTTCATTTTCATCACTTTATTCACTTCGGTTATACTGTTCATTTTCATCACTTTATTCACTTAGTATACACTGTTCACTTTCATCACATTATGCACTTAGGTTACACTGTTCACTTTAGTCACATTATTCACTTTCATCACATTATTCACTTAGTATACACTGTTCACTTTAGTCACATTATTCACTTAGGTTACACTGTTCACTTTAGTCACTTTATTCACTTAGGTTACACTGTTCACTTTAGTCACATTATTCACTTAGGTTACACTGTTCACTTTAGTCACTTTATTCACTTAGGTTACACTGTTCACTTTAGTCACATTATTCACTTAGGTTACACTGTTCACTTTAGTCACATTATTCACTTAGGTTACACTGTTCACTTTAGTCACTTTATTCACTTAGGTTACACTGTTCACTTTAGTCACATTATTCACTTTCATCACATTATTCACTTAGGTTACACTGTTCACTTTCATCACTTTATTCACTTAGTATACACTGTTCACTTTCATCCCTTTATTCACTTAGTATACACTGTTCCCTTTAGTCACATTATTCACTTAGTATACACTGTTCACTTTCATAGTTTATTCACTTAGTATACACTGTTCACTTTTCACATTATTCACTTAGGTTACACTGTTCACTTTCATCACTTTATTCACTTAGTACACACTGTTCACTTTAGTCACATTATTCACTTAGTATACACTGTTCACTTTAGTTACATTATTCACTTCGGTTACACTGTTCTTTTTCATCACTTTATCCACTTTGGTTACACTGTTCACTTTCATCACTTTATTCACTTCGGTTACACTGTTCACTTTCATCACTTTATTCTTCGGTTGCACTGTTCACTTTCATCACTTTTTTCACTTAGGTTACACTGCTCACTTTCATCACTTTATTCACTTAAGTTACACTGTTCACTTTCATCACATTATACACTTAGGTTACACTGTTCACTTTCATCACTTTATTCACTTCGGTTGCACTGTTCACTTTCATCACTTTATTCACTTAGTATACACTGTTCACTTTCATCACATTATACACTTAGGTTACACTGTTCACTTTCATCACTTTATTCACTTAGGATACACTGTTCATTTTCATCACTTTATTCACTTCGGTTATACTGTTCATTTTCATCACTTTATTCACTTAGTATACACTGTTCACTTTTATCACTTTATTCACTTAGTATACACTGTTCACTTTTATCACTTTATTCACTTAGTATACACTGTTCACGTTCATCACATTATTCACTTATTATATACTGTTCACTTTCATCACTTTATTCACTTAGTATACACTGTTCACTTTATTCACTTAGTATACACTGTTCACTTTCATCACTTTATTCACTTAGTATACACTGTTCACTTTCATCACTTTATTCACTTATTATATACTGTTCACTTTCATCACTTTATTCACTTAGGTTACACTTTTTATTTTCATGACTATTCACTTAGTATACACTGTTCATTTTCCTCACTTTATTCACTTAGGTTACACTGTTCATTTTCATCACTTTATTCATTTAGTATACACTGTTCATTTTCATCACTTTATTCACTTAGTATACACTGTTCACTTTCATCACTTTATTCACTTAGTATACACTGTTCACTTTCATCACTTTATTCACTTAGTATACACTTTTCATTTTCATCACTTTATTCACTTTGGTTACACTGTTAATTTTCATCACTTTATTCACTTCGGTTACACTGTTCCCTTTCATCACTTTATTCACTTCGGTTACACTGTTCCCTTTCATCACTTTATTCACTTAGTATACACTGTTCATTTTCATCACTTTATTCACTTAGTATACACTGTTCACTTTAGTCACATTATTCACTTAGTATACACTTCACTTTCGTCACTTTATTCACTTAGTATACACTGTTCACTTTAGTCACATTATTCACTTAGTATACACTGTTCACTTTCATCACTTTATTCACTTAGTATACACTGTTAACTTTCATCACTTTATTCACTTAGTATACACTGTTCACTTATCACATTATTCACTTTCATCACATTATTCACTTAGTATACACTGTTCACTTTAGTCATATTATTCACTTTCATCACATTATTCACTTTAGTCACATTATTCACTTTCATCACATTATTCACTTAGTATACACTGATCACTTTCACCACATTATTCACTTAGTATACACTGTTGATTTTCATCACTTTATTCACTTAGTATACACTGTTCACTTTTATTCAATTATTCACTTAGTATACACTGTTCACTTTTATCACATTATTCACTTTTATCACATTATTCACTTAGTATACACTGTTCACTTTTATCACATTATTCACTTATCACTTTATTCACTTAGTATACACTGTTCACTTTCATCACTTTATTCACTTATTATATACTGTTCATTTTCATCACTTTATTCACTTAGTATACACTGTTCACTTTTATCACTTTATTCTCTTAGTATACACTGTTCACTTTTATCACTTTATTCACTTAGTATACACTGTTCACGTTCATCACATTATTCACTTATTATATACTGTTCACTTTCATCACTTTATTCACTTAGTATATACTGTTCACTTTCATCACTTTATTCACTCATCACTTTATTCACTTATTATATACTGTTCATTTTCATCACTTTATTCACTTAGTATACACTGTTCACTTTTATCACTTTATTCTCTTAGTATACACTGTTCACTTTCATCACTTTATTCACTTATTATATACTGTTCACTTTCATCACTTTATTCACTTAGGTTACACTGTTTATTTTCATGACTTTATTCACTTAGTATACACTGTTAACTTTCATCACTTTATTCACTTAGTATACACTGTTCACTTATCACATTATTCACTTTCATCACATTATTCACTTAGTATACACTGTTCACTTTATTCATATTATTCACTTTCATCACATTATTCACTTAGTATACACTGTTCACTTTAGTCACATTATTCACTTTCATCACATTATTCACTTAGTATACACTGTTCACTTTAGTCACATTATTCACTTTCATCACATTATTCACTTAGTATACACTGTTGATTTTCATCACTTTATTCACTTAGGTTACACTGTTCCCTTTAGTCACATTATTCACTTAGTATACACTGTTCACTTTCATAGTTTATTCACTTAGTATACACTGTTCCCTTTTATTACATTATTCACTTTTATCACATTATTCACTTAGTATACACTGTTCACTTTTATCACATTATTCACTCATCACTTTATTCACTTATTATATACTGTTCATTTTCATCACTTTATTCACTTAGTATACACTGTTCACTTTTATCACTTTATTCTCTTAGTATACACTGTTCACTTTTATCACTTTATTCACTTAGTATATACTGTTCACGTTCATCACATTATTCACTTATTATATACTGTTCACTTTCATCACTTTATTCACTTAGTATACACTGTTCACTTTCATCACTTTATTCACTTAGTATACACTGTTCACTTTCATCACTTTATTCACTTAGTATACACTGTTCACTTTCATCACTTTATTCACTTATTATATACTGTTCACTTTCATCACTTTATTCACTTAGGTTACACTGTTTATTTTCATGACTTTATTCACTTACTATACACTGTTCATTTTCCTCACTTTATTCACTTAGGTTACACTGTTCATTTTCATCACTTTATTCATTTAGTATACACTGTTCATTTTCATCACTTTATTCACTTAGTATACACTGTTCACTTTCATCACTTTATTCACTTAGTATACACTGTTCACTTTCATCACTTTATTCACTTAGTATACACTTTTCATTTTCATCACTTTATTCACTTTGGTTACACTGTTCATTTTCATCACTTTATTCACTTCGGTTACACTGTTCCCTTTCATCACTTTATTCACTTAGTATACACTGTTCATTTTCATCACTTTATTCACTTAGTATACACTGTTCACTTTAGTCACATTATTCACTTAGTATACACTTCACTTTCATCACTTTATTCACTTAGTATACACTGTTCACTTTAGTTACATTATTCACTTAGTATACACTGTTCACTTTCATCACTTTATTCACTTAGTATACACTGTTCACTTTCATCACTTTATTCACTTAGTATACACTGTTCACTTTCATCACTTTATTCACTTAGTATACACTGTTCACTTTCATCACTTTATTCACTTAGTATACACTGTTCACTTTCATCACTTTATTCACTTAGTATACACTGTTCACTTATCACATTACTCACTTTCATCACATTATTCACTTAGTATACACTGTTCACTTTAGTCATATTATTCACTTTCATCACATTATTCACGTAGTATACACTGTTCACTTTAGTCACATTATTCACTTTCATCACATTATTCACTTAGTATACACTGTTCACTTTAGTCACATTATTCACTTTCATCACATTATTCACTTAGTATACACTGTTGATTTTCATCACTTTACTCACTTAGTATACACTGTTCATTTTCATCACTTTATTCACTTAGGTTACACTGTTTATTTTCATCACTTTATTCACTTAGGTTACACTGTTCATTTTCATCACTTTATTCACTTAGTATACACTGTTCATTTTCATCACTTTATTCACTTAGTATACACTGTTCACTTTAGTCACATTATTCACTTAGAATACACTGTTCACTTTCATCACTTTATTCACTTAGTATACACTGTTCACTTTTATCACATTATACACTTAGTATACACTGTTCAGTTTAGTCACATTATTCACTTAGTATACACTGTTCACTTTAGTCACATTATTCACTTTCATCACATTATTCACTTAGTATACACTGTTCACTTTAGTCACATTATACACTTAGTATACACTGTTCACTTTCATCACTTTATTCACTTAGGTTACACTGTTCACTTTAGACACATTATACACTTAGTATACACTGTTCACTTTCATCACTTTATTCACTTAGGTTACACTGTTCACTTTAGACACATTATTCACGTAGGTTACACTGTTCACTTTAGTCACATTATTCACTTAGTATACACTGTTCACTTTAGACACATTATACACTTAGTATACACCGTTCACTTTTATCACATTATTCACTTAGGTTACACTGTTCACTTTAGTCACATTATACACTTAGTATACACTGTTCACTTTCATCACTTTATTCACTTAGTATACACTGTTCACTTTTATCACATTATACACTTAGTATACACTGTTCACTTTCATCACTTTATTCACTTAGTATACACTGTTCACTTATCACATTATTCACTTTCATCACATTATTCACTTAGTATACACTGTTCACTTTAGTCACATTAGTCACTTAGTATACACTGTTCCCTTTCAAAAGCTACACTCAATGCTGCATAAGCTTATGCAAATGGGAATGTCTTTGACATAACCAGCTGTGAAAATAGTGTGAAAACACGTCAATGAAATTGACCCGGAGGTATTTATAGCCTCGGCCGGTGACGTCATAGGCGCACCTGCTGCACGAGGCTATAAATAGATGAGCTTCCGCTGGAGCAAACCAGGTCTTTTTGTTTTCAGACCAACTCTGTGTTATGGTGTGTTACAAAGTCTCTGAAAAAAAAAAAAAATTCTCTCTCTCTTTCAAGACTCAACTCGAGATCTTTGTTAGGAGTTAGTTTTCAACATGGCAGTGTGCAGATTTCTCTCTCTTTCTCATCTCTGTTACAAAGAAACATATGTGGAAAGAGTTCTAGTTAAATCTGATCAGTTGGAAACAAGTCAGCAGAGTAAAACGCTGTATATCCATGTTCTCTTTCAAATAACAGAACTGGATGCACACGTTTATTGCTGTGTGTGTTTGGGGAAGAGCATGCGGTCGCTGCATTGAGTCAGACGAGTGCGAGCATTGCAAGCCTTTACAGTTAGAATGCTTTATGCTCGTCTGGGCTACTTTCAGTCCGCACCAGTTTTCGGAGCTCTCGAATGGGTTTGTTGACGAGCAAGAGACGGGTCCGTCCCTTTCGCTTGCTCGCTCACCAAATGCATGTTTCCCCGCGTGATCCCGAAGCGCGCTCCGGCGTTTCTTCGGCTCGCACGGGGAATGATGATGAATCTCTGGGTCCGCGGACCTCGAGCAGCCGCCTGCGATCGTTCCTCACATGATAGTGAATCCATACGAGGAATTTATCGAGGTGGTTGTTCGCGCGGTGGCCAGGGCAGTCTGGTACCGTGAATGAGAGATCCCCGAACGCAGTGAGCTTGAGGTTTCTGTCTAGAAAAAAAAAAAAAAAAACATTTACTTCACGTGTTTTTGTACCCTTGACGTCGACATTTTCGACTATCATGGGTGCGAAATCGCGTGGATATGTTAGAATACCCCAGGTGGGAAACGCTCACGAGCTATCTCTCGCCTGGGTCTGCATTTTCATTAAAGAGACAAACCTCCCCATAAAGCCATGTAGAAAATAAACGTCGGCTGTCATGGGCAAAGCTTATATATATGAATTATATATTGTATATTATTTTATATGGAATATATATATATAATATATTATTTTATATGGAATATATATTGTATATGATTTATATAAGAATAATAAATATAAAGGGACAGGCTGGTGCTGCGCTGCACACTATGGCTGTCTTGCAAGCATATCAGGCTGACCTTCTGAAGGATTTGAGTGGTTCATTTGGTGACTCAGTTAACTCTGTAGTGGCCAGATTTAAAGGAGCGGAAAAAACATGAAGTGTTCACTCAGTTTCTTCCTCAATGCACTCAAGGGGAGGGGCTATCAGCCACAAAACCTCTCTTCAGTCCTTCAAGATTTAAGGGGGTAATAAGCAGATTGTGGCGAGTCGCGCTCT
This sequence comes from Gobio gobio, assembly GCF_949357685.1. NCBI lineage: Eukaryota > Metazoa > Chordata > Actinopteri > Cypriniformes > Gobionidae > Gobio > Gobio gobio. The sequence continues at coordinate 4,270,862 of NC_137117.1, read as the reverse complement.
CCCTCGTAAAGACTGGAGACCGGCTCGTCATCCTCAACAACCTCCCAGGGCAGACTTCGTCAATATAAGAAGTCCGGTGGTCTGGTGCCCAGTCTGCCCCCACGGGACAGGGCGTGTCAAACATTTGCTCGCCCCACCCCGTTATCCTCAAAACTACTCCATCCCCGCCGCCTCTGGTGATTCGGGGGGGCAGTGGTTTCCAGTGAAATGTTAGACGTTCAGTGTTTAAATCCTGCTATCATCCAGGACATAGAACGTCTAACATCCCCTCAACAGGAAGTGTTAAAATTGTCACTCTCAGAGTCTCAGGCAGCGTGTGAACTTCTGCCAGGCGTTTCTGCATGGGTGTTAAGCACAGTAAAAATTAGTAAACTAATTTATTTGTCATCCTCCTTGTTTGAACGGCGTGGTCTCCACTTCCGTGAAGGCGGAGTTGGCGTTTGTACTGTCACAAGTGACAGCAGTTACTTCCTGGTCCCCAGTAGGGTGGGGGGGGGGGGGGTGTCTAATCTCAGATCTTCGAGTCTTAAACCGTGAAGCAGTTAAAGTACTCAAGGTCAAGATGTTACAGTGAAGGCGGTCGTGTCGCATATTCAACATTGTGATTGGATTCGGCACGATTGATCCGAAGGACGCATGTATTCGCATATAAAGTCTGCCACAACACAGGAAGTTCCTGAGGTTCGCTCTTGGGGGCAAAAGCTTACCAATTTCGGGTCTTCCATTTGGCTAGCCTTGTAACCGCACATAAACAAAATGTATGGATGTATTACCGGCTCCATTGGGATTCCGGGGCATTCAAATTTTGAATTACAAAGGCGATTGCTAAAATTAGCACAATCACATGAGATGGTGCTTCAACACAGTGTGTTGGCTCATCTAGTTTCTCTAGGGTTGAGACTCAACACCAAGAAAAGTGTTCTTTCTCCTGCCCAGAGAACGACTTATCTAGGGTTTGTTCGGTTTTTGGTCACAAGGTGGGCACAATGGTTTCCCGCTTGAATCAAGACCATTCAGTATTCCCTGAGCAAAGTCAGGCTAGACCAAGATCTTACTGATCATCAGCACCAGAGTGTTAGGTCTAATGGCATCAGCATCCACGGGTTTCCCTTTGGGGTTGTTGCACATAAGACCGTTTCAGTTGTGGCTCAAAGCCAGAGGACTTAGGGCCAATCCTCAGGCAAATAAAGTGGCGCGCCATGTGGCTTCGTACACTAACTATGTGGTTCAGACCCCGGTTTTTGCCTTGGGTCCCACTCTAGGCGTACCTTGTCGTCGCAAGTTGCTAACGACGGACGCTTCCCTGACGGGCTGGGGTGCGGCCTTAAGTGGTCGTCCAGCCCAACGGGAATGGGAGGGTCATCAACTCAGTTGGCACATCAACTGCCTCGAGTTGACGGCTGTATTTCTGGCCCTGAAATACTTTCTCCCCCAATTGAGGGGCTGTCATGTCCTAGTGCGGGTGGACAGTACAGCTAAATATCTTGTATATAATCACCAGTACAGAGCTGACCACAGGGAGTGGACCTCTTCGCCTCTTCTCAGACAGCGCAATGTCCCTGCTTCTCTCTGTCACCCAGCCCCGCTGGGTCTGGATGTGATGGTTCATACATGGCCCAAAATGTGTCTGTATGCCCTCCTTCCAGTCGCTCTGCTCCTGGGAGTTCTAGCCGGGGTTCGCCAACAAGGGTCTTGCTTCTTATCAATAGCGCTGCGTTGGTCGAACAGGGTTTGGTTCTCGGAGATAGTGTCTCTCCTCAACGGCTCGCCTTGGGCGATTCCGGCGAGGAGGGACCTTCTGTCTCAGGCAGAGGGCACGATATTCCATTCCAGGCCCGACCTGTGGAACCTTCATGTTTGGCCCCTGAAGGGCACCAACTGAGGGACACGGGGCTTTCGCCTGCAGTTATTGAGACCATTCTAAGTGCTAGAGCTTCCTCCACTCGGAAGTTTATGCTAATAAATGGGGTGTCTTTGAAAGGTGGTGTACGACACAATGTAGATTCAGTCAACTGCCAGGTAACTTCAGTTCTGGATTTTCTGCAAGAAAAGTTGTCATCAGGCACCTGCCCCTCCACTCTCAGGGTTCATGTGGCCGCTCTTTCGGTTTGCCACGCCTTGGTGGATGGGGTGCAGCTCGGGTGTCCTCTACTCGCTCGCTTCATTCGTGGGGTAGGCGGTTGAGGCCACCTGTTAGAACCAAGATCCCTTCATGGGACTTAGCTTTAGTCTTCGAGGGTCTGGTTGAGACCCCCTTTGAAACATTAGCTTGCCCCTCCACTCTCAGGGTTTATGTGGCCGCTCTTTTGGCTTGCCACGCCCTGGTGGATGGGGTGCCGCTTGGGAGGCATCTTCTGCCTGCTCACTTTGTTGTGCCAGGCAGTTGTGGCCTCCATTAAGAGCCAAGATCCCTTCATGGGACTTAGTTTTAGCCCTCGAGGGTCTGGTTGAGACCCCCTTTGAACCTCTAGAATCAGCGTATGACGAACTTCTGACTCTAAAGATGGTTTTTCTTATGGCTATAACTTCTCTGAAGAATTGGGGACATGCAGGCTCTGTCAATATCGCCATCCTGCTTAGACTTTGCCCCAGGTTTGGTGAAAGTGATTTTGCATCCCCGCCCTGACTACCTGCCTAAGGTTCCTTTGTCGACTGTACATCCTGTCACTCTTGAAACCTTCTGCCCTCTGCCGTTCACAACGCCGGATCAGGAGAAACTTCATAGACTGTGTCCAGTCCATGCTCTTCAGGCCTACGTCCACCGCACTAGCCAGTGGCGTAAGTCAGAGCAACTGTTTGTTTGCCATGGGGGCCGTAACAGAGGTTCTGCCACCATCAAACAATGTCACATTGGGTCAGGGATGCTACTGCTCTTGCCTATGAGGTGCGCGGTCAAGCTTCGCCTATAGGATTAAGGGCTCACTCCACCAGGGGAGTCGCTTCTTCTACTGCGTTAGCAAGGGGTGCACCCTTACAAAGTGTTTGTGATGCGGCAGGTTGGTCCTCTCCGCACACATTCTTAAGACTTTATAGCTTGGATGCTCATGCCACTCTGGGCTCTCATGTCCTTGAGTCGACATCACAGGCTAATGCCTGAGGCTTCTTGCGTTCTTGTGCACACCTACACAACCGTAAGGGGTCCAGGCACCATCAAGCACGGCGGCGTGGGTATTCTCGTTCCCATTTGCATAAGCTTATGCAGCATTGAGTGTAGCTTTTGAAAGGGAACACTTGGGGTTACTTGACTGTAACCCTGTTCCCTGATAAAGCGGAACGAGATGCTGCATTGCTAGGCCATGCTGATGATGCTTCAGGACTGGTCTTCAAACAAAGAAGATCTGGTTTGCTCCAGCGGAAGCTCATCTATTTATAGCCTCGTGCAGCAGGTGCGCCTATGACGTCACCGGCCGAGGCTATAAATACCTCCGGGTCAATTTCATTGACGTGTTTTCACACTATTTTCACAGCTGGTTATGTCAAAGACATTCCCATTTGCATAAGCTTATGCAGCATCTCGTTCCGCTTTATCAGGGAACAGGGTTACAGTCAAGTAACCCCAAGTGTTCACTTTAGTCACATTAGTCACTTAGTATACACTGTTCTCTTAGTATACACTGTTCATTTTCATCACTTTATTCACTTAGGTTACACTGTTCATTTTCATCACTCTATTCATTTAGTATACACTGTTCATTTTCATCACTTTATTCACTTAGTATACACTGTTCACTTTCATCACTTTATTCACTTAGTATACACTGTTCATTTTCATCACTTTATTCACTTAGTATACACTGTTCATTTTCATCACTTTATTCACTTAGTATACACTGTTCATTTTCATCACTCTATTCACTTAGTATACACTGTTCATTTTCATCACTTTATTCACTTAGGTTACACTGTTCATTTTCATCACTCTATTCACTTAGTACACACTGTTCATTTTCATCACTTTATTCACTTAGTATACACTGTTTATTTTCATCACTCTATTCACTTAGGTTACACTGTTCATTTTCATCACTCTATTCACTTAGTATACACTGTTTATTTTCATCACTCTATTCACTTAGTATACACTGTTCATTTTCATCACTTTATTCACTTAGTATACACTGTTTATTTTCATCACTTTATTCACTTAGTATACACTGTTTATTTTCATCACTTTATTCACTTAGTATACACTGTTTATTTTCATCACTTTATTCACTTAGTATACACTGTTTATTTTCATCACTTTATTCACTTAGTATACACTGTTCATTTTCATCACTTTATTCACTTAGTATACACTGTTTATTTTCATCACTCTATTCACTTTGTATACACTGTTCATTTTCATCACTTTATTCACTTAGGTTACACTGTTCATTTTCATCACTCTATTCACTTAGTATACACTGTTAATTTTCATCACTTTATTCACTTAGGTTACACTGTTAATTTTCATCACTTTATTCACTTCGGTTACACTGTTCATTTCCATCACTTTATTCACTTAGTATACACTGTTCATTTTCATCACTTTATTCACTTCGGTTACACTGTTCATTTCCATCACTTTATTCACTTAGTATACACTGTTCATTTCCATCACTTTATTCACTTAGTATACACTGTTCATTTTCATCACTTTATTCACTTAGTATACACTGTTCATTTCCATCACTTTATTCACTTAGTATACACTGTTCATTTCCATCACTTTATTCACTTAGTATACACTGTTCATTTTCATCACTTTATTCACTTAGTATACACTGTTCATTTCCATCACTTTATTCACTTAGTATACACTGTTCATTTTCATCACTTTATTCACTTAGGTTACACTGTTCATTTTCATCACTCTATTCACTTAGTATACACTGTTAATTTTCATCACTTTATTCACTTAGGTTACACTGTTAATTTTCATCACTTTATTCACTTAGTATACACTGTTCATTTTCATCACTCTATTCACTTAGTATACACTGTTCATTTTCATCACTTTATTCACTTAGTATACACTGTTCATTTCCATCACTTTATTCACTTAGTATACACTGTTCATTTTCATCACTCTATTCACTTAGTATACACTGTTCATTTTCATCACTTTATTCACTTAGTATACACTGTTTATTTTCATCACTCTATTCACTTAGTATACACTGTTCATTTTCATCACTTTATTCACTTAGTATACACTGTTCATTTTCATCACTTTATTCACTTAGTATACACTGTTCATTTTCATCACTCTATTCACTTAGTATACACTGTTCATTTTCATCACTCTATTCACTTAGTATACACTGTTCATTTTCATCACTTTATTCACTTAGTATACACTGTTCATTTTCATCACTTTATTCACTTAGTATACACTGTTCATTTTCATCACTCTATTCACTTAGTATACACTGTTCATTTTCATCACTTTATTCACTTAGTATACACTGTTCATTTTCATCACTTTATTCACTTAGTATACACTGTTCATTTTCATCACTCTATTCACTTAGTATACACTGTTCATTTTCATCACTTTATTCACTTAGTATACACTGTTCATTTTCATCACTCTATTCACTTAGTATACACTGTTCACTTTTATCACTTTATTCACATAGTATACACTGTTCATTTTCATCACTTTATTCACTTAGGTTACACTGTTCATTTTCATCACTTTATTCACTTAGTATACACTGTTTATTTTCATCACTCTATTCACTTAGGTTACACTGTTCATTTTCATCACTTTATTCACTTAGGTTACACTGTTCATTTTCATCACTTTATTCACTTAGTATACACTGTTCACTTTCATCACTTTATTCACTTAGTATACACTGTTCATTTTCATCACTCTATTCACTTAGTATACACTGTTCATTTTCATCACTCTATTCACTTAGTATACACTGTTCATTTTCATCACTTTATTCACTTAGTATACACTGTTCATTTTCATCACTCTATTCACTTAGTATACACTGTTCATTTTCATCACTTTATTCACTTAGTATACACTGTTCATTTTCATCACTCTATTCACTTAGTATACACTGTTTATTTTCATCACTCTATTCACTTAGTATACACTGTTCATTTTCATCACTTTATTCACTTAGGTTACACTGTTCATTTTCATCACTTTATTCACTTAGTATACACTGTTCATTTTCATCACTTTATTCACTTAGGTTACACTGTTCATTTTCATCACTTTATTCACTTAGTATACACTGTTTATTTTCATCACTCTATTCACTTAGGTTACACTGTTCATTTTCATCACTTTATTCACTTAGGTTACACTGTTCATTTTCATCACTTTATTCACTTAGGTTACACTGTTCATTTTCATCACTTTATTCACTTAGGTTACACTGTTCATTTTCATCACTTTATTCACTTAGGTTACACTGTTCATTTTCATCACTTTATTCACTTAGTATACACTGTTCATTTTCATCACTTTATTCACTTAGGTTACACTGTTCATTTTCATCACTCTATTCACTTAGTATACACTGTTAATTTTCATCACTTTATTCACTTAGGTTACACTGTTAATTTTCATCACTTTATTCACTTAGTATACACTGTTCATTTTCATCACTCTATTCACTTAGTATACACTGTTCACTTTTATCACTTTATTCACTTAGGTTACACTGTTAATTTTCATCACTTTATTCACTTAGTATACACTGTTCATTTTCATCACTTTATTCACTTAGTATACACTGTTCATTTCCATCACTTTATTCACTTAGTATACACTGTTCATTTTCATCACTTTATTCACTTAGTATACACTGTTCATTTTCATCACTCTATTCACTTAGTATACACTGTTCATTTTCATCACTTTATTCACTTAGTATACACTGTTTATTTTCATCACTCTATTCACTTAGGTTACACTGTTCATTTTCATCACTTTATTCACTTAGTATACACTGTTCATTTTCATCACTCTATTCACTTAGTATACACTGTTCATTTTCATCACTTTATTCACTTAGTATACACTGTTCATTTTCATCACTCTATTCACTTAGTATACACTGTTCATTTTCATCACTCTATTCACTTAGTATACACTGTTAATTTTCATCACTTTATTCACTTAGGTTACACTGTTAATTTTCATCACTTTATTCACTTAGGTTACACTGTTAATTTTCATCACTTTATTCACTTAGTATACACTGTTCATTTTCATCACTTTATTCACTTCGGTTACACTGTTCATTTCCATCACTTTATTCACTTAGTATACACTGTTCATTTCCATCACTCTATTCACTTAGTATACACTGTTAATTTTCATCACTTTATTCACTTAGGTTACACTGTTAATTTTCATCACTTTATTCACTTAGGTTACACTGTTAATTTTCATCACTTTATTCACTTAGTATACACTGTTCATTTTCATCACTTTATTCACTTAGTATACACTGTTCATTTTCATCACTTTATTCACTTAGTATACACTGTTCATTTTCATCACTTTATTCACTTAGTATACACTGTTCATTTTCATCACTTTATTCACTTCGGTTACACTGTTCATTTCCATCACTTTATTCACTTAGTATACACTGTTCATTTCCATCACTTTATTCACTTAGTATACACTGTTCATTTTCATCACTTTATTCACTTAGTATACACTGTTCATTTTCATCACTTTATTCACTTCGGTTACACTGTTCATTTCCATCACTTTATTCACTTAGTATACACTGTTCATTTTCATCACTTTATTCACTTAGTATACACTGTTCATTTTCATCACTTTATTCACTTAGTATACACTGTTCATTTCCATCACTTTATTCACTTAGTATACACTGTTCATTTCCATCACTTTATTCACTTAGTATACACTGTTCATTTTCATCACTTTATTCACTTAGTATACACTGTTCATTTTCATCACTTTATTCACTTAGTATACACTGTTCATTTTCATCACTTTATTCACTTAGGTTACACTGTTCACTTTTATCACTTTATTCACTTAGGTTACACTGTTAATTTTCATCACTTTATTCACTTAGTATACACTGTTCATTTTCATCACTTTATTCACTTAGTATACACTGTTCATTTCCATCACTTTATTCACTTAGTATACACTGTTCATTTTCATCACTTTATTCACTTAGGTTACACTGTTAATTTTCATCACTTTATTCACTTAGTATACACTGTTCATTTTCATCACTTTATTCACTTAGTATACACTGTTCATTTTCATCACTCTATTCACTTAGTATACACTGTTCATTTTCATCACTTTATTCACTTAGGTTACACTGTTCATTTTCATCACTCTATTCACTTAGTATACACTGTTCATTTTCATCACTCTATTCACTTAGTATACACTGTTAATTTTCATCACTTTATTCACTTAGTATACACTGTTCATTTTCATCACTTTATTCACTTAGTATACACTGTTTATTTTCATCACTCTATTCACTTAGGTTACACTGTTCATTTTCATCACTTTATTCACTTAGGTTACACTGTTCATTTTCATCACTCTATTCACTTAGTATACACTGTTCATTTTCATCACTCTATTCACTTAGTATACACTGTTAATTTTCATCACTTTATTCACTTAGGTTACACTGTTAATTTTCATCACTTTATTCACTTAGGTTACACTGTTAATTTTCATCACTTTATTCACTTAGTATACACTGTTCATTTTCATCACTTTATTCACTTCGGTTACACTGTTCATTTCCATCACTTTATTCACTTAGTATACACTGTTCATTTCCATCACTCTATTCACTTAGTATACACTGTTAATTTTCATCACTTTATTCACTTAGGTTACACTGTTAATTTTCATCACTTTATTCACTTAGGTTACACTGTTAATTTTCATCACTTTATTCACTTAGTATACACTGTTCATTTTCATCACTTTATTCACTTAGTATACACTGTTCATTTTCATCACTTTATTCACTTAGTATACACTGTTCATTTTCATCACTTTATTCACTTCGGTTACACTGTTCATTTCCATCACTTTATTCACTTAGTATACACTGTTCATTTCCATCACTTTATTCACTTAGTATACACTGTTCATTTTCATCACTTTATTCACTTAGTATACACTGTTCATTTTCATCACTTTATTCACTTAGTATACACTGTTCATTTCCATCACTTTATTCACTTAGTATACACTGTTCATTTCCATCACTTTATTCACTTAGTATACACTGTTCATTTTCATCACTTTATTCACTTAGTATACACTGTTCATTTTCATCACTTTATTCACTTAGTATACACTGTTCATTTTCATCACTTTATTCACTTCGGTTACACTGTTCATTTCCATCACTTTATTCACTTAGTATACACTGTTCATTTTCATCACTTTATTCACTTAGTATACACTGTTCATTTTCATCACTTTATTCACTTAGTATACACTGGTCATTTTCATCACTTTATTCACTTAGTATACACTGTTCATTTTCATCACTTTATCCACTTAGGTTACACTGTTTATTTTCATCACTTTATTCACTTAGTATACACTGTTCACTTTAGTCACATTATTCACTTTCATCACATTATTCACTTAGTATACACTGTTCACTTTAGTCACATTATTCACTTTCATCACATTATTCAATTAGTATACACTGTTCACTTTAGTCACATTATTCACTTTCATCACATTATTCAATTAGTATACACTGTTCACTTTAGTCACATTATTCACTTTCATCACATTATTCAATTAGTATACACTGTTCACTTTAGTCACATTATTCACTTTCATCACATTATTCAATTAGTATACACTGTTCACTTTAGTCACATTATTCACTTTCATCACATTATTCACTTAGTATACACTGTTCACTTTAGTCACATTATTCACTTAGGTTACACTGTTCACTTTCATCACATTGTTCACTTTAGTCACATTATTCACTTTCATCACATTATTCACTTAGTATACACTGTTCACTTTAGACACATTATACACTTAGTATACACTGTTCACTTTTATCACATTATTCACTTAGGTTACACTGTTCACTTTCATCACTTTATTCACTTAGGTTACACTGTTCACTTTAGACACATTATACACTTAGGTTACACTGTTCACATTCATCACTTTATTCACTTAGGTTACACTGTTCACTTTAGACACATTATACACTTAGGTTACACTGTTCACTTTAGACACATTATACACTTAGCTTACACTGTTCACTTTCATCACTTTATTCACTTAGGTTACACTGTTCACTTTAGACACATTATACACTTAGTATACACTGTTCACTTTTATCACATTATTCACTTAGGTTACACTGTTCACTTTAGTCACATTATACACTTAGTATACACTGTTCACTTTCATCACTTTATTCACTTAGTATACACTGTTCACTTTTATCACATTATACACTTAGTATACACTGTTCACTTATCACATTATTCACTTTCATCACATTATACACTTAGTATACACTGTTCATTTTCATCACTTTATTCACTTAGGTTACACTGTTCATTTTCATCACTTTATTCACTTAGTATACACTGTTCATTTTCATCACTTTATTCACTTAGTATACACTGTTCATTTTCATCACTTTATTCACTTAGGTTACACTGTTCATTTTCATCACTTTATTCACTTAGTATACACTGTTCATTTTCATCACTTTATTCACTTAGGTTACACTGTTCACTTTCATCACTTTATTCACTTAGTATACACTGTTCATTTTCATCACTTTATTCACTTAGGTTACACTGTTCATTTTCATCACTTTATTCACTTAGTATACACTGTTCATTTTCATCACTCTATTCACTTAGTATACACTGTTCATTTTCATCACTTTATTCACTTCGGTTACACTGTTCATTTTCATCACTTTATTCACTTAGTATACACTGTTCATTTTCATCACTCTATTCACTTAGTATACACTGTTCATTTTCATCACTTTATTCACTTAGTATACACTGTTCATTTTCATCACTTTATTCACTTCGGTTACACTGTTCACTTTCATCACTTTATTCACTTAGTATACACTGTTCATTTTCATCACTTTATTCACTTAGTATACACTGTTAATTTTCATCACTTTATTCACTTAGTATACACTGTTCATTTTCATCACTCTATTCACTTAGTATACACTGTTAATTTTCATCACTTTATTCACTTAGTATACACTGTTCATTTTCATCACTTTATTCACTTAGTATACACTGTTAATTTTCATCACTTTATTCACTTAGGTTACACTGTTCATTTTCATCACTCTATTCACTTAGTATACACTGTTCACTTTTATCACTTTATTCACTTAGGTTACACTGTTAATTTTCATCACTTTATTCACTTAGTATACACTGTTCATTTTCATCACTTTATTCACTTAGTATACACTGTTCATTTCCATCACTTTATTCACTTAGTATACACTGTTCATTTTCATCACTTTATTCACTTAGTATACACTGTTCATTTTCATCACTCTATTCACTTAGTATACACTGTTCATTTTCATCACTTTATTCACTTAGTATACACTGTTTATTTTCATCACTCTATTCACTTAGGTTACACTGTTCATTTTCATCACTTTATTCACTTAGGTTACACTGTTCATTTTCATCACTCTATTCACTTAGGTTACACTGTTAATTTTCATCACTTTATTCACTTAGGTTACACTGTTAATTTTCATCACTTTATTCACTTAGGTTACACTGTTAATTTTCATCACTTTATTCACTTAGTATACACTGTTCATTTTCATCACTTTATTCACTTAGTATACACTGTTCATTTTCATCACTCTATTCACTTAGTATACACTGTTAATTTTCATCACTTTATTCACTTAGGTTACACTGTTAATTTTCATCACTTTATTCACTTAGGTTACACTGTTAATTTTCATCACTTTATTCACTTAGTATACACTGTTCATTTTCATCACTTTATTCACTTCGGTTACACTGTTCATTTCCATCACTTTATTCACTTAGTATACCCTGTTAATTTTCATCACTTTATTCACTTAGGTTACACTGTTAATTTTCATCACTTTATTCACTTAGGTTACACTGTTCATTTGCATCACTTTATTCACTTAGTATACACTGTTCATTTTCATCACTTTATTCACTTAGTATACACTGTTCATTTTCATCACTTTATTCACTTAGTATACACTGTTCATTTCCATCACTTTATTCACTTAGTATACACTGTTCATTTCCATCACTTTATTCACTTAGTATACACTGTTCATTTTCATCACTCTATTCACTTAGTATACACTGTTAATTTTCATCACTTTATTCACTTAGGTTACACTGTTAATTTTCATCACTTTATTCACTTAGTATACACTGTTCATTTTCATCACTTTATTCACTTCGGTTACACTGTTCATTTCCATCACTTTATTCACTTAGTATACACTGTTCATTTTCATCACTTTATTCACTTAGTATACACTGTTCATTTTCATCACTTTATTCACTTAGTATACACTGTTCATTTTCATCACTTTATTCACTTCGGTTACACTGTTCATTTCCATCACTTTATTCACTTAGTATACACTGTTCATTTCCATCACTTTATTCACTTAGTATACACTGTTCATTTTCATCACTTTATTCACTTAGTATACACTGTTCATTTTCATCACTTTATTCACTTAGTATACACTGGTCATTTTCATCACTTTATTCACTTAGTATACACTGTTCATTTTCATCACTTTATTCACTTAGTATACACTGTTCATTTTCATCACTTTATCCACTTAGGTTACACTGTTTATTTTCATCACTTTATTCACTTAGTATACACTGTTCACTTTAGTCACATTATTCACTTTCATCACATTATTCACTTAGTATATACTGTTCACTTTAGTCACATTATTCACTTTCATCACATTATTCAATTAGTATACACTGTTCACTTTAGTCACATTATTCACTTTCATCACATTATTCACTTAGTATACACTGTTCACTTTAGTCACATTATTCACTTAGGTTACACTGTTCACTTTCATCACATTGTTCACTTTAGTCACATTATTCACTTAGGTTACACTGTTCACTTTAGTCACATTATTCACTTTCATCACATTATTCACTTAGTATACACTGTTCACTTTAGACACATTATACACTTAGTATACACTGTTCACTTTTATCACATTATTCACTTAGGTTACACTGTTCACTTTCATCACTTTATTCACTTAGGTTACACTGTTCACTTTAGACACATTATACACTTAGGTTACACTGTTCACATTCATCACTTTATTCACTTAGGTTACACTGTTCACTTTAGACACATTATACACTTAGGTTACACTGTTCACTTTAGACACATTATACACTTAGCTTACACTGTTCACTTTCATCACTTTATTCACTTAGGTTACACTGTTCACTTTAGACACATTATACACTTAGTATACACTGTTCACTTTTATCAAATTATTCACTTAGGTTACACTGTTCACTTTAGTCACATTATACACTTAGTATACACTGTTCACTTTCATCACTTTATTCACTTAGTATACACTGTTCACTTTTATCACATTATACACTTAGTATACACTGTTCACTTATCACATTATTCACTTTCATCACATTATACACTTAGTATACACTGTTCATTTTCATCACTTTATTCACTTAGGTTACACTGTTCATTTTCATCACTTTATTCACTTAGTATACACTGTTCATTTTCATCACTTTATTCACTTAGTATACACTGTTCATTTTCATCACTTTATTCACTTAGGTTACACTGTTCATTTTCATCACTTTATTCACTTAGTATACACTGTTCATTTTCATCACTTTATTCACTTAGGTTACACTGTTCATTTTCATCACTCTATTCACTTAGTATACACTGTTCATTTTCATCACTTTATTCACTTAGGTTACACTGTTCATTTTCATCACTTTATTCACTTAGTATACACTGTTCATTTTCATCACTCTATTCACTTAGTATACACTGTTCATTTTCATCACTTTATTCACTTCGGTTACACTGTTCATTTTCATCACTTTATTCACTTAGTATACACTGTTCATTTTCATCACTTTATTCACTTCGGTTACACTGTTCATTTTCATCACTCTATTCACTTAGTATACACTGTTCATTTTCATCACTTTATTCACTTCGGTTACACTGTTCATTTTCATCACTTTATTCACTTAGTATACACTGGTCATTTTCATCACTTTATTCACTTAGTATACACTGTTCATTTTCATCACTTTATTCACTTCGGTTACACTGTTCATTTTCATCACTTTATCCACTTAGGTTACACTGTTTATTTTCATCACTTTATTCACTTAGTATACACTGTTCACTTTTATCACATTATACACTTAGTATACACTGTTCACTTTAGTCACATTATTCACTTTCATCACATTATTCACTTAGTATACACTGTTCACTTTTATCACATTATTCATTTAGGTTACACTGTTCACTTTAGTCACATTATTCACTTTCATCACATTATTCACTTAGTATACACTGTTCACTTTCTTCACTTAGGTTACACTGTTCACTTTAGACACATTATACACTTAGTATACACTGTTCACTTTTATCACATTATTCACTTAGGTTACACTGTTCACTTTAGACACATTATACACTTAGGTTACACTGTTCACTTTAGTCACATTATTCACTTAGGTTACACTGTTCACTTTAGACACATTATACACTTAGGTTACACTGTTCACTTTAGTCACATTATTCACTTAGGTTACACTGTTCACTTTAGTCACATTATTCACTTAGGTTACACTGTTCACTTTCATCACATTGTTCACTTTAGTCACATTTTTCACTTAGGTTACACTGTTCACTTTCATCACATTGTTCACTTTAGTCACATTATTCACTTAGTATACACTGTTCACTTTAGTCACATTATTCACTTTCATCACATTATTCACTTAGTATACACTGTTCACTTTTATCACATTATTCATTTAGGTTACACTGTTCACTTTAGTCACATTATTCACTTTCATCACATTATTCACTTAGTATACACTGTTCACTTTCATCACTTTATTCACTTAGGTTACACTGTTCACTTTAGACACATTATTCACTTAGGTTACACTGTTCACTTTAGACACATTATACACTTAGTATACACTGTTCACTTTTATCACATTATTCACTTAGGTTACACTGTTCACTTTAGTCACATTATTCACTTAGGTTACACTGTTCTCTTAGTATACACTGTTCATTTTCATCACTTTATTCACTTAGTATACACTGTTCATTTTCATCACTTTATTCACTTAGTATACACTTCATTTTCATCACTTTATTCATTTAGTATACACTGGTCATTTTCATCACTTTATTCACTTTGTATACACTGTTCATTTTCATCACTTTTTTCACTTAGTATACACTGTTCACTTTAGTCACATTATTCATTTTCATCACTTTATTCACTTTGTATACACTGTTCATTTTCATCACTTTATTCACTTAGTATACACTGTTCATTTTCATCACTTTATTCACTTAGTATACACTTCATTTTCATCACTTTATTCACTTAGTATACACTGTTCACTTTCATCACATTATTCACTTAGTATACACTGTTCATTTTCATCACTTTATTCACTTAGTATACACTGTTCATTTTCATCACTTTATTCACTTCGGTTACACTGTTCATTTTCATCACTTTATCCACTTAGGTTACACTGTTTATTTTCATCACTTTATTCACTTAGTATACACTGTTCACTTTAGTCACATTATTCACTTTCATCACATTATTCACTTAGTATACACTGTTCACTTTAGTCACATTATTCACTTTCATCACATTATTCAATTAGTATACATTATTCACTTTCATCACATTGTTCACTTTAGTCACATTTTTCACTTAGGTTACACTGTTCACTTTCATCACATTGTTCACTTTAGTCACATTATTCACGTAGGTTACACTGTTCACTTTAGTCACATTATTCACTTTCATCACATTATTCACTTAGTATACACTGTTCACTTTAGACACATTATACACTTAGTATACACTGTTCACTTTAGTCACATTATTCACTTTCATCACATTATTCACTTAGTATACACTGTTCACTTTAGTCACATTATTCACTTTCATCACATTATTCAATTAGTATACATTATTCACTTTCATCACATTGTTCACTTAGTATACACTGTTCATTTTCATCACTTTATTCACTTAGTATACACTGTTCATTTCCATCACTTTATTCACTTAGTATACACTGTTCATTTTCATCACTTTATTCACTTAGTATACACTGTTCACTTTCATCAAATTATTCACTTAGTATACACTGTTCACTTTCACCACATTATTCACTTAGTATACACTGTTCACTTTTATCATTTTATTCATTTAGTATACACTGTTCATTTTCATCACTTTATTCACTTAGGTTACACTGTTCACTTTCATCACTTTATTCACTTAGTATACACTGTTCATTTTCACCACATTATTCACTTAGTATACACTGTTCACTTTTATCACTTTATTCACTTAGTATACACTGTTCATTTTCATCACTTTATTCACTTAGGTTACACTGTTCACTTTCACCACATTATTCACTTAGTATACACTGTTCACTTTTATCACTTTATTCACTTAGTATACACTGTTCACTTTAGTCACATTATTCACTTAGAATACACTTTTCACTTTCATCACTTTATTCACTTTCATCACATTATTCACTTAGTATACACTGTTCACTTTAGTCACATTATTCACTTTCATCACATTATTCACTTAGTATACACTGTTCATTTTCATCACTTTATTCCCTTAGGTTACACTGTTCATTTTCATCACTTTATTCCCTTAGGTTACACTGTTCATTTCCATCACTTTATTCACTTAGTATACACTGTTCATTTCCATCACTTTATTAATTTAGTATACACTGTTCATTTCCATCACTTTATTCACTTAGGTTACACTGTTCACTTTCATCACTTTATTCACTTAGTATACACTGTTCACTTTCATCACTTTATTCACTTATTATAAACTGTTCACTTTAGTCACATTATTCACTTTCATCACATTATTCACTTAGTATACACTGTTCACATTATTCACTTAGTATACACTGTTCACTTTCATCACATTATTCACTTAGTATACACTGTTCATTTTCATCACTTTATTCACTTAGTATACATTGTTCATTTTCATCACTTTATTCACTTAGTATACACTTCATTTTCATCACTTTATCCACTTAGGTTACACTGTTTATTTTCATCACTTTATTCACTTAGTATACACTGTTCACTTTAGTCACATTATTCACTTTCATCACATTATTCACTTAGTATACACTGTTCACTTTAGTCACATTATTCACTTTCATCACATTATTCAATTAGTATACATTATTCACTTTCATCACATTATTCAATTAGTATACACTGTTCACTTTCATCACATTATTCACTTAGTATACACTGTTCACTTTCATCACATTATTCACTTAGTATACACTGTTCACTTTTATCACTTTATTCACTTAGTATACACTGTTCACTTTCATCACTTTATTCATTTAGTATACACTGTTCATTTTCATCACTTTATTCACTTAGTATACACTGTTCACTTTCATCACTTTATTCACTTAGTATACACTGTTCACTTTCATCACTTTATTCATTTAGTATACACTGTTCATTTTCATCACTTTATTCACTTAGTATACACTGTTCATTTTCATCACTTTATTCACTTCGGTTACACTGTTCATTTCCATCACTTTATTCACTTAGTATACACTGTTCATTTCCATCACTTTATTCACTTAGTATACACTGTTCATTTTCATCACTTTATTCACTTAGTATACACTGGTAATTTTCATCACTTTATTCACTTAGTATACACTGTTCATTTTCATCACTTTATTCACTTAGTATACACTGTTCATTTTCATCACTTTATCCACTTAGGTTACACTGTTTATTTTCATCACTTTATTCACTTAGTATACACTGTTCACTTTAGTCACATTATTCACTTTCATCACATTATTCACTTAGTATACACTGTTCACTTTAGTCACATTATTCACTTTCATCACATTATTCAATTAGTATACACTGTTCACTTTAGTCACATTATTCACTTTCATCACATTATTCACTTAGTATACACTGTTCACTTTTATCACATTATTCACTTAGGTTACACTGTTCACTTTCATCACTTTATTCACTTAGGTTACACTGTTCACTTTAGACACATTATACACTTAGGTTACACTGTTCACATTCATCACTTTATTCACTTAGGTTACACTGTTCACTTTAGACACATTATACACTTAGGTTACACTGTTCACTTTAGACACATTATACACTTAGCTTACACTGTTCACTTTCATCACTTTATTCACTTAGGTTACACTGTTCACTTTAGTCACATTATACACTTAGTATACACTGTTCACTTTCATCACTTTATTCACTTAGGTTACACTGTTCATTTTCATCACTTTATTCACTTAGTATACACTGTTCATTTTCATCACTTTATTCACTTAGTATACACTGTTCATTTTCATCACTTTATTCACTTAGTATACACTGTTCATTTTCATCACTTTATTCACTTCGGTTACACTGTTCACTTTCATCACTTTATTCACTTAGTATACACTGTTCACTTTCATCACTTTATTCACTTAGTATACACTGTTCACTTTCATCACTTTATTCACTTAGTATACACTGTTCACTTTCATCACTTTATTCACTTAGTATACACTGTTCACTTTCATCACTTTATTCACTTAGTATACACTGTTCACTTTCATCACTTTATTCACTTTCATCACATTATTCACTTAGTATACAGTTCATTTTCACCACATTATTCACTTAGTATACACTGTTCACTTATCACATTATTCACTTTCATCACATTATACACTTAGTATACACTGTTCATTTTCATCACTTTATTCACTTAGGTTACACTGTTCATTTTCATCACTTTATTCACTTAGTATACACTGTTCACTTTCATCACTTTATTCACTTAGTATACACTGTTCACTTTCATCACTTTATTCACTTAGTATACACTGTTCACTTTCATCACTTTATTCACTTAGTATACACTGTTCACTTTCATCACTTTATTCACTTAGTATACACTGTTCACTTTCATCACTTTATTCACTTAGTATACACTGTTCACTTTCATCACTTTATTCACTTAGTATACACTGTTCACTTTCATCACTTTATTCACTTAGTATACACTGTTCACTTTCATCACTTTATTCACTTAGTATACACTGTTCACTTTCATCACTTTATTCACTTAGTATACACTGTTCACTTTCATCACTTTATTCACTTTCATCACATTATTCACTTAGTATACAGTTCATTTTCACCACATTATTCACTTAGTATACACTGTTCACTTTCATCACTTTATTCACTTAGTATACACTGTTCACTTTCATCACTTTATTCACTTAGTATACACTGTTCACTTTCATCACTTTATTCACTTAGTATACACTGTTCACTTTCATCACTTTATTCACTTAGTATACACTGTTCACTTTCATCACTTTATTCACTTAGTATACACTGTTCAATTTCATCACTTTATTCACTTATTATACACTGTTCACTTTAGTCACATTATTCACTTTCATCACATTATTCACTTAGTATACACTGTTCACATTATTCACTTTCATCACATTATTCACTTAGTATACACTTCATTTTCATCACTTTATTCATTTAGTATACACTGTTCACTTTCATCACATTATTCACTTAGTATACACTGTTCATTTTCATCACTTTATTCATTTAGTATACACTGTTCATTTCCATCACTTTATTCACTTAGGTTACACTGTTCACTTTCATCACTTTATTCACTTAGTATACACTGTTCACTTTCATCACTTTATTCACTTAGTATACACTGTTCACTTTCATCACTTTATTCACTTAGTATACACTGTTCACTTTCATCACTTTATTCACTTAGGTTACACTGTTCACTTTAGTCACATTATTCACTTTCATCACATTATTCACTTAGTATACACTTCATTTTCATCACTTTATTCATTTAGTATACACTGTTCACTTTCATCACTTTATTCACTTAGGTTACACTGTTCATTTTCATCACTTTATTAATTTAGTATACACTGTTCACTTTCATCACTTTATTCACTTAAATATATATAATATATATAATAATGTGGTGAAAGTGAACAGTGTATACTAAGTGAATAATGTGGTGAAAGTGAACAGTGTAACCTAAGTGAATAAAGTGATGAAAGCGAACAGTGTATACTAAGTGAATAAAGTGATGAAAGTGAACAGTGTATACTAAGTGAATAAAGTGATGAAAATGAACAGTGTAACCTAAGTGAATAATGTGGTGAAAGTGAACAGTGTTTACCAAGTGAATAAAGTGATGAAAATGAACAGTGTAACCTAAGTGAATAAAGTGATGAAAGTGAACAGTGTATACTAAGTGAATAAAGTGATGAAAGTGAACAGTGTTTACCAAGTGAATAAAGTGTTGAAAGTGAACAGTTTATACTAAGTGAATAAAGTGATGAAAGTGAACAGTGTATACTAAGTGAATAAAGTGATAAAAGTGAACAGTGTATACTAAGTGAATAATGTGATGAAAGTGAACAATGTATACTAAGTGAATAAAGTGATGAAAGTGAACAGTGTATACTAAGTGAATAATGTGATGAAAGTGAACAATGTATACTAAGTGCATAAAGTGATGAAAGTGAACAGTGTTTACCAAGTGAATAAAGTGATAAAAGTGAACAGTGTAACCTAAGTGAATGAAGTGACTAAAGTGAACAGTGTATACTAAGTGAATAAAGTGATGAAAATGAACAGTGTAACCTAAGTGAATAATGTGGTGAAAGTGAACAGTGTATACTAAGTGAATAATGTGGTGAAAGTGAACAGTGTTTACCAAGTGAATAAAGTGATGAAAATGAACAGTGTAACCTAAGTGAATAAAGTGATGAAAGTGAACAGTGTATACTAAGTGAATAAAGTGATGAAAGTGAACAGTGTTTACCAAGTGAATAAAGTGTTGAAAGTGAACAGTTTATACTAAGTGAATAAAGTGAACAGTGTAACCTAAGTGAATAAAGTGATGAAAGTGAACAGTGTATACTAAGTGAATAAAGTGATAAAAGTGAACAGTGTATACTAAGTGAATAATGTGATGAAAGTGAACAATGTATACTAAGTGAATAAAGTGATGAAAGTGAACAGTGTATACTAAGTGAATAATGTGATGAAAGTGAACAATGTATACTAAGTGAATAAAGTGATAAAAGTGAACAGTGTATACTAAGTGAATAAAGTGATGAAAGTGAAAAGTGTATACTAAGTGAATAATGTGGTGAAAGTGAACAGTGTATACTAAGTGAATAAAGTGATAAAAGTGAATAATGTGACTAAAGTGAACAGTGTATACTAAGTGAATAATGTGATGAAAGTGAATAATGTGACTAAAGTGAACAGTGTATACTAAGTGAATAATGTGATGAAAATGAACAGTGTAACCTAAGTGAATAAAGTGATGAAAGTGAACAGTGTATACTAAGTGAATAAAGTGATGAA
Source organism: Gobio gobio (assembly GCF_949357685.1). Taxonomy (NCBI): domain Eukaryota; kingdom Metazoa; phylum Chordata; class Actinopteri; order Cypriniformes; family Gobionidae; genus Gobio; species Gobio gobio. The sequence goes on along the minus strand of NC_137117.1, from coordinate 4,249,027 downwards.
AGTGAACAGTGTATACTAAGTGAATAAAGTGATGAAAGTGAACAGTTTATACTAAGTGAATAATGTGATGAAAGTGAACAGTGTATACTAAGTGAATAAAGTGATGAAAATGAACAGTGTAACCTAAGTGAACAGTGTAACCTAAGTGAATAAAGTGATAAAATTGAACAGTGTATACTAAGTGAATAAAGTGATGAAAATGAACAGTGTATACTAAGTGAATAAAGTGATAAAATTGAACAGTGTATACTAAGTGAATAAAGTGATAAAATTGAACAGTGTATACTAAGTGAATAAAGTGATGAAAGTGAACAGTGTATACTAAGTGAATAAAGTGATGAAAGTGAACAGTTTATACTAAGTGAATAATGTGATGAAAGTGAACAGTGTATACTAAGTGAATAAAGTGATGAAAATGAACAGTGTAACCTAAGTGAACAGTGTAACCTAAGTGAATAAAGTGATAAAATTGAACAGTGTATACTAAGTGAATAAAGTGATGAAAGTGAACAGTGTATACTAAGTGAATAAAGTGATGAAAATGAACAGTGTATACTAAGTGAATAAAGTGATAAAATTGAACAGTGTATACTAAGTGAATAAAGTGATGAAAATGAACAGTGTATACTAAGTGAATAAAGTGATGAAAGTGAACAGTGTATACTAAGTGAATAATGTGACTAAAGTGAACAGTGTATACTAAGTGAATAAAGTGATGAAAGTGAACAGTGTATACTAAGTGAATAATGTGGTGAAAATGAACAGTGTATACTAAGTGAATAAAGTGATAAAATTGAACAGTGTATACTAAGTGAATAAAGTGATAAAATTGAACAGTGTATACTAAGTGAATAAAGTGATGAAAATGAACAGTGTATACTAAGTGAATAAAGTGATGAAAGTGAACAGTGTATACTAAGTGAATAAAGTGATGAAAGTGAACAGTGTATACTAAGTGAATAAAGTGATGAAAATGAACAGTGTATACTAAGTGAATAAAGTGATGAAAGTGAACAGTGTATACTAAGTGAATAAAGTGATGAAAGTGAACAGTGTATACTATGTGAATAAAGTGATAAAAGTGAACAGTGTATACTAAGTGAATAAAGTGATGAAAGTGAACAGTGTATACTAAGTGAATAAAGTGATAAAAGTGAACAGTGTATACTAAGTGAATAATGTGATAAAAGTGAACAGTGTATACTAAGTGAATAAAGTGATGAAAATGAACAGTGTATACTAAGTGAATAAAGTGATGAAAGTGAACAGTGTATACTAAGTGAATAAAGTGATAAAAGTGAACAGCTTATACTAAGTGAATAAAGTGATGAAAGTGAACAGTGTATACTAAGTGAATAAAGTGATAAAAGTGAACAGTGTATACTAAGTGAATAATGTGGTGAAAGTGAACAGTGTATACTAAGTGAATAAAGTGATGAAAGTGAACAGTGTATACTAAGTGAATAATGTGATAAAAGTGAACAGTGTATACTAAGTGAATAATGTGATAAAAGTGAACAGTGTATACTAAGTGAATAATGTGGTGAAAGTGAACAGTGTATACTAAGTGAATAATGTGGTGAAAGTGAACAGTGTATACTAAGTGAATAATGTGGTGAAAGTGAACAGTGTATACTAAGTGAATAATATGGTGAAAGTGAACAGTGTATACTAAGTGAATAATGTGGTGAAAGTGAACAGTGTATACTAAGTGAATAAAGTGATAAAAGTGAACAGTGTAACCTAAGTGAATAAAGTGATGAAAGTGAACAGTGTAACCTAAGTGAATAATGTGACTAAAGTGAACAGTGTATACTAAGTGAATAAAGTGATGAAAGTGAACAGTGTAACCTAAGTGAATAATGTGACTAAAGTGAACAGTGTATACTAAGTGAATAAAGTGATGAAAGTGAACAGTGTATACTAAGTGAATAAAGTGATGAAAGTGAACAGTGTATACTAAATGAATAAAGTGATGAAAGTGAACAGTGTATACTAAGTGAATAAAGTGATAAAATTGAACAGTGTATACTAAGTGAATAATGTGGTGAAAATGAACAGTGTATACTAAGTGAATAAAGTGATGAAAGTGAACAGTGTATACTAAGTGAATAAAGTGATGAAAGTGAACAGTGTATACTAAGTGAATAAAGTGATAAAAGTGAACAGTGTATACTAAGTGAATAAAGTGATGAAAGTGAACAGTGTATACTAAGTGAATAAAGTGATGAAAATGAACAGTGTATACTAAGTGAATAAAGTGATAAAAGTGAACAGTGTATACTAAGTGAATAAAGTGATGAAAATGAACAGTGTATACTAAGTGAATAAAGTGATAAAAGTGAACAGTGTATACTAAGTGAATAATGTGGTGAAAGTGAACAGTGTATACTAAGTGAATAAAGTGATAAAAGTGAACAGTGTAACCTAAGTGAATAAATTGATGAAAATGAACAGTGTATACTAAGTGAATAAAGTGATAAAAGTGAACAGTGTATACTAAGTGAATAATGTGGTGAAAGTGAACAGTGTATACTAAGTGAATAAAGTGATAAAAGTGAACAGTGTATACTAAGTGAATAAAGTGATAAAAGTGAACAGTATATACTAAGTGAATAATATGGTGAAAGTGAACAGTGTATACTAAGTGAATAAAGTGATAAAAGTGAACAGCTTATACTAAGTGAATAAAGTGATGAAAGTGAACAGTGTATACTAAGTGAATAAAGTGATGAAAATGAACAGTGTATACTAAGTGAATAAAGTGATGAAAGTTAACAGTGTATACTAAGTGAATAAAGTGATGGAAATGAACAGTGTATACTAAGTGAATAAAGTGATGAAAGTTAACAGTGTATACTAAGTGAATAAAGTGATGAAAATGAACAGTGTATACTAAGTGAATAATGTGGTGAAAATGAACAGTGTATACTAAGTGAATAAAGTGATGAAAGTGAACAGTGTATACTAAGTGAATAAAGTGATGAAAATGAACAGTGTATACTAAGTGAATAAAGTGATGAAAGTGAACAGTGTATACTAAGTGAATAAAGTGATAAAATTGAACAGTGTATACTAAGTGAATAATGTGGTGAAAATGAACAGTGTATACTAAGTGAATAAAGTGATGAAAGTGAACAGTGTATACTAAGTGAATAAAGTGATGAAAGTGAACAGTGTATACTATGTGAATAAAGTGATAAAAGTGAACAGTGTATACTAAGTGAATAAAGTGATGAAAGTGAACAGTGTATACTAAGTGAATAAAGTGATGAAAATGAACAGTGTATACTAAGTGAATAAAGTGATGAAAGTGAACAGTGTATACTAAGTGAATAAAGTGATGAAAATGAACAGTGTATACTAAGTGAATAATGTGGTGAAAATGAACAGTGTATACTAAGTGAATAAAGTGATGAAAATGAACAGTGTATACTAAGTGAATAATGTGATAAAAGTGAACAGTGTATACTAAGTGAATAAAGTGATGAAAGTGAACAGTGTATACTAAGTGAATAAAGTGATGAAAGTGAACAGTGTATACTATGTGAATAAAGTGATAAAAGTGAACAGTGTATACTAAGTGAATAAAGTGATGAAAGTGAACAGTGTATACTAAGTGAATAAAGTGATGAAAGTGAACAGTGTATACTAAGTGAATAAAGTGATAAAAGTGAACAGTGTATACTAAGTGAATAAAGTGATGAAAGTGAACAGTGTATACTAAGTGAATAAAGTGATAAAAGTGAACAGTGTAACCTAAGTGAATAAAGTGATGAAAATTAACAGTGTATACTAAGTGAATAAAGTGATAAAAGTGAACAGTGTATACTAAGTGAATAAAGTGATGAAAGTGAACAGTGTATACTAAGTGAATAAAGTGATAAAAGTGAACAGTGTAACCTAAGTGAATAAAGTGATGAAAATTAACAGTGTATACTAAGTGAATAATATGGTGAAAGTGAACAGTGTATACTAAGTGAATAAAGTGATAAAAGTGAACAGTGTAACCTAAGTGAATAAAGTGATGAAAATGAACAGTGTATACTAAGTGAATAAAGTGATAAAAGTGAACAGTGTATACTAAGTGAATAATGTGGTGAAAGTGAACAGTGTATACTAAGTGAATAAAGTGATAAAAGTGAACAGTATATACTAAGTGAATAAAGTGATAAAAGTGAACAGCTTATACTAAGTGAATAATGTGGTGAAAGTGAACAGTGTATACTAAGTGAATAAAGTGATAAAAGTGAACAGTGTAACCTAAGTGAATGAAGTGATGAAAGTGAACAGTGTATACTAAGTGAATAAAGTGATGAAAATGAACAGTGTATACTAAGTGAATAAAGTGATGAAAGTTAACAGTGTATACTAAGTGAATAAAGTGATGAAAATGAACAGTGTATACTAAGTGAATAATGTGGTGAAAATGAACAGTGTATACTAAGTGAATAAAGTGATGAAAGTGAACAGTGTATACTAAGTGAATAAAGTGATGAAAATGAACAGTGTATACTAAGTGAATAAAGTGATGAAAGTGAACAGTGTATACTAAGTGAATAAAGTGATGAAAGTGAACAGTGTATACTAAGTGAATAAAGTGATAAAAGTGAACAGTGTAACCTAAGTGAATAAAGTGATGAAAATTAACAGTGTATACTAAGTGAATAAAGTGATAAAAGTGAACAGTGTATACTAAGTGAATAAAGTGATGAAAGTGAACAGTGTATACTAAGTGAATAAAGTGATAAAAGTGAACAGTGTAACCTAAGAGTATACACTGTTAATTTTCATCACTTTATTCAAAGTGAATAATATGGTGAAAGTGAACAGTGTATACTAAGTGAATAAAGTGATAAAAGTGAACAGTGTAACCTAAGTGAATAAAGTGATGAAAATGAACAGTGTATACTAAGTGAATAAAGTGATAAAAGTGAACAGTGTATACTAAGTGAATAATGTGGTGAAAGTGAACAGTGTATACTAAGTGAATAAAGTGATAAAAGTGAACAGTATATACTAAGTGAATAAAGTGATAAAAGTGAACAGCTTATACTAAGTGAATAATGTGGTGAAAGTGAACAGTGTATACTAAGTGAATAAAGTGATAAAAGTGAACAGTGTAACCTAAGTGAATGAAGTGATGAAAGTGAACAGTGTATACTAAGTGAATAAAGTGATGAAAATGAACAGTGTATACTAAGTGAATAAAGTGATGAAAGTTAACAGTGTATACTAAGTGAATAAAGTGATGAAAATGAACAGTGTATACTAAGTGAATAATGTGGTGAAAATGAACAGTGTATACTAAGTGAATAAAGTGATGAAAGTGAACAGTGTATACTAAGTGAATAAAGTGATGAAAATGAACAGTGTATACTAAATGAATAAAGTGATGAAAGTGAACAGTGTATACTAAGTGAATAAAGTGATGAAAGTGAACAGTGTATACTAAGTGAATAAAGTGATAAAAGTGAACAGTGTATACTAAGTGAATAATGTGGTGAAAGTGAACAGTGTAACCTAAGTGAATAAAGTGATGAAAATGAACAGTGTATACTAAGTGAATAAAGTGATAAAAGTGAACAGTGTATACTAAGTGAATAATGTGGTGAAAATGAACAGTGTATACTAAGTGAATAAAGTGATGAAAGTGAACAGTGTAACCTAAGTGAATAAAGTGATGAAAATGAACAGTGTATACTAAATGAATAAAATGATAAAAGTGAACAGTGTATACTAAGTGAATAATGTGGTGAAAGTGAACAGTGTATACTAAGTGAATAAAGTGATGAAAGTGAACAGTGTATACTAAGTGAATAATGTGGTGAAAGTGAACAGTGTATACTAAGTGAATAATGTGGTGAAAGTGAACAGTGTATACTAAGTGAATAATTTGATGAAAGTGAACAGTGTATACTAAGTGAATAAAGTGATGAAAGTGAACAGTGTATACTAAGTGAATAAAGTGATAAAAGTGAACAGTGTATACTAAGTGAATAAAGTGATAAAAGTGAACACTGTATACTAAGTGAATAATGTGGTGAAAGTGAACAGTGTATACTAAGTGAATAATTTGATGAAAGTGAACAGTGTATACTAAGTGAATAAGGTGATGAAAGTGAACAGTGTATACTAAGTGAATAAAGTGATAAAAGTGAACAGTGTATACTAAGTGAATAAAGTGATAAAAGTGAACAGTGTATACTAAGAGAATAAAGTGATAAAAGTGAACAGTATATACTAAGTGAATAAAGTGATAAAAGTGAACAGTATATACTAAGTGAATAATATGGTGAAAGTGAACAGTGTATACTAAGTGAATAAAGTGATAAAAGTGAACAGCTTATACTAAGTGAATAATGTGGTGAAAGTGAACAGTGTATACTAAGTGAATAAAGTGATAAAAGTGAACAGTGTAACCTAAGTGAATGAAGTGATGAAAGTGAACAGTGTATACTAAGTGAATAAAGTGATGAAAATGAACAGTGTATACTAAGTGAATAAAGTGATGAAAGTTAACAGTGTATACTAAGTGAATAAAGTGATGAAAATGAACAGTGTATACTAAGTGAATAATGTGGTGAAAATGAACAGTGTATACTAAGTGAATAAAGTGATGAAAATGAACAGTGTATACTAAGTGAATAATGTGGTGAAAATGAACAGTGTATACTAAGTGAATAATGTGGTGAAAGTGAACAGTATATACTAAGTGAATAAAGTGATAAAAGTGAACAGTGTAACCTAAGTGAATGAAGTGATGAAAGTGAACAGTGTATACTAAGTGAGTAAAGTGATGAAAATGAACAGTGTATACTAAGTGAATAAAGTGATGAAAGTTAACAGTGTATACTAAGTGAATAAAGTGATGAAAATGAACAGTGTATACTAAGTGAATAAAGTGATGAAAGTGAACAGTGTATACTAAGTGAATAAAGTGATAAAAGTGAACAGTGTATACTAAGTGAATAAAGTGATAAAAGTGAACAGTATATACTAAGTGAATAAAGTGATAAAAGTGAACAGTGTATACTAAGTGAATAAAGTGATAAAAGTGAACAGTATATACTAAGTGAATAATATGGTGAAAGTGAACAGTGTATACTAAGTGAATAAAGTGATAAAAGTGAACAGCTTATACTAAGTGAATAATGTGGTGAAAGTGAACAGTGTATACTAAGTGAATAAAGTGATGAAAATGAACAGTGTATACTAAATGAATAAAGTGATGAAAGTGAACAGTGTATACTAAGTGAATAAAGTGATAAAATTGAACAGTGTATACTAAGTGAATAAAGTGATAAAATTGAACAGTGTATACTAAGTGAATAAAGTGATGAAAGTGAACAGTGTAACCTTAGTGAATAAAGTGATGAAAATGAACAGTGTATACTAAGTGAATAAAGTGATAAAAGTGAACAGTGTATACTAAGTGAATAATGTGGTGAAAATGAACAGTGTATACTAAGTGAATAAAGTGATGAAAGTGAACAGTGTATACTAAGTGAATAATGTGATAAAAGTGAACAGTGTATACTAAGTGAATAAAGTGATGAAAATGAACAGTGTATACTAAATGAATAAAGTGATGAAAATGAACAGTGTATACTAAGTGAATAAAGTGATGAAAGTGAACAGTGTATACTATGTGAATAAAGTGATAAAAGTGAACAGTGTATACTAAGTGAATAAAGTGATGAAAGTGAACAGTGTATACTAAGTGAATAAAGTGATGAAAATGAACAGTGTATACTAAGTGAATAAAGTGATGAAAGTGAACAGTGTATACTAAGTGAATAAAGTGATGAAAATGAACAGTGTATACTAAGTGAATAATGTGGTGAAAATGAACAGTGTATACTAAGTGAATAAAGTGATGAAAATGAACAGTGTAACCTAAGTGAACAGTGTAACCTAAGTGAATAATGTGACTAAAGTGAACAGTGTATACTAAGTGAATAAAGTGATGAAAGTGAACAGTGTATACTAAGTGAATAATGTGATAAAAGTGAACAGTGTATACTAAGTGAATAAAGTGATGAAAGTGAACAGTGTATACTAAGTGAATAAAGTGATGAAAGTGAACAGTGTATACTATGTGAATAAAGTGATAAAAGTGAACAGTGTATACTAAGTGAATAAAGTGATGAAAGTGAACAGTGTATACTAAGTGAATAAAGTGATGAAAGTGAACAGTGTATACTAAGTGAATAAAGTGATAAAAGTGAACAGTGTATACTAAGTGAATAATGTGGTGAAAGTGAACAGTGTATACTAAGTGAATAAAGTGATAAAAGTGAACAGTGTATACTAAGTGAATAATGTGGTGAAAGTGAACAGTGTATACTAAGTGAATAAAGTGATAAAAGTGAACAGTGTATACTAAGTGAATAAAGTGATAAAAGTGAACAGTATATACTAAGTGAATAATATGGTGAAAGTGAACAGTGTATACTAAGTGAATAAAGTGATAAAAGTGAACAGCTTATACTAAGTGAATAATGTGGTGAAAGTGAACAGTGTATACTAAGTGAATAAAGTGATAAAAGTGAACAGTGTATACTAAGTGAATAATGTGGTGAAAGTGAACAGTGTATACTAAGTGAATAAAGTGATAAAAGTGAACAGTGTATACTAAGTGAATAAAGTGATGAAAGTGAACAGTGTATACTAAGTGAATAAAGTGATAAAAGTGAACAGTGTAACCTAAGTGAATAAAGTGATGAAAATGAACAGTGTATACTAAGTGAATAAAGTGATAAAAGTGAACAGTGTATACTAAGTGAATAATGTGGTGAAAGTGAACAGTGTATACTAAGTGAATAAAGTGATAAAAGTGAACAGTGTATACTAAGTGAATAATGTGGTGAAAGTGAACAGTGTATACTAAGTGAATAAAGTGATAAAAGTGAACAGTGTATACTAAGTGAATAAAGTGATAAAAGTGAACAGTATATACTAAGTGAATAATATGGTGAAAGTGAACAGTGTATACTAAGTGAATAAAGTGATAAAAGTGAACAGCTTATACTAAGTGAATAATGTGGTGAAAGTGAACAGTGTATACTAAGTGAATAAAGTGATAAAAGTGAACAGTGTATACTAAGTGAATAATGTGGTGAAAGTGAACAGTGTATACTAAGTGAATAAAGTGATAAAAGTGAACAGTGTATACTAAGTGAATAAAGTGATAAAAGTGAACAGTGTAACCTAAGTGAATAAAGTGATGAAAGTGAACAGTGTATACTAAGTGAATAAAGTGATGAAAATGAACAGTGTATACTAAGTGAATAAAGTGATGAAAGTTAACAGTGTATACTAAGTGAATAAAGTGATGAAAATGAACAGTGTATACTAAGTGAATAATGTGGTGAAAATGAACAGTGTATACTAAGTGAATAAAGTGATGAAAGTGAACAGTGTATACTAAGTGAATAAAGTGATGAAAATGAACAGTGTATACTAAATGAATAAAGTGATGAAAGTGAACAGTGTATACTAAGTGAATAAAGTGATGAAAGTGAACAGTGTATACTAAGTGAATAAAGTGATAAAAGTGAACAGTGTATACTAAATGAATAAAGTGATGAAAGTGAACAGTGTATACTAAGTGAATAAAGTGATGAAAGTGAACAGTGTATACTAAGTGAATAAAGTGATAAAAGTGAACAGTGTATACTAAGTGAATAAAGTGATGAAAGTGAACAGTGTATACTAAGTGAATAAAGTGATAAAAGTGAACAGTGTATACTAAGTGAATAATGTGGTGAAAGTGAACAGTGTATACTAAGTGAATAAAGTGATAAAAGTGAACAGTGTATACTAAGTGAATAATGTGGTGAAAGTGAACAGTGTATACTAAGTGAATAAAGTGATGAAAGTGAACAGTGTATACTAAGTGAATAAAGTGATAAAAGTGAACAGTGTATACTAAGTGAATAATGTGGTGAAAGTGAACAGTGTATACTAAGTGAATAAAGTGATAAAAGTGAACAGTGTATACTAAGTGAATAATGTGGTGAAAGTGAACAGTGTATACTAAGTGAATAAAGTGATAAAAGTGAACAGTGTATACTAAGTGAATAAAGTGATAAAAGTGAACAGTATATACTAAGTGAATAATATGGTGAAAGTGAACAGTGTATACTAAGTGAATAAAGTGATAAAAGTGAACAGCTTATACTAAGTGAATAATGTGGTGAAAGTGAACAGTGTATACTAAGTGAATAAAGTGATAAAAGTGAACAGTGTATACTAAGTGAATAATGTGGTGAAAGTGAACAGTGTATACTAAGTGAATAAAGTGATAAAAGTGAACAGTGTATACTAAGTGAATAAAGTGATGAAAGTGAACAGTGTATACTAAGTGAATAAAGTGATAAAAGTGAACAGTGTAACCTAAGTGAATAAAGTGATGAAAATGAACAGTGTATACTAAGTGAATAAAGTGATAAAAGTGAACAGTGTATACTAAGTGAATAATGTGGTGAAAGTGAACAGTGTATACTAAGTGAATAAAGTGATAAAAGTGAACAGTGTATACTAAGTGAATAATGTGGTGAAAGTGAACAGTGTATACTAAGTGAATAAAGTGATAAAAGTGAACAGTGTATACTAAGTGAATAAAGTGATAAAAGTGAACAGTATATACTAAGTGAATAATATGGTGAAAGTGAACAGTGTATACTAAGTGAATAAAGTGATAAAAGTGAACAGCTTATACTAAGTGAATAATGTGGTGAAAGTGAACAGTGTATACTAAGTGAATAAAGTGATAAAAGTGAACAGTGTATACTAAGTGAATAATGTGGTGAAAGTGAACAGTGTATACTAAGTGAATAAAGTGATAAAAGTGAACAGTGTATACTAAGTGAATAAAGTGATAAAAGTGAACAGTGTAACCTAAGTGAATAAAGTGATGAAAGTGAACAGTGTATACTAAGTGAATAAAGTGATGAAAATGAACAGTGTATACTAAGTGAATAAAGTGATGAAAGTTAACAGTGTATACTAAGTGAATAAAGTGATGAAAATGAACAGTGTATACTAAATGAATAAAGTGATGAAAGTGAACAGTGTATACTAAGTGAATAAAGTGATGAAAGTGAACAGTGTATACTAAGTGAATAAAGTGATAAAAGTGAACAGTGTATACTAAATGAATAAAGTGATGAAAGTGAACAGTGTATACTAAGTGAATAAAGTGATGAAAGTGAACAGTGTATACTAAGTGAATAAAGTGATAAAAGTGAACAGTGTATACTAAGTGAATAAAGTGATGAAAGTGAACAGTGTATACTAAGTGAATAAAGTGATAAAAGTGAACAGTGTATACTAAGTGAATAATGTGGTGAAAGTGAACAGTGTATACTAAGTGAATAAAGTGATGAAAGTGAACAGTGTATACTAAGTGAATAATGTGGTGAAAGTGAACAGTGTATACTAAGTGAATAATGTGGTGAAAGTGTACAGTGTATACTAAGTGAATAATTTGATGAAAGTGAACAGTGTATACTAATTGAATAAAGTGATGAAAGTGAACAGTGTATACTAAGTGAATAAAGTGATGAAAGTGAACAGTGTATACTAAGTGAATAATGTGGTGAAAGTGAACAGTGTATACTAAGTGAATAATGTGGTGAAAGTGAACAGTGTATACTAAGTGAATAATTTGATGAAAGTGAACAGTGTATACTAATTGAATAAAGTGATGAAAGTGAACAGTGTATACTAAGTGAATAAAGTGATAAAAGTGAACAGTATATACTAAGTGAATAAAGTGATAAAAGTGAACAGTATATACTAAGTGAATAATGTGGTGAAAGTGAACAGTGTATACTAATTGAATAAAGTGATGAAAGTGAACAGTGTATACTAAGTGAATAAAGTGATAAAAGTGAACAGTATATACTAAGTGAATAAAGTGATAAAAGTGAACAGTGTATACTAAGTGAATAAAGTGATGAAAATGAACAGTGTATACTAAGTGAATAAAGTGATGAAAGTGAACAGTGTATACTAAGTGAATAAAGTGATGAAAATGAACAGTGTATACTAAGTGAATAAAGTGATGAAAGTGAACAGTGTATACTAAGTGAATAAAGTGATGAAAGTGAACAGTGTATACTAAGTGAATAAAGTGATGAAAGTGAACAGTGTATACTAAGTGAATAAAGTGATGAAAATGAACAGTGTATACTAAGTGAATAAAGTGATGAAAATGAACAGTGTATACTAAGTGAATAAAGTGATGAAAGTGAACAGTGTATACTAAGTGAATAATGTGATATAAGTGAACGTGGGCGGAGCTGAGGTGACGACTAACAGACAGCAGACAAACGGCAATCCACCTGTCACTCAAAGTGGCCACGCCCTTAATTATGCAGGACTTTAAGGCTTTATATAATGTAAACGAATGAGATATAAAAAAAAATCACCCCCCTCACAGTCGTCATGAAGGGCAAAATTAGCCGTATAGACCAAAACCACAATTTGTCCAAGACTGTAAACATGTGTTCTTCTGCTGTATAATTGAGCATTTTAACATGAGCTCAATGAGATTCTGCTCCTTCTGGAGTCGGTCTCTAGTGGCCAGTCCATGAATTGCAGTTTAAGTCACTTCCGTATCGGCTTCAAGAGGAACTGGGGGAAGTTGTCGCTTGCATGTTACACACTTTATTCACAGCTGGTCACGATAAAGACGTTCCCATTAGCGCTAAAGCTAGCGCAGCATTAAGTGAAGCTTTGGAAAAGGAACAGTGTATTGTAAGGTAAACTCTTAATTCAGGGGAAAAAGTGTAATTTAAGTTAAACTCTGAAATGGGAGCTCTAGCGCAAGTTCTACCTGGAAGACTCAAATGTCACGTAATTTATTACTTAATTATCTAGCCAATCATTATTCATCATGTGTTGTATATTAGCTCTGTTCCCAACCATTACTACTTGTGCAGATACTGACGCCGGCATTCACCCACATCCTCCCCACCACCATCAGGTCGGTCTCGGCCTTTTCTGGGGGAAAAGTCAGAATTGTGAGCAATACATTTGGAATTCTGTGGGGAAAATTTATTGTAAGTTAAACTCAGAATTCTGTGAAAAAGTCAGAACTATGAGTTATAAACTGTATGAGTTATAAAGTGTATTTTTAGTTAGACTTTTGAATTCTGAGGAAAAAATCAGAATTGTGAGATAAAAAAAAAAGTCACAATTACTTTTTTAAATGTTTTATTCTGCGGTGGAAACAAGCTTCCATTGTATAGCGCTAAACAAATGTAGCTTGTTTAAGAATTTTATAGAAAGACATTGAAACTCTAAAATCTTAAATCCCATGTCGATTCCAATATGTTGGTCAGCGAACAGGCCAGATGCGAAAAAATTTCACATTTTATTCTAAAGCATAAAATATACCCCATGTGATTTCTAAAAAGCCTTTTACTTATCTTGAAGTAAAAGTTTGCTTGCTAGCAAGTGTGTAAATGAGAACACACAAGTCACTTTCATGCACACTATTGTAACTGAAACTTTCAGGAAGAAAAATATATAGCCTATATAAAGATTGAAGTTTAATGCTGGTGATGTTAAAGTGGTGTAGCTCGCTTTACTTCTGGCGATTGTATTTAAGCAGCATAAATATTGACGAACAAACTTTTGAACTGCGGATCACTCAGTAAAGTAGCAGCTCACTCTCCTCAACAGCACACAGGGTTTGTCACGCTGAAGATCGTGTTGGTCTTTTCTTGTGTGCTGTGGAGGGGTGGAGCAGATGAACGAGGGATTTGAAAGAACAAGTGGACGGGAGCAGATGTATGGAGCATGTTCTCTTTCAGTTTCCCACAATTGCTTTCAGACCTCCGGCTGAGTGTGTTTGTGTCTCAAAACATATTGTGTTTGCTTAGCTACTTGGAGGGTTTAGTTTTCAAGACTGCACTGGAAAAAGAAAATCGGTGTAGAAACAATGTCAACAATTCTGAAGTAGAAATACTGAAATAATAACTTTTTTTATGTATAGTGTATCTTAGTTCAGATGTAATCATTTAATAGATGCTTACAGATCTCATGGCAATTCAAATGCCAAAAATAGGTACTATTTTACGTTTTGGCGAATTGGTGGCTAATTCTTATGAATTTGTACAATCTCATTCATTCATACGTTTTTGTACGATCTGCTTATGCCCCACTGCTTACTTTTTTCCAAAAAAAAAATACGTTTTCGTACAAATAGTCACCTCGTAAAACATAGGTTTTCTTGTGAGATAGGGTTGAAACATCTAATGGATGTTTTTATTCAATATATATATATTAGGGGTGTAACGGTACACGTATTCGTATTGAACCGTTTCGGTACGGTGCGCGTGTGTACCGAACGGTTACGAATGCAATCTTTAACAGTTAACAGTCGACTTGTTTTAAGCACGGAACACACTTCAGTCCTAGTTCCCACACGAACATATTAAGTATTCAGTCCATTTTATCACGAAATTCAAACAATAAATGCCGTTTTGACGCTCTTTAATGTGACCAGTGCCGGCCCGTGGCATAGGCGGAATAGGCAAATGCTAGGGGCGCCACTCATCCATAGGGGCGCCAAAAATGTATTACTAATACTATTTTATTAATATTAATTTGAAATATTACCAAATAAAGCACAAAAAAAACTTAACCAAGTCCCCCGCATCTCCCCCCGCCGATCTTGAAGTGCGTCAGAAATACAACGCGCGATCAGTTTATCGTTAGGGGAATTTGTTGTGTCGCGTCGCCTCTCGCCGCATCTAATGTAGACAGGATTGCTTTCATTTTTTAGGGTGCTTGGCCGTTCGCGCCAGGTGTTGACACGGTGAAAGTTGCCTGATAATTTATGACGGATGGCCGAATTGAAGTGTCTAAAAAAAAGACAGAAGCCCTCTGATGCAGGGAAGATAAGGGATACACTGCTCTTCTTACTTCGTATTTGTGTTTTGTTTATCTAAAAATTCTTAAATCAAGGTGTATTTACTAGATAAGTAAAATGACAGAAGATATTTTTCTTGTGAAGTGTTCAAAATGAAGTGAGTTTTTGCTTAAAACAAGCAAAATTATCTGCCAATGGAGTGAGAAAAATAATCTTGTTTCTGATTGAAATCTTGTTTCTGTCCCAAACAGAAATAAGATTATTTTTTTCACCCCATTGCCTGATAATTTTGCTTGTTTTAAGCAAAAACTCACTTCATTTTGATTTTATTTTCAAGTAAACAAGAAAAATGTCTTATGTCAGTCTAGTAAATGCACCTTGATTTAAGAATTTTTAGATATTTGCACTGGAAACAAGAAAAAGATTCTTGTTTAAATAAGAAGAGCATTTTTTGCAGTGTAAAGACAGAAGTAAAGTGATGTAGGCAAATTAATGAACAGTTTATTTAGTTGCATAGTAGTAAAATACTAATGTTTGCTAATTAATTCCAGTTATTTTTACCTTAAACTTTATGCAAGCAGCTGTTCTGGGTTCTCCAGAGGCCACAGCCAGTGTGATTTTGTAAAAAAATAATAATATAAAAATATTAAACGCATGTAATATCACTTTTTTAATAGCCTAATGTTTTAACTCTGCAGTTGTGCAGTTTTAAGGGAGTTTTAAGGGGATGTATATCAATTTTAAAATGTATTTCCCCAAATTAGTAATGATATTTATATACAGGTTTATTTAAAATAGCAACATTTTATGTCAAATTCACATTAAATATCTAAATTGCTGTTTAATTCCTGGTGAAAACATGAATGCTCATAGTTTAGTGGAATATTGCCGCCATCTACTGGAAAACAAACACTTTTGCTAGTTCTCAATTAATAGTTTGTGATGAATGCTGGATGCACTCTTGCTCTTTGTGTTTAGGCTGTAATGTGGCATAGGTGCAATTTTTGTATAGTTTGACTATCATCAGCCTTTAAAAAATAAAAAATAATAATAATAATATCATGAACATAATGACGGGGTAGAATGGACTGGACATCATATAAAACAACAAAAATAAAAATAAAACATCAATGCATTACAAAAATAAAACAGTACGAGTGTTTCCAAAGACTGATAACGTGTAGTGCTAAACCTTGACACAGGGGGCACCAAGTAAAATCTTGCCTAAGGCACCAAATTGGTCAGGGCCGGCCCTGTGCAGCTTCCTTCCTTTCTGTGTGTTCTGACCGCTATGGAAAATATAAGCGCTTCCATTTCAGAATCCCTGTCCGTTGAAGATGTTGCTGATCATGTTTGTTAGCCCAGGACATTTTACAAATCCAAACCAGACGATGTTCTACGGCCATGTCTGGAATTAAGAGTAACCTATCCATGTCATACAGTAAGATTTAAGATTTTGACCATATACCTATCGAAGTCACAGACAGTATGAGCGTCAGTAGCTGTACTTGTTGTATGTCGATCACAGGGTGTCACTGTGGCCTCAACCCTTCGCCCTCGCCTACTCTGAGCTCCATTGCTATGTCTGAGGTAAACCACGCCCTCCTCATTACCCTACGCAGGAAGAAACGTAGGAAGAAATAAATGTAGAAATAAATAAATGTAGAAATAAATAAATAAATGTAGAAATGAATAAATGTGGAAATAAATAAAAGAATAAATAAATAAATATGGAAAAAAATAAATATATACATAAATAAGGAAATAAATGTATAAATAATTATTTAATTTCGTTTTTTTGCTTTTCTATGTATATTTATTTATATATATTATTTTTTTATTTTTTACATTTATTTGTATATTTATTTATGTATTTATTTATTTTTAATAATGGCAGGTTTGGAATTCAATAATGTCGTGCCTGAACTTGTTTCTTTCTTCAGTTGAACGCAAAATAATATTTTTTGATAAATGTCTCAGTGTTTTACAATGAAAGTCAATGTGGTTTGATTCCCAGCGTTCTTCAAAATATCTTCATTTGTGTTCTGTAGTCGAGTTCGGAACGACACGAGGATTAAATGAGACATAAGTGTATTTTCTAAACCATAATATAGAGAACATAAACGACAGAAAAAAAGATAAGCTTAGAAATCATAAAGAAGAAATGATTTACCTGATATTCAAATGTATTCGCAGATCCATTTCATAAAAGCAGTGGATGGGAATTATCGATCATATCGTGGCACATCAGTGTAAGCTGGAAAACACACAATCTTCATCCCTCATACACTATTGCTTTCATAAAACACATCACAATGTCACAAACAACTGCCTTTTATTCGATATCCATGACACAAGCCCCATCAAACACAATAAATACAATTTAAAACACACATTATATATAGTGTTGCTAAAGGGCTCAGTGATGCTCTGTCCATGTGGAGATGTTGTCGTTCAGCAGAAGAGTCACAACGACACTTGTTCCTGTAATGCAGAGTGTGTCCGTCTGCTGGGCAAGCACACAAGTGCAAGAAGTGCAAAAGTACACAAATGCAAAAAGTAAACAAATGCAAATGCAAAAGTACACAAATGCAAAAAGTAAACAAACAAAAGTAAACGTAAACAAATGCAAACCTAAACAAATGCAAAAGTAAACGTAAACAAATGCAAACAAAAGTAAACGTAAACAAATGCAAACGTAAACAAATGCAAACTTAAACGTAAACAAAAGTAAACGTAAACAAATGCAAAAGTACACAAAAGTAAACGTAAACTAAGGCAAAAGTACACAAATTCAAATGTAAACTAATGCAAAAGTAAACAAAAGTAAACAAACAAATGCAAAAGTACACAAAAGTAAACGTAAACCAAGGCAAAAGTACACAAATTCAAATGTAAACTAATGCAAAAGTAAACAAAAGTAAACAAACAAATGCAAAAGCACACAAATGCAAATGTTAACTAATACAAAAGTAAACAAAAGTAAACGTAAACAAATGTAAACGTAAACAAAAGCAAAAGTACACAAATGCAAATGTAAACGTTAGCAAAAGTAAACGTAAACAAATGCAAAAGTACACAAATGTAAATGTAAACAAATGCAAAAGTTCACAAATGTAAATGTAAACAAATGCAAATGCAAAAGTACACAAATGCAAACAAATGCAAAAGTACACAAATGCAAATGTAAACGTTAGCAAAAGTAAACGTAAACAAATGCAAAAGTACACAAATGTAAATGTAAACAAATGCAAAAGTACACAAATGCAAATGTAAACGTTAACAAAAGTAAACGTAAACAAATGCAAAAGTACACAAATGTAAATGTAAACAAATGCAAAAGTTCACAAATGTAAATGTAAACAAATGCAAATGCAAAAGTAAACAAATGCAAACGTAAACAAATGCAAAAGTACACAAATGCAAACGTAAACAAATGCAAAAGTACACAAATGCAAATGTAAACGTTAACAAAAGTAAACGTAAACAAATGCAAAAGTACACAAATGTAAATGTAAACGTTAACAAAAGTAAACGTAAACAAATGCAAAAGTACACAAATGCAAATGTAAACGTTAACAAAAGTAAACGTAAACAAATGCAAAAGTACACAAATGCAAACGTAAACAAATGCAAAAGCACACAAATGCAAATGTAAACTAATACAAAAGTAAACAAAAGTAAACGTAAACAAATGCAAAAGTAAACAAAAGTAAACGTAAACAAATGCAAAAGTAAACGTAAACAAATGCAAAAGTACACAAATGTAAACGTAAACAAATGCAAAAGTACACAAATGTAAACGTAAACAAATGCAAACAAAAGTAAACGTAAACAAATGCAAACGTAAACAAATGCAAACTTAAACGTAAACAAAAGTAAACGTAAACAAATGCAAAAGTACACAAAAGTAAACGTAAACTAAGGCAAAAGTACACAAATTCAAATGTAAACTAATGCAAAAGTAAACAAAAGTAAACAAACAAATGCAAAAGTACACAAAAGTAAACGTAAACAAATGCAAAAGTACACAAATTCAAATGTAAACTAATGCAAAAGTAAACAAAAGTAAACAAACAAATGCAAAAGCACACAAATGCAAATGTTAACTAATACAAAAGTAAACAAAAGTAAACGTAAACAAATGTAAACGTAAACAAAAGCAAAAGTACACAAATGCAAATGTAAACGTTAGCAAAAGTAAACGTAAACAAATGCAAAAGTACACAAATGTAAATGTAAACAAATGCAAAAGTTCACAAATGTAAATGTAAACAAATGCAAATGCAAAAGTACACAAATGCAAACAAATGCAAATGTAAACGTTAGCAAAAGTAAACGTAAACAAATGCAAAAGTACACAAATGTAAATGTAAACAAATGCAAAAGTACACAAATGCAAACGTAAACAAATGCAAAAGTACACAAATGCAAATGTAAACGTTAACAAAAGTAAACGTAAACAAATGCAAAAGTACACAAATGTAAATGTAAACAAATGCAAAAGTTCACAAATGTAAATGTAAACAAATGCAAATGCAAAAGTAAACAAATGCAAAAGTAAACAAATGCAAAAGTACACAAATGCAAACGTAAACAAATGCAAAAGTACACAAATGCAAATGTAAACGTTAACAAAAGTAAACGTAAACAAATGCAAAAGTACACAAATGTAAATGTAAACGTTAACAAAAGTAAACGTAAACAAATGCAAAAGTACACAAATGTAAATGTAAACGTTAACAAAAGTAAACGTAAACAAATGCAAAAGTACACAAATGCAAATGTAAACGTTAACAAAAGTAAACGTAAACAAATGCAAAAGTACACAAAAGTAAACGTAAACAAATGCAAAAGTACACAAATGCAAACGTAAACAAATGCAAAAGCACACAAATGCAAATGTAAACTAATACAAAAGTAAACAAAAGTAAACGTAAACAAATGCAAAAGTAAACAAAAGTAAACGTAAACAAATGCAAAAGTAAACGTAAACAAATGCAAAAGTACACAAATGTAAACGTAAACAAATGCAAAAGTACACAAATGCAAACGTAAACTAATGCAAAAGTACACAAATGCAAACGTAAACTAATGCAAAAGTAAACAAAAGTAAACGTAAACAAATGCAAAAGCACCAGAGTACTGAAATGCTCGGCCAGTGTTCTGCAAGCATTGGGCTCTAATGAACGCAGTTATAGTGCGTTCTTGTGTTACTGTGGTGGTAATAAACCTCAGCACTAGTTCCCTCCAAACTCTTCCTCGTGTCCGGTTTGGTCAGAAGTGTGTGCTGGAGTGCGAGGCGGTGAGCGGGGAGGTGCGGGCCCTGAGGCGCAGCTCGTCCGTGGAGCCCACCGCTAACCGCAGCATGGAGAGGACATTGGAGCGGTAGCGAGCGGACATGATGTTGTACAGCAGAGGATTCACAGCAGCACTGACATAAAACAGCACTAAAGACACCAGATTAAAATACTGACTGATGTAGTACAAATTAACACTGGAGTCCGACACGGAGAACAGCGTCCGACTCACGTGGAACGGCAGCCAACACAAGATGAACACCAGCACGATCACCACTGCCAAGAAACCGCAGAAAAACACATTCAGACGGGCTTCACATGTTTTACCATGAATTAGCATTTTGCTAGGATGTTTTAACACGTTGATGGTAAGAATTAACATCTTGCTAACATGTTTTACCATGAATTAGCATGATGCAAGCTTGTTTTAACATGTTGATGGTAAGAATTAACATGTTGATAACATGTTTTAGCATTAATTAGCATGATGCTAGCATTTTTTAACACGTTGATGGTAAGAATTAACATCTTGCTAACATGTTTTACCATGAATTAGCATGATGCAAGCTTGTTTTAACGTGTTGATGGTAAGAATTAACATGTTGATAACATGTTTTAGCATTAATTAGCATGATGCTAGCATTTTTTAACACGTTGATGGTAAGAATTAACATCTTGCTAACATGTTTTACCATGAATTAGCATGATGCAAGCTTGTTTTAACATGTTGATGGTAAGAATTAACATCTTGCTAACATGTTTTACCATGAATTAGCATGTTTGCTAGCATGTTTTAACATGTTGATGGTAAGAATTAGCATTTTCGTAACATGTTTTATCATGAATTAGCATTTTTCTAGCATGTTTTAACACGTTGATGGTAAGAATTAACATCTTGCTAACATGTTTTACCATGAATTACCATGATGTTAGCATGTTTTAACACGTTGATGGTAAGAATTAACATCTTGCTAACATATTTTACCACGAATTAGCATGTTTGCTAGCATGTTTTAACATGTTGATGGTAAGAATTAGCATTTTCGTAACATGTTTTACCATGAATTAGCATGTTGCTAACGTGTTTTAACATGTTGATTAACATGTTTTGCTAGCATGATTTCAAATGTTGCTAGCATGTTTTAACATGTTGATGACACGAATTAAGATGTTGCTAGCATTTTTTAACATGTTGTTAACATGAATTAGCATGTTGATAACATGAATTAACATTTTGCTAACATGAATTAGCATGTTTTGTTAACATGTTTTAACATGTTGCTAGCATTATTTAAAATGATGCTAGCATGTTTTAACATGAATTAACATGTTGATAACATTATTTAACATGTTTCTAACTTTTTACATTTTTCCTAACATTGCTAGCATTTTTTATCATGAATTAGCATGTTAACATGATTTACTGTTTATTTTACCATGTTGCTATTAACACGTTTGCTAGCATGATTTATGTTAGCATGTTGTTAGCGTTAATTAGCATGTGGCTAGCCTAATATGATTTACTGAGTAATTTTTATTTATTTATTACCATGTTGTTAGCATTTTACCTTTTTGATGACATGATTTAAGTTTTAGCATTAGTTAGCATGTTTTTAACATTTGGCCAGCATGATATATCAATTTGTTAGCATTAACGTGTTGTTATCATTTTAACACATTGCTTACATGATTTGGCATTTTGCTAACATTAATTAGCAAAATGCTACCATTGATTTGCATGTTGATAACATTAATTACGTGTTGCTAACTGGTTTTTACATGTTGCTAGCATTATATAACGTTGATAGAATGATTTAACATGTTGATAACATGAATGAACATGTTGCTAGCATTATTTAACATGTTTCTAACATTTTTTACATTTTGCTAGCATGATTTAACATTGCTAGCATGTTTTAACATGAACTAGTATGCTAACATGATTTAGTGTTTATTACCATGTTGCTATTAACACGTTGCTTTAGCATAAGTTAGCATGTTGTTAACATTAATTAGCATGTGGCTAACATTTATTGTTTGTCTAGAATGATTCAACGTTTTTATGTACGGTATTACCATGTTGGTAACATTTAACCTTTTTGCTAGCGTGATTTATGTTTTAGCATTAGTCAGCATGTTGTTAGCATTTGTGGCCAGCATGATTTATCAATTTGCTAATATGATTGAACATGTTGTTAGCATTTTTACACATTGCTAACATGATGTAGCATTTGACTTGCATTTTTTAACATGTTGATAACATGAATTAACATGTTGATAAAATTAATTAGCATGTTTGCTAGCATGTTTTAACATGTTGATATTAATTAACATGTTGCTAACATGATTTAACATTGCTAGCATGTTTTAGCATGTTAACATGATTTACTGTTTATTACCATGTTGCTATTAACACGTTGCTGGCATTATTAATGTTTTAGCATAAGTTAGCATGTTGCTAGCATGATTTAACATGTTGTTAGCATTTTTACCCATTGCTAACATGATTCAGCATTTGGGTAACATGCTGCTAGCATGAATTAGCTTGCATGTTTTACTCAGAACCGTCAGAGTTTGGTGGTTGTAGCTTTAAAGCTATTTTTCGAATTGTATCATTACCCATAATCCTCAGTGCTCACCCATCATGCGGAGGGTCTGGCGGTGCGTCTTGTCTCGGTGCAGGTGTGCGCGCAGGTGCAGGCGTCGGGCGATCAGGCCGTAGAGGAGCGACAGGAGGGCGAGGGGGCAGATGAAGTACAGGTTGGAGAGCCACAGCATGGCTTTCAGGAGGCCAGAGGTCTGAGCGTACTGGGTGCAGCGGCATTCACTGGCTCCGCCCTCCAACTGCTCCACCCCGACCAATGCCAGCGCAGGCCCCGCACTCAGCATGGCCACGCCCCACAGCCCTGCGATCAGCACGCGGACACGCCCCCTCGTGACCAGCAGGCGCGCGCGCAGAGGAAAGCACACGGCCAGGTATCGCTCCGCCCCCAGGGCGGTCATGTGCAGGATGGAGGAGAAGGTGCAACATTCTCCCACAAACACCGACAGCTTGCACACGGCGTCGCCTAGCAACCACGGACGATATCGCCACAGCTGCAGGAGCAAAGAACAACACGCGGAAAAATAATAATACATTTTTTTTGTAGTAATCTCAATTGCGTGATTGCTTATATAATCGCAAAATGTAGCTATAGTATCGTGCAGCTCTTTATATAAAGTTGTATATATATATATACGTCCAACTTTATTTGCATGGTATGTAACTATTATCGTACAGCTCCTTATATAAAAGTTGGATATACAGTATATATGTCCAACTTAATTTGCATATATACAGTACATGTAAATCGATACTATATAGCAAATCTCAACTATGTGATTGTTTGTATCGTCGCAAAATGTAACTATTATCGTACAGCTTCTTATATAAAGTTGGATATACAGTACATACATCCAACTTAATTTATATATTTACAGTACATGTAAATCGATACTATATAGCAAATCTCAACTACGTGATGTTTGTATCGTCGCAAAATGTACCTATTATCGTACAGCTCTATATATAAAGTTGGATATACAGTATTTACGTACAACTTAATTTGCATATATACAGTACGTGTAAATTGATACTATATAGCAAATCTCAACTACGTGATTGTTTGTATTGTCGCAAAATGTAACTATTATCGTACAGCTCATTATATAAAGTTGTATATATATATATATACATCCAACTTTTTTGCATAGTTTGTAAATTATCACTCAGCTCTATTTATATAAAGTTGTATACAAGTACGTTTATCCGTTCACCCGCATATATACATTACAGTCACGTAAATCGATGCTATATAGCAAATCTCAACTGTGTGATTGCTTGTATCGTCATAAAATGTAATTATATTATCGCACAGATATTTATATAAAGTTGGATATATACCGTATACGACCAACTTTATTTGCATAGTATGTAACAACTATCACTTATTCCTTTTTTATATAAAGTCGGATATATAAGTACGTCTAACTTCTTCTGCACATATACAGTACAGTCACGTAAATCGATACTATATAGCAAATCTCAAATGCGAATGTATCTTCAATCGCAGAATGTAACTATTATCGTAGAGCTCTTTATATACATTTGAATATATATGTCCAACTTCATACGGATACATACAGTACAGTCACGTAAAGCAAACGATGCTATATAGCAAATATCTACTGTGTGATTACTTATATTGTCGCAAAATGTAACTATTATCGTAGAGCTCTTTATATAAAGTTGGATATATATGTCCAACTTCATACGAATACACACAGTACAGTCACGTGAAGCAATATATATACTATATAGCAAATCTCAACTACGTGATTGTTTATATAATTGCAAAACGTAACTATATTATCGTCCAGCTAAATGCGACTATAAGGATATTACGATTAGCATGAAGCGTCTTTTTAGCATCAGTGTCAGCTGGAGATTTCCTTCAATCATCGGTAATGGTTGAACTCCAGTTGCGACACTAATGGGAGTTTTTGATAGCAACTCGATCTCAACCACAGCGACACGCGACCTCTAGCAAAAACAGTTTAGACACGTAACAGTCGCACGAAACAGCACGTCAACTCTTGAGTACCTTATAGAGATCCAGAGGCATCAACAGCAAGATCAGGACGTCTGATACGGCCATACTGCTCAGGTACAGGTAGGTGGTGCTTCTCATTTGTGGGCGTCGCCACACCACCAGAATGGTTAGGGCGTTTCCCAGCAGGCCGAGCAGCAGCAGTGGAACACACAGCGAAGTAACGACCACAAGCACGGTGTCGTTGAAGAGCGACAGGTCTCCCCAGTCTTCCCATTCCTCCCAGTCCGATCTGTTCCCACAGTTCACACACCAACCGGATCCGGATCCAGACTCCTCCATGTCCCTGGAGCCCAGCTCAAAGCAGCTCCTCCATCCTCACCGGCTTCAGAGCAGAGCTGCAGGACGGATATTGAATGTGCGGGTGAACCTCCGCTCCTCTCCTGTCTCTCTGTGACGCCCACCGCTGGAGATCAGAGCCACCTCCAAGACCAGAGGAAGAGATCGAATTCACTCAATCACACACACACACACACACACACACACACACACACACACACACACACACACACACACACACACACACACACGTGTTTGTACATTCAGAGATGAGCACAAGACGCCCATCTCTGAACGATACACTGGATTTGTAAGTTAACATGTATGAGTTTATCAGACGCTGTATCCAAAGCAATTCGTCAAAGAGCGAACAGTCATAATCGTAAAATATCAAATTTTACATACTAAAACAGAAATTCAACTTTTGTCATTTTCATAACAATTTTAATGAATAAAAATCTCATTTTTATTAGTATCGCCATTAAATTGTGCAGTAAATGTGCATGTAAAGTACAGTAAGTACTCAACCTAATTTATGTATAATTAACTAAAAAAACCTCACATTATTAATGTAAAATAAAAGCTAACTGTAATAAAACTATTTGCTAAAGCAACATTTCTCATTTATGCACTAAAATAACTCTAACTGAAATGAGTGAAAACTGTATAAATAACCCAACATGAAACTACTTTTTGCCATTTAGATTTTTTTGCATTGTTTTTATGACATTTGGGCACATTTACACCCTCCTGATGAATAAAAATCTCAGCATCGCCATAATTAAAAAAAATATATATATATATATATAAAATATAAATATGTATATATAAACAATATTAGTATTTGTAGTACTCAACCTAATTAATGTACATTTACGTATGCATGTATATTTAATTTATGTATATTAAAACTGAAATGAGTAAAAACTATATAAAAACGACAAAAAAACATAAAACCTTCTTTGTCGTTTTCATGACAGTTTAAACCCTCCTAATTAATAAAAATATATGATTTTTATTAGTATCGCCATAAAATTGTGCAGTAAATGTGCATGTAAAGTACAGTAAGTATAAACAATATTAGTATTTGTAGTACTCAACCTAATTTATGTATATTAAAACTGAAATGAGTAAAAACTATATAAAAACGACAAAAAACATGAAACCTACTTTGTTGTTGTTTTCATGAGAGTTTAACCCCTCCTAATTAATAAAAATATATTAGTTTTATTAGTATAGCCATAAAATTGTGCAGTAAATGTGCATGTAAAGTACAGTAAGTATAAACTATAGCAGTGTTTGTAGTACTCAACCTAATTTATGTATAATTAACAAAAAAAAACATACATAAATAAATAACTGTAATAAAACTAGTTGCCAAAGCAACATCTCATTTATGCACTAAAATAACTCAAACTGAAATGAGTGAACTCTATAAAAACCCAATAACTAGTAAAAAATTCTACTTTATGCCATTGAGATGTTTTACACCCCTCCTGATAAATACAAATCTAACCTGTATTAGTATCAGCATAACAAACATGTAAACAGTGAAGTAAATTAGCTAGTATTAACTAGTTTAATTTGATTTATGTACAGAAATGTGTAAAAAACTATATAAAAAACACAACTAATAAAAACATGAAACCTACTTTATGCTATTGAGATTTTTTGCATTGTTTTTATGACACTTGAGCACATTTACACCCCTCCTGATGAATACAAATCTCACTTTTATTAGTTTCTGCATAAAAATAGTGCAGTAAATGTGCATGTAAAGTGTAAACTATAACTATATGTATAATTAACAAAAACTATAGGCAGATTTTTTTCTCGTGAATCTATTTGAACAGAAATCGGCGTGTGATGTCTGTCCTGTTGTTGACTCGCGGTAATTAATTTGCGAATTGATTGTTTTAATCACTAACCTGAACCTTGAGCTGCTGTGCAAAGTGTTAGTACATTCACTCAACGCAGAACTATCTTTTAAATAATACATATTTATTGCCATTATATTAATTCACCTTAGGCTAAAAAACCGTACATGAATACACAAAGCTTACAATACACACACACACACACACACACACACAGTTCATGACTCCCAGAGTTTGTGCAGATGATGTAGGTGAAAGGTTGTGTGGGCGGGTCTAGGGGCCGGCCGTGGGCGGGGCAAAGGGATGTGGTCGCCGGGCAACAGCGCAGTCTCTCTGAGCATCTTGTCCGGGCTCCAGAATGGCAGTAAATCAGGGGCCTCTAGTGGCGGAGACTGGAACTACACACAACAAACACAAGGGGCATTATTACAATGGATTCTTTGATAAATATAAAGTTCAAAACAACAGTATTTATCTGAAATAGAAAGCTTTTGTAACATTGTCAGAAAGAATTTTTCATTTTTTTGGGGGGGGGGGGAGAACTTAAAAGAAATGAACACATTTATTCAGCAATGACGCATTAAACTGATCAAGTGCAATATAGACATTTATAATGTTACAAAAGTAACATTATATGCTTTATATTTCAGAAAAATGCTTTCCATTATTTAAATAATCCTGAAAAGAATGATTTCTGAAGGATCATGTGACTCTAGTAATGATGATAAACTCAGCTTTGAATCACAGAAATAACTTATAATATATTCAAATCGAAAAAGTTATTTTAAATATTTCACAATAATACTGTTTTTGCTATATTTTGGATCAAATAAATGCAGACTTCTTTCAATCTTAAATGACGCTTACGATCATTCTTTTATGGTCATGTGGTTTCTGAAACATATTATTCTTGTATCAATCCATTTATGAAATGCCTTTTTGTCTGCTGTATCTTTTTCTTTATATTATTATATTCAAATCAGACTTTTGGTTCACCTCCTACACGTCTAAATTGTCTAAAAGTCAGACATGTTCCTCTGTGAAGTCTGGTATCTGGTTTAATATCAACGGTCATAAAGTGCAGACGTGTTGAAAACACTTACTTTGGCTCTTTCTGCTTCTATAGGTGTTAAAACCACAATGTTCATCTACGCTTGCAGAATGTGACCCCAAGAGCTGATTCTCAGAGGAGATATTTGTGGCACGATTAAGATCTGAACATCGGTATAAGCTCATAGATTGCTCTGCTCTACTTCTGCTCCTTTACTCTCCTGGCAATCGTATTTTACTAATGTGTGACATTTTAAAACTCCTCTCGTGGTGTATTGCTTTATTAACCCTCTGGGGGTCTTCGTCATTTCTGACCCCAATTCTTTTATTTTTAAATGTTAAAAATCGTAGCTTCATCGGAATGGCGACTTTATTAGTACTTGGTATATGAACACACAAAAAAAATTGGATACAGGATTTGAAAAGTCTAAGTGGTCGTAAAAAAAAATAGTCACACTCAGGGTCTTCGGGTCAAAAATGACCCCCATAGGAAATGAATGGGAAATTGGCAAAAATATAAAAATACAGAGTTTTTTTGTGCGTACAATTTACAAATCAGCCAGGATGCAGAAAAAAGGACTCAACAGTGAAGGGGTGAATCTCTAAAACATCAAGAGTGCAAAACAGACAAAAAACACACACACTTATACACACGAAAACACACGCACACACAAAGGAACTGCAAAAGCGAATTTTGTGAAAAGTGTGAAATAAAAGCAATTATTCATCAATGTAAGAAATAAAGCGCACAGCAATGAAAGCATGTGACTGTAAGCATCAAGGTTGCAAAATAGACACACTCTCACACTCACACACACACATACACACACACACACACACACACACACGAAATATGAGACTGATGAAACTGTGACAGAGAAATGTGAGAATATGTGAAATAAAATCAATGAATCAAATAAAGGGGAGACATTGGATCCAAAATGCAAAAGACACATACCATGTTTCTCTCTTGAACACACACACACACGCACGCACGCACGCACGCACGCACGCAATGTTTATTATAAAAAGGTTAATAAAGAAATGTTATGGCTGAAAGAATTGCATTTTAGAAGAACATGCTGCACTTTAGAAATGAAATACTATCAGTTCTGTAGCCTATAGGATGATCATTTATATTTGGTAACACTTTAGAATAATGGTCATTAGTTAACATTAGTTAACTACATTAGTTAACATTAACTAATGATGAACTGCACTTATAAAGCGTTGATTAATCTTTGTTAATTTCAACATTTACTAATGCATTATTAAAATCTTGTTAACATTAAGTTAATGCACTGTGAACTAACATGAACAAACCATGAGCAGCTGGATTTATATTAAAGGGGTGGTAAACCACGATTTCACTATTCTAACTTTAGCTAGCGTGTAATGTTGCTGCTTGAGCATAAACAACATCTGCAAAGTTACAACGTTCAAAGTTTAAAGCAAAGGGAGATATTTGCTTTTAAAGAAATCAGTTTCTAAGAACTACAGCAAACGGCCAGTAGGCGACTACACACATTCCTCCAGGGTTGGTGACATCACCAGGCTCAATATTTACATAAACCCCTCCTCCGAGAATATTAAATAAGGGGGGGTGAGGCCATTTTGTATCGCGGCGCTGTTGTGGTATAGTTAGGCTGGAGTGTTGTTGCCGCGATGCCGAGGAAACGCTGTTATTTTCATCCGGATTGCAGGTCTGGGGTACTTGCTCTGTTCAGCCTTCATAGGGACGGGGGTGCGTTGCAGAGCGTTTAACATACAACATGTTATGCACATGTGTGTTTGAGACGGAGGGAAACAGGCGCGTGCTGGGCTCCCGCTGCACATCTCACGGAGGAAAACTTCCACAATCTTCGCGAGTTCAATGCAAGATATGCACAACGGCTTGTCCTGAAAGCTGGATTTACAAACAGAAGCTGTTTACGGGCCACAACCTGTAAGTCAGATTTATTTTTCATCGATGTGTTTTCCTGTAATAGGTTGTAGCAAGGAAGTAAACAGATGACAACACTGTTCTGCAAACCAGTCTGTTAAATGCTCATTCATACTTAACGTTATCCGACGAACACCTAACGTTACAAACACTAACGTTAAAATCTCAACAGTGAACTTGGCATTAGT
Source organism: Gobio gobio (assembly GCF_949357685.1). Lineage (NCBI taxonomy): Eukaryota > Metazoa > Chordata > Actinopteri > Cypriniformes > Gobionidae > Gobio > Gobio gobio. The sequence continues at coordinate 4,218,852 of NC_137117.1, read as the reverse complement.
GTAAATGATTCTTTGATTAGAGCTTTTATGTATTGTTTATCTTCAGGCTTGCTAAACATGCTTCTGTGTGTGATTTGGCTAACTTACTAGTAAAGCCAGTGTTTAGTGTTTTGGGTTAATAGTTCTTGCGACAGATATTTGGCTATAATCGTTCTAAAAATACAAAAGTAACAGTGCCATTCAGTAGCGATCATTATAGATCCGCAGTCTTTACTCTTCAGGACTGAACAGGTTCTGCTTGATCATCTTCACTCAAATGTTCTGTGTCTGATTCGGGCTCAGATTGGTATGGTTTTGACACCATTGTTTCTAATACTGACCAAAGCACAGCCTCCGGTAAAGGTAAGGGGCGTGGCATTTCCGATAAACGTGCACTGCGGTTAGCGAATCACAACACACTGGGCCAGCTGACCAATCAGAGCCCATCGCGTATTTTTGAGGGACTGGCTTCATACAACCCGGAAAGCATCAGACCGTTTTACGAGGGACAGAGCAGTGTAGAATAAAGGTCAAATATATGAAAAATAATGCAATTTTTTTTTAAACGAAGCATGAACACATGTTACAGTGCACCCCACAAACACAATCAAGCCTTCAAAAGAATGTGTTTTACCACCCCTTTAACTAACGTTAACAAAGATGAACAAATACAGTAACAAACGTACTGCTCATAGTTAGTTCATGTTATTTAATACATTAACTAATGTTAACTAATGACCATTATTCTAAAGTGTTACCTTTTATTTTACCTTAAAATTACATTGACTTAATTTGATTTAAAAAGCACCTGCTGTAGCATCTTAGTTTTTTTCGTTGCACTAAACATTATTTGATTTAACATTTTGGAACAATTATATACTTTGGTTTTATTGAATTTCACTGGAAAATACTTTTTTTCTTTACACTGAATTTAAAAACAAATGCTGATTTAAGTAACATCTTTGTTTGGATTGCAGAATATGCAGTTGTTGCCTTTAATTTCACCTTTCAGCCTTTTCATTTCCAATTAAATTTCCTGTTAATTTCAGATTGCGGACTTGTTTTCATTAGCCAAAAGCCAATTTAGCCTGTTAAATACCAAATAAACATCTTGTTCATGTATATATTCATTACTTTATTGTGTAAAAAAAAAAATATCGGAAATCGGTATCGGCCAGTTTTCTTGAAAAAAAATCGGTATCGGAATCGGCCATGTAAAATCATGATCGGTGCATCACTTGTTTCAATTAAAACAATGGGTAACAAAATGCTTTCCATTTGTTCTCTTTCTAATGCAATGTTCAGGTTTGACTGTATTATAAAGTAAAACTGGCACTTCAAATGACCATTTAAACCAACCAACCAAACAAAAAAAGTCTTTGAGAATCTCTTATTATATATTAAAATACACAACCTGAAAAAAAAAATAGGCAAATATGTGCAAAAACAACTAGAATTCACAAGCCTTTCTACAGAGAGCTGTAAATCCATATAGTGGCTAAAATATGATATTGCATGATAATAATGCTCACTGCTTCCACCAGATGGCACCAATCTGCTTTCAAAAATTGTTTTCTATAGGCCTAGTCTCTACTTTAACCTGAAATACAGCATTAATAAAAAAAAAAAAAAAAAAAAATATATATATATATATATACATACATACACATTTTCTATTATATTCAATGGGAAAAAATGGATCATAATTATTGCATAAATATTCATTATTATCATAAAATTATCTCAAAACTCAAAATATTATTGAACAAAAATACATTTAATTGATTTCACTGAAATAATAATAATTGATTTCAGGGGTCGGGTCATTTTTGACCCAATAGTCCTGAGTGTGACTGGAAAACGAAGAACCCCAGAGGATTAAACACTCCAGCAGTTGGGAAACCCATGATGAAAACTGCTATTAACATGATGCAAACAGAACTCTGACCTTATTGGTCTGGCTGGCGGTGGGCGGGACCAGTGCTGGCCTATCCTGTAGTGCCTGGCTGATGAGCTGCTCGCGTGATAGGCTGACGCTAACTAAGGCCCGGTAAAGGTGCTGAGAGCGAGGGAAGTTCAGCCCTGGAGAAAACGAGGAAAAAACAGAAGAAAAAAAATGATTAATGCATTTAAACCAAAGGCTAAAGGGACTTTGGTTACCCTTTTAAAGTACGATCATCGCACCGCAACATTCAAATCTGCATTCACACTGCCGCTGATCCGGAGAGAGAGCAGCTGCCATGGAAATGCACTGATAAGCAGCTTCTTCAAGGCCTTTTCAACCACACATTACGTTATTTATGTGTTACAAACATTTAAATAGCAGGGGACAAATGTGTACTGGGGGAAAAAAAGTTTATAGTTTGGGTATGAACCAGTGATAATTTTGATTTAGTTTTAGTCATATTTTAGTCACCTGAATTGTTTTTAGTTTTAGTCGACTCAAATCTAATGAGTTTAGTTCAATAATAATGCATTAATTGAGCATTTAAGCATCACGTAACACTCTCTAGATCTACAAATAAAAAAATAAATTGGATTGATATCTGTTTTTATGTTCGTGTGACAAAAAAAAGTCACACTCAGGGTTTTCGGGGTCATGCTCAAAAACCGAAACAACACACAACACGCATACAGAAATGAAGTGGCACACTTCCAACAATGCATAAAACATCCACAATGCAAAATGATCATGCTCTCTCTCACACACACACACACACACACACACACACAAACAGGAATACATTTGTTATTGCTGTTCAGTTCATTGCATTTTGATGTTCATGTTGTGTATTTTTTACTCAATATGTAATATAACTTCATTTCTGTTAATTTTTGTTCTCTTACAGTTAGTAACTGAAGTGTAGATTATTTTTGTAGAATTATAAGAAAATCAGATGTTTTAAATAAATGATAAACTCTAAAGACTCCAACTTTTCTCTTGTTCAGGTTTGATTGTAATCATATTGTAACATCATTGAAAAAAAATGTTTTTCAGTACAAAAAAAAAGCTAAATTTTGACAAAATTCATTATTTTTAATTGTTATAAATGTGCTTTCATAACATTTAGATATGAATATATATAATGTATATAATGCGTGACTTAATTATAAACAAGCTCGAAATACAGCAGGACTCTTATTTTGAAATGCCCTACTATTGCAGTTCAGATGAGGGAGATCAAATATGCATTTTTACAACCGTCTAAAACACATTACTATATAAACATGGTAAAATAAACATTGTGATTATTCCTCAGCATGAGTTCATAAACATGACCCGTCATAAATGTGTGTTCATCTGTTACACAGGACATCAGTTCTGACCCGATCTCTTCTCTAATCGTCCCTCCCTAACATTTTCCTCGTTTTTATTCGTTGACGAAAACAACAGAAGATTTTCCTCATAGTTTGTGTCATCCAAAACTGGATTTTATTTAGTTATCGTCTCGTTTTCGTCAGTGAAAAAAGGTTGACGAAAATTCATCCTTCATTCAAATAATTTACTTATTTTGTGCAAATTGAATGTATTTTTTAAATAGCCTGAAACAATGAACATTTTGTCAGAACCTCTATTGAATTGTTATTTTGTTTAGCTGTCTAAATGTTTCTTCTTCCGAATCGTGGGAAAATCACAATCTCAATTTTGAACCAAAAAATTGTGATTCTCAATTTATCCAGAATCGTGCAGCTCTACAGTATCGCCATACAAATAGATTTTAATAAAAGTACATTTGCAAGTAAAGTACAGTAAATATAAACTATAGTAGTATTTAGCAGTGTGCTCAATTTATGTATGATTACAAAAAAATTCACATTAGTCATATAAAATAAACTTTAACTAAAATAAATGATTAAAAAACAACCGTATTTTAATTTCAGCTAGTTTCTAAAGCAACATTTCTCATTTTTATTTAGTTTAACTTGATCTACTAAAATAAAAATTATATGAAAAATGACAAAACATGAAAAAATTCATATTAAATTTGCATGTAAAGTAAACTTGTAGTACTCAATTTAATTTATGTATAATTTACAAATTCACATTGCAGTCTTGAGAATTTAGGAGGTCTTAATTATTGCAAAAATATGTTTTTGCTAATTATTTTGATATTGGTGTTTTTTGTGAGATTCCCATTAAAGTCACGGTAAATCATTTGTGAATTGATTCTTTTAATGACAAACTCTGGTGAAGGTTAAACTGGTGTCCTAAAGATTTCTTTGAGCAAGTGTGTGTGTACACTCACTGAAATAACCCCAAATAATCCTGATTTCATTTGTATCATGGTGTTGTGTTGTCTCACCCTCTGCTGCTTTAGCGCTGATGTGGTTCTTTGTGAGCGTTGAACTCTGTAATTTCTCTTTAACGGCTTTCTCTGGATCGAACGCCTGCTCCGCCACTTCCTGAAGCTCCGCCCTCAGTGCCAGGGTAGTGTTTAGCTCCGCCCCATCTGTCAGCTGTCCATCACACACTCCGCTCACTTCCCGATCCCTCCCATTATCTGATTCATGACCTAAATAACAAGCACATGTAGACGCGACTCATGACAGGACATGCTGGAATGAATCATTTCCAGGGAAAATGTTATGCGAGGCTACAAAATGTGATAAAACAAGCCTAATTCTAGGATGAATCTCCATTTTTACATTACATTTTACATGATTTTCATGACAAAAACACTTGGTTTCCCTTGCGCCTTATATTGTTTGTTTTACCGTGTTTGTCTTTGTTTTGAGGTTTCCGCGCTTGATTATTTCTGGGTTCTGGGATCACCGGAGGACCGCTGCACTGCGGATTAACATTAAAACGCACCTGAAACACACACACACACACACACACACAATGGTACAAAGACATTTACATGCATCTGGCAGACACTTTCACCCAAAACAAATTCTGCATTTAAGGCATACATTTGATCAGTTCATGCATTCACTGGGAATCGAACCCATGACATTGACATTGAGAGCTACAGGAATAAAAAGACATCACAATGACTGGATCCTTTAAGTTTCAAGTCATTTGTAGAGTTAAATAAACATGGAAAAGTGACAACAGTAACATTCTTTGGATGAACGAGACATGTTAACAGTAAATACACTTACAACAGAAACTTACATGCAAATACATATTCACTAAGCATTCATTTAATGATAAAAAAACCTCTGAATATTCCTTAAGGCAAGACATTACAGGTGAATAGGGTAAAACAAATGTGAATATTACCTTCCCCAATTCGATTAATCACAGTACAATAAGAAAATAAATTTAAATCTAAAATGTTATGTTTAAATGCGCAATGGAAGCATTTTCTAATTAAATATGCACTAATTTGCATACACTTCCAGAGATGAATCTGAACATTGGATAAAGCCAGATTCAAAGTTCTTGTTTGATTTTGTTGACATGTTAGAGATAAAGGTTTTTGGCAAGGGGATTCTGGATATCTCTTTTTATCACTGCATAAATCAGAAAACACTGTAATACACAGGGAAAAAAGACATTTTACGCATATATTTAGGAATAAAGTGTTATATAAATCAGTGTGAATGATATATGAACAAACCCCTCAGTACAAACCTTCAGAATATAGACAGGAATAAGACTCTAAGTTTTGGTGTATGTAAGTGCAGCCGAAGTGGAGGAAAAAACTCAATTTATAAAAATACCGCCCTTTAAAAATATGTATTGTAACCGAAATCTACAGACCCAAAGAGATAAAGTGTAATAAAATATTATTTTGGATGTTCAGTCCATGAAAAACAAACAAAAATGTCTGTAAAATCAAGCCCTACAGCAACCTCTAGTGGAGACACAGAATTAGTCTGACACGCCGGCAAAACGGGTTTATTCATATCCTGTTCAAACACGTCTCTGGTGTTTTTAGACTGACACTGTTAAACCGTAAGAGTCTAACCTGTCGATGGCGTCTGTCTGCGGGTCGCTCAGGGGTGAGAGTGACAGACAGGTCCAGATCAGGGCAGACCAGTTCTGTGGTCTGGACCGGTCCGACCCGCAGAGGTTCAGGAGCCACCCGGACATGAGGTTCTCCTGACGTCTCCATCATCCATCAATCGTATCAAATCAGTCTAACAGACAGAGAATAGAGATACATAAATCAACACTATTAACACAATATACGCAGAAATATCAATTGCATTCACCATTAATAATAATACTTTATATATATATATATATATATGTACAGCCTTTCATGGAAACGGTATTCCCTGGTGGATGTGGCTCTTTCAGCAGATAATGCGCCGCCACAAAGCACAAATGCTTCAGCAATGCTTTGAGGAGCACAACAACCAGTTTGAGGCGGCCTCCAAATTCCCCAGATCTCAATCCAATCGAGCATTTGTGGGATGTGCTGGACAAACAAGTCTTCGCAACTTACAGGACTTAAAGGATCTGCTGCTAACATCTTGGAGCCAGATACCACAGCACACCTTCAGGGGTCTAGTGGAGAACTGTTTTGGCAGCAAAAGGGGGACCAACACAATATTAGGTCATAATGTTATGCCTGATCGGTGTATTTAGTGCTGGGTAATAACTGATTACATGTAATCACGTACCTGTAATTAGATTATATTACATTTTAAAATACTTAGAAACAGACTACAGTTATATTTCTATTGATTACATTAAATTATTCATAATTAATTAATTCTCCCTACTATTTTTTTTTAATCTTTTAAATTTTCCTTTCTAAAAAAGAAAAAGCCTTTTGTTCGTTCAGAAGGTCTTCAGGTTTTGTGGAAAATGTGACTATCACTGAAAACTCAGACCCATAGCATTTGATCACTGGAGTTATAGAAATTATTTTACTTTAAAATGTCATTTTACATTTACTAATTATCACACAAGGAGTCATTTAACTATATTTTACTGAAGGCTTTTGTCTTCCAAATGCTTTAAGTTAACATAATTTCATATTTACATGCAATGCAGAGATTCCCCCTGAGATTTTAAATGAATATATTAGGTCAATAATAAAATTAAGTACAATAATTGAGTTAACTTCACGGTTCTCTGATGTCTGTTAATGGTCACATGACATGCAGGTAAACAAGTGTTTTATTTTATTTATTAAATGATTTTAATTTAACATTTTTATGAATTATTTACTTAAATAGCTTTTTTACTTAAAGGCTTTTTGATATCATGAAGTGCATTTCTTTTTCTTTGTATTTTTATATCAATATGGTACAAGATTATCATATTCAAATCAATGTGATAAACGAGTTAGGTCAAAAAGTAATCTAAAATAGTATTATATTACATTAAATGTAACGGATTACGTTACTAACAACAATGTTTGTCATGTCTTTTGGAACACACACACACACACACACACACACACACACACACACACACACACACACACACACACACGATATCAACTGTTTGTTTACTATTTGCTTCACAAAATACCATGAAATATAGTCAGCCGTTTCTCTATATTTTGTTTATAAACATTACAGTGATAATTCACAAGATCACATGTATTATCAGAAGTTTTAAAACGTCTTTAAATCATTAGAACAACGAGTTCGGTCCGAATATAAACATTAAAAGACACTCTTAACTTACCCTTAATTTCGAAACAAGACGTCAGTTGTCGCGCCGAACAAAAAACATGAAATATAAGAGAAACAATACAGAAAATATCTAATTTGAAGAAGAAAAAAATTAAAACTCCCTCCACAGCTGCCGCGCGCAGGCGTACTTCCGGGTGGAGATGACGTTCCTGGGCATGCGCATTGAGTCTTTCACACTTTCTTTCACGCAACACAAACACTCAGACATAATAACCATATTATATACCACACAAACATGTTTAAAAACACTCAACACTAAGATATTTATTTAGTTTAAACATATAACACACAAAAATAGATGTAAAAAGAGTTGTTTACCTCCTCGGAGTTTCTCTTGTGGTACAAAGTCGTAGAAAAATTCGAGTTTAAAGTTGTGAATACGTCAATTGACACCTATATATTCTTTACATAGGAATATGTATGCGTCTCAAAAACATACTTGTGAATTATAGAGGAAGAAACAGCATATGTGAGCGAGTGAGAGTCAAAATATATTTATATAGGCCTAATTAAAGGGATAGTTCACCCAAAAATGGAAATTGGCCCATTATTTACTCTCCCTCAAGTCATCCTAGGTATCTATCACATCATAAAAGTGCATCCATCTATCATAAATGTGCATCTATCCATCATAAATGTGCATCCATCCATCCATCATAAATGTGCATCCATCCATCCATCATAAATGTGCATCTATCCATCATAAAAGTGCATCCATCCATCATAAATGTGCATCTATCCATCATTAATGTGCATCCATCCATCCATCATAAATGTGCATCTATCCATCATAAAAGTGCATCCATCCATCATAAATGTGCATCCATCCATCCATCATAAATGTGCATCCATCCATCCTTCATAAATGTGCATCTATCCATCATAAAAGTGCATCCACCCATCATAAATGTGCATCTATCCATCATTAATGTGCATCCATCCATCCATCATAAATGTGCATCTATCCATCATAAAAGTGCATCTATCCATCATAAATGTGCATCCATCCATCCATCATAAATGTGCATCTATCCATCATAAATGTGCATCTATCCATCATAAAAGTGCATCTATCCATCATAAAAGTGCATCTATCCATCATAAATGTGCATCCATCCATCATAAAAGTGCATCTATCCATCATAAAAGTGCATCTATCCATCATAAAAGTGCATCTATCCATCATAAATGTGCATCTATCCATCATAAAAGTGCATCTATCCATCATAAATGTGCATCTATCCATCATAAATGTGCATCTATCCATCATAAAAGTGCATCTATCCATCATAAAAGTGCATCTATCCATCATAAAAGTGCATCTATCCATCATAAATGTGCATCTATCCATCATAAATGTGCATCCATCCATCCTTCATAAATGTGCATCTATCCATCATAAAAGTGCATCCACCCATCATAAAAGTGCATCTATCCATCATAAAAGTGCATCTATCCGTCATAAATGTGCATCTATCCATCATAAATGTGCATCTATCCATCATAAATGTGCATCCATCCATCCTTCATAAATGTGCATCTATCCATCATAAAAGTGCATCTATCCATCATAAATGTGCATCTATCCATCATAAATGTGCATCCATCCATCCTTCATAAATGTGCATCTATCCATCATAAATGTGCATCTATCCATCATAAAAGTGCATCTATCCATCATAAAAGTGCATCTATCCATCATAAAAGTGCATCTATCCATCATAAATGTGCATCTATCCATCATAAATGTGCATCCATCCATCCATCATAAATGTGCATCTATCCATCATTAATGTGCATCCATCCATCCATCATAAATGTGCATCTATCCATCATAAAAGTGCATCTATCCATCATAAATGTGCATCCATCCATCCATCATAAATGTGCATCTATCCATCATAAATGTGCATCTATCCATCATAAAAGTGCATCTATCATCATAAAAGTGCATCTATCATCACAAATGTGCATCTATCCATCATAAAAGTGCATCTATCCATCATAAAAGTGCACCCATCCATCATAA
>NC_137117.1:4196739-4199239 GCF_949357685.1 Gobio gobio | reverse complement strand
CTAGGTGGTTTCTAAGCATTTGAGGGCTGTTTATAGGTGTTTTTTCGAGGCTGTTTATAGGTGTTTCTAGGCTGTTTCTTGGCGGTTTCTAGGCTGTTTCTTGGCATTTTTTCAAGGCTGTTAATAGGTTTTCTAGAGTGTTCCTAGGCGGTTCTATGTATTTTAGGGACTTCTTGAGGTTTCTAGGCAGTTTCTATGTGGTTACTAGTCAGTTTTCTGGCAGTTTCTAGATATGGCTCAGTTCCCTCTGTGGTATTTTTGTCACCTGTTTTCTGGCCCAGCAGGTGTAAATGGTGACCTGATCACTTCGTAAAGAAGCAGCACACACACACATGAATGTGATGGGCAACACATGATTCTCAAAAACAGCCAGCTTGATGAAAACACACTAAAGGCCGACACTCTCCATCCACCATAACACATCACCAACATCCGAAAGAATGAATGAAAACCTCAAGTAACACAATTCAGTTCAAACGCACACACAAACTGGAGCTAACTGGGTTACCTGTGGAAGAAAAGCAGAAGGGAAAGGAGGGTGGAGTCAGAGGGGCGGAGTCTCTGTTTGTGCGCTAGAGCTCCGCCTCTCTCCGCTCTCACAGAGGAAGTCAACGAGTCCTGACATTTCTGATCGCTAACACTGGACTTGCAGGATGATCCGATACGAACAGACCTGGGATTGTTTTCTGCACGCTGTGTCTGACCAGCAGGCGGAGCTGTATCTGGTTTCGATGAGCACTTTCTGTCCGTTATTGACGTCCTGCATCCGACAGGTTTATTCCCGGATGATGTACGCGGTAATCGCTTGTTGCCGATTGGCTCTTTGGTTTCCAGCGCTAAGCACCCAGCCCTCGGATAGTAATCAATCATCCCGACTGGCCAAGAATCACGAACCCGTCGAGTCACATTCGTTTCTCCTGCATGGAGGCGTGGCCGATAAATCACAGGTGAAGGGGCGGGGCTAAGCGAGGAGGGGTGTGGCTTAGAGCCAGGTGAAGATCCATCAAGAGTCTCTCTTTGCGTCTGAGAGACGCATGGAGGAAGTGACAAAGGACGAGTTTTTTTACTTTCAAAAATGGAGATCATCTTACGAACACTAACGAACATGGTGGCACAAAAACACACATCAAAAGGAAGCTCAATCATGTGCGCGGTTTTTCGATGTGTAATAGTTTCCTCTGACCTCGTTCAGACACATCCGGAGAGGAAATTACTCATTCCCGGATATGAAACGGTAACAATTACTGTAGCACATCCGCAGAACAAGAGTGACCTTTACTATAATGCGGCCCAGGGTTATTATAGTTCACTAGAACAACACGTTTGTTCATTAAAATTAAACATTTCCGCTAGTTGCCAAGTTAAGATTTCTCATTTTCAATCCGTTTAACTATTAAGTTATAAAATCTGAATATTAGATGAAATTGAAGCACTAAAATGACTAACTATGAATAAAATCTCAATAAAAAAAGGGTATTTGAGTATAATAAATAATACTACAATAACACTGGATGCAGGGAATGATTTCCAAGAATCGTCCAATTCCCAAAATATAATAATGTGCAAGAATTTCTCCAATATAGCGTTAAACCGCAGCTTTCAGTTGATCTGTAATCTTCATGAGACCTGACGTTTCCCTATTTCCATCACAAGACATCCGTTCCGCCTCTGAACGCCCTGTAATCCGTCAAACCGGCCCCGATCCCTGCGAAATCCCGGGAGCATTAGTGTAATCTGTGGTGAAAGTCCACCTGTTAGAGCCGCAGATCTCCAAGAGGACTGTTTTCGTGTCACACGACACATGTAAATATGTCCAGTCAAGCACACGCATCAACACTGCACTCTTTGATTCTGTTCTCCGCCCACTGTCCGCCGCAGCCAATCACGTCTCACGCTGGGATTCTCCGCCCGCCCACACGGCTCCCAGCATTCCACACTCCGCCCACCCTCCGTTCCATCACACACACACACAGGCTGCCTCACATACTAGCCGTCTTAAATTATAACTAGATGAGTAAAGCTCATTGGGACTAAGCTGTGAGAAAGCTTTAAAGGTGCAGTGTGTAATATTTATGAGGATCTATTGACAGAAATGCAACTATGGACTTTACATAAGGAGCAGTCATGTTTTTATTACCTTAGTATGAGCCGTTTCTATCTACACACACCGCGGGTACAGTGAAGCCGCCATTTTGTGGGTACAGTGAAGCCGCCATTTTGTGGGTACAGTGAAGCCGCCATTTTGTGGGTACACTGAAGCCGCCATTTTTTGGGTACACTGAAGCCGCCATTTTGTGGGTACAGTGAAGCCGCCATTTTGTGGGTACACTGAAGCCGCCATTTTGTGGGTACACTGAAGCCGCCATTTTGTGGGTACAGTGAAGACGCCTTGTGGGTACAGTGAAGCCGCCATTTTGTGGGTACAGTGAAGACGCCATTTTGTGGGTACACTGAAGCCGTCATTTTGTGGGTACACTGAAGCCGCCATTTTGTGGGTACA
>NC_137117.1:4166739-4191739 GCF_949357685.1 Gobio gobio | reverse complement strand
AGACAGACAGGCAGAGAGACAGACAGAAAGTCAGACAAAGTCAGACAGAGAGACAGACAAGCAGACAGAACGATAGACAGACAGATAGGCAGACAGAGAGACAGACAGACAGACAGGCAGAGAGACAGACAGGCAGACAGACAGACAGGCAGATAGACAGACAGACAGACAGACAGACAGGCAGAGAGACAGACAGACAGACAGACAGACAGTCAGACAAAGTCATACAGAGAGACAGACAAGCAGACAGAGCGATAGACAGACAGATAGGCAGACAGAGAGACAGACAGAGAGACAGGCAGACAGACAAGCAGACAGAGAGACAGACAGGCAGACAGAGCGATAGACAGACAGACAAACAGACAGACAGTCAAACAGACAGAGAGACAGACAGACAGACAAGCAGACAGAGAGACAGACAGAGAGACAGACAGGCAGGCAGACAGAGCGATAGACAGACAGAGAGACAGGCAGACAGACAGACAGACAGACAGAGCGATAGACAGGCAGAAAGACAGGCAGAAAGACAGTTAGAGAGAGACAGGTAGACAGACAGACAGACAGACAGACAGACAGACAGACAAGCAGACAGAGCGATAGACAGACAGATAGGCAGACAGAGAGACAGACAGGTAGACAGACAGACAAGCAGACAGATAGACAGACAGACAGACAGACAGACAGACAGACAGGTAGACAGACAGACAAACAGACAGACAGTCAAACAGACAGAGAGACAGACAGGTAGACAGACAGACAGTCAAACAGACAGAGAGACAGACAGGTAGACAGACAGACAGTCAAACAGACAGAGAGACAGACAGGTAGACAGACAGGCAGACAGAGAGACAGACAGACAGATATTCAGACAGACAGAAAGTCAGACAAAGTCAGGTAGAGACAGACAGAGAGACAGCTATAATGATAACTATTATGATAACTATAACAATAATGATAACTTTAACTATAACGTTAACTATAATGATAACTATAACGATAACTAATGATAACTATAACGTTAACTATAAAGATTATGATAACTATAACATTAACTATAACGATAACTATATTGATAACTAAAACTATAACGATAACTATATATATGTGTCTACACCAGCGGACAATAATGTTCTGTTTATTATAAGCGTGATGCAGTTTTGTCGTCTGCTGCTTTAAATGCTTGAGCTCTTTAAAAAAGTTGTATGGATTCTCATTGGCTGTCAATGTTTTTAATAATCATCAGCTGGAAATAAAACGCTTGTGTAAAAATTATTCCAACAATATCTCGTCACGATTATTAAAACTTTATAGTTATAGTTGTGATGTGGACTTCGCTATTCTCTTAGAGCTAGAACGATTATTAAAACTTTATAGTAATAATTATAGTTATAGTCGTGGTGTGGACTTCGCTATTTTTTAGAACGATTAGAAAAACTTTATATTATAGTTATAATCGTGATGTGAGCGTCGCTGTTCTCGATTATTTAACGATTATTACAACTTTATAGTTATAGTCGTGGTGTGGACTTCACTATTTTTTAGAATGATTATAAAAACTTTATAGTAATAGTTATCGTTATAGTTGTGGTGTGGACTTCGCTATTCTCTTAGACTTATAACGATTATTACAACTTTTTAGTTATAGTTTTAATAATCGTAAAACTTTGCAATTATAAATACTTTATAGTTATTGTTATAGTTGTTGTCTGGACTTCGCCATCCTCTAAGAGTTATAACAATTATTAAAACGTTTTAGTTATTCGTGGTGTGAGCTTTGCTATTTTGTTTTTTAGAATGATAATAAAAACGTTATCGGTATAGTCGTGGTGGACTTCGCTACTTTAAAGAACGATTATAAATGCTTTATCCTTATAGTTATCGTTATAGTAATCGTTATAGTTGTGGTGTGGTCTTTGCTATTTTTAAAGAACGATTATTAATGCTTTATCGTTATAGTTATCGTTAAAGTCGTGGTGTGGACTTTGCTATTTTTAAAGGTCCCGTTTTTCGTGTTTTTTTGAAGCTTTGATTGTGTTTACAGTGTGCAATATAACACGTGTTCATGTTTCGCGTGTAAAAAAACACAGTATTTTTCACACAATTTACTGATCTGTGTACTGCTGTTTTCACTGTCCTCAAAACGTCTTGAAAGATTTCCCTGTTCTATGAAGTTCCTCCTTCAGAAATACGTAACGAGTTCTGATTGTGCCAGCGGTTCCCGTGTTGTGATTGGACAGCAGCTTAGCGCACGCAGAGCGCACGTTACCGGAAAGGTCGCGCCTCTCACCATAACGGGATGCATGCGCTCAATGATCTCTAAGTACAGCGGCCCTGGGAAAGCCAAACAAAGGTGATTTGACTCCGGGATGAAAATAACAGCGTCTCGACGACATGGCGACAAACAAACTATACAAACGCAACCGAACGCAACACTTCCTCTTATCCACGCGGGAGCAACAAGACCACGCCCCCTTTTTCGCGTACTCTTGTGGGCGGAGGTTAGTCGACAAACTGCTCTACTGACGTCATTAAAGCAGGATGTACAGAGATGTAGATCCAAACCGGCCGCTCGCTGTAGGCTTTGAAAGGGAACTTCTGTTAAATAAAATATCTCGCTTGGCATTGAACTTTGAGCTTTATAATTTTACAGGTATTATAAATGCTCTAACAGCAACATTACACACTAACTAAAGTTTGAAAAATGGGATCACGAAGAACAGGACCTTTAAAGAACGATTATAAATGCTTTATCGTTATAGTTATCATTATAGTAATCGTTATAGTCGTGGTGTGGACTTTGCTATTTTTAAAGAACGATTATAAATGCTTTATCGTTATAGTCGTGGTGTGGACTTTGCTATTTTTTTAACGATTATAAATGCTTTATCATTATAGTTATCGTTATAGTAATCGTTATAGTAATCGTTATAGTCGTGGTGTGGACTTTGCTATTTTTAAAGAACGATTATAAATGCTTTATCGTTATAGTTATCGTTAAAGACCGATTATAAATGCTTTATCATTATAGTTATCGTTATAGTAATCGTTATAGTCGTGGTGTGGACTTTGCTATTTTTAAAGAACGATTATAAATGCTTTATCGTTATAGTTATCGTTATAGTCGTGGTGTGGACTTTGCTATTTTTTTAACAAATATAAATGCTTTATCATTATAGTTATCGTTATAGTCGTGGTGTGGACTTCGCTATTTTTAAAGAACAATTATAAATGCTTTATAATTATAGTAATCGTTATAGTCGTGGTGTGGACTTCGCTATTTTTAAAAAACAATTATAAATGCTTTATAATTATAGTAATCGTTATAGTCGTGGTGTAGACTTCGCTATTTTTAAAGACCGATTATAAATGCTTTATTGTTATAGTTATCGTTATAGTAACCGTTATAGTTGTGGTGTGGACTTTGCTATTTTTTTAACAATTATAAATGCTTTATAATTATAGTAATCGTTATAGTCATGGTGTGGACTTTGCTATTTTTAAAGAATGATTATAAATGCTTTATAATTATAGTAATCGTTATAGTCGTGGTGTGGACTTCACTATTTTTAAAGAACGATTATAAATGCTTTATCGTTAAAGTTATCGTTATAGTCGTGGTTTGGACAACACTATTCTCTTAGAGTTAAAGCAATTATTAAAATGTAATAGTTATTGTTCTTTGTGCGACCTTGTAATTTACAGTGATATATACAGAACAAGTCTCTCTTCTCACCCGTCGTCTCCCACAAGCTCGAACGCTCGCCCCATGCCTAACATGGACTGCGCCAGCGCGAGGGCGGACGGCGTGTGGATGGGCGTCAGTCCGGGGTGGAAGGGACTGTCCCGGCCCAGGTGCGGTCCGGGCGACGCCGGCTGCGAGCGGGTGGTCCGTAGCTGCGAAAAGAAAATTGAGTTAAAGGATTAGTTCACTTTTAAATAAACTGTTGCTGATAATTTCCTCACCCCCATGTCATCCAAGATGTCCATGTGTTTCTATCTGCAGTCGAAAAGAAATGAAGGTTTTGGATGAAAACAATCCAGGGTTTTTCTCCATATAATGGACTTCAATGGGCTCCAAACGGTTCAAATGACAGTTTCAGTGCAGCTTCAAAGGGCTTTAAACGACACCAGATGATGAATAAGGGTCTGATCTAGACAAACCATCAGTTTCTGAGAGAAACCCAGCAGTATTTATGCTATTATTTTACCTCTTATCAGACGAGCGTGATCATCTCTGAGCTCAGCCATAACTTCCGGCAAGTGAGGTCAAATACGATCGTGGTCATAGATATATCGATAGTAGATGCCTCATTCTACTGATCCATGCAGTCGCTAATGAGGTATCTACGTATACATCTATGACCACGATCTAATTTGACCTCACTTGCCGGAAGTTATGGCTGAGCTCAGAGATGATCACGTTCGTCTGATAAGAGGTAAAATAATAGCATAAATACTGCTGGGTTTCTCTCAGAAACTGATGGTTTGTCTAGATCAGACCCTTATTCATCATCTGGTGTCGTTTAAAGCTGCACTGAAACGGTCATTTGAACCGTTTGGAGCCCATTGAAGTCCATTATATGGAGAAAAACACTGGACTGTTTTCATCCAAAACCTTCATTTCTTTTCGACTGCAGAAAGACAGACATGGACATCTTGGATGACATGGGGGTGAGGAAATTATCACCAAAGTTTATTTAAAAGTGAACTAATCCTTTAAAAACACATGGGAAATATAGACGAGTGCGAAGTGCTCACCTTGCCAACGGAGTCTATGTCGAGGCGGAGCGGGGCGGGGATGTTGCGTAAACGGGGCGTGTTCGGCGACGTGATTGGCTGCGTGTCGAGCGAGGGGGAGGGTGGGCCGCTGTGGGCGGAGTCTGTCCGGCATTGGCTGAGCAAGTAAGTGGTGCCCTGCGAGTGTACCATGTGACCTGTGTGCACCCCCAGCGGCTTAAGTCGAGCTCCGCCCACCGCGCCTTCGGCTCCGCCCAGCCCCACCGTCTCCAAGGACTCCAGCGAGTGGGCGTGTCTCATGCTGTCAATCACGCGGCGGAGGCCTCGCTCCTCCACCTCCCTCTCCATCACGTCCACACAAGTCCATCGGCCGCGCTTGTACGGTTCGCCCGGTCCCTGGTCCAAACGCACCACGCGAAACCGCGAAGCCCCGCCCGCGTCCAGCGAATTCTGCTTCCTGGCCGTAACGGGCGTGGCCGGCTGACTGAAGCTCTGTTGCGTCTGGAGGGCGGGGCTGTGGCGTAGTAGCGGCCCATTGGATATCATTTGAGTGGGCGAGGCAGTCTGGCTTCCGTGGCTCCGCCCATGGGCGGGGACTCTTGCAGAAGGGGGCGTGGCTCTTTGACTCCCAGGGCTGAGGAGCTCAGGCTCTCCAGATCCCTGATTGTAGTCCGACGTGACGCTGGTGATTTGAAAACCGCTCCGTTTCTTTCCACCACTCATTCTGGATGGAGTGTGTGCGTTATGCTCGACCGCTGTTCATTATTTTGCCGGAAAATTAATCTCTTTAAGAAGCGGATATCCTAACCATTCCAAAGCAAGACTGGCTTTCTCTCACTGGATCAGATAAACCATTGTCCTCAGGTGAACTCACAGGTACGTGGTAAAAATCTGTCGAAACCCAAAAGTAAAATGAATCACATTTCTTCCATTGAGCTTGGCAGTCTGTCCTCCTTCTCCCTGCGGCTGATTGGAGTATTTCGACTACAGCTAGTACAGTAACAAGAGCAGTTTCTCTGCCCAGCCGTTGCGCAAGACTCGGTTTCCTCTGGCAGGCGCGCAGTGTGTGCGCTCACAGCTCAGGACACAATAAAGAGACTCATGCATGCACAGATTTGATTATTTCAAGATCAAACAGCCCCTCCAAAAGATGTTAGGAAAATAAACACCATAATTAGGGCGTTTTTACGTGGTTTCTTCTTGGAGATTAACGCCCGAGCGTGTCAGGACATTTTTTTTTTTTTTTAGGTCTGCAGGACAAGTTTGGTAACTGTAAAAACAAGAAGTTCTGTTTCCGTCTGCGTTCTGCTAACCGTCACACTTTACGAGAACAACCTGCAGGGAATCAAACTCTATCACAACGTCTGGAGTTTCAGCTCTGACTGCTCAGTGGATTCAATCGGATCTTGCTTTGGACTTGAATTAAAAGATCCAACACACACACTTTTAAAACGCAACTCTAAATGTAGCAATTCTGGCTGTGCATTTGATTCAAATTAGAAGAGCGAGTGAGTAAAAGTTGAATGGAACATTCATGAGTTGTGACATAGAAAGGAACTCTTGCTTTTAATCTCAAATTAAAATACTTTAAAGAGTAGAAACGCCGAAGAATTAAACTCGATCCCGATCAAGTGTGGAATTGCATTCACATTTGATTCAAATTAAAAGTGGATCATGCATTTAACTTGAAAATTAAAAGATCAAACACACAACTTTTTAAAACGCAATCAAACTCTAAAAGTAACAGTTCTCGCTGTGCATATGATTCAAATAAGAAATGATCACGCTTTTAAATTCAGTTTAAAACTAGAGCGAGTGGAAAACGCTCAGCTCCTTGAAGAGAAAAACGTACAAAACTTGAAATGTTACAGTCGTGACATTCGAATTAAATCTCGAATTATAACTGGAAAAGTTCGACAAATTGATTTTAAAGAGTAGAAACCGCAAAGAATCAAACTCGATCCCAATCAAGTGTGGAATTGCATTTTCACTTGATTCGAATTAAAAGGTGGATCATGCATTTAACTTAATAATTAAAAGATCAAACATACAACTTTTTAAAACGCAATCAAACTCTAAATGTAACAGTTCTCGCTGTGCATATGATTCAAATCAGAAATTAACACGCCTTTAAATTCAGATTAAAACCAGATCGAGTGGAGAAGCTCAAAACGCTCAGTAAGAGAAAAACTTGAAATGTTACATTCAAATTAAATCTGGAAAAGTTCGACAAATTTACTTTAAGGAGTAGAAACCGCAAAGAATCAAACTCGATCCCAATCAAGTGTGGAATTGCATTCTCACTTGTTTCGAATCAAAAAGTGAATCATACATTTAACTTAAAATTTTAAACTAGCTTAAACACTCGTCAACTTTGAATAGAAAATGGAAAACTTGCATTTGTTTTGAATTATTGCGCTAAATTAACACTGGAGCAAGTTCGAAAATGTATTTTAAAGAGTAGAAACCGCTAAGAATCAAACTCGATCCCAATCAAGTGTGGAATTGCATTCTCACTTGTTTCGAATCAAAAAGTGAATCATACATTTAACTTAAAAATTAAAAGATCCAACACGCAACTTTTTTTTAAAACGCAATCAAACTCTAAATGTAACAGTTCTCGCTGTGCATTTGATTCAAAGTAGAAATGATCACGCTTTTAAATTCAGATTAAAACTAGAGCGAGTGGAAAACGCTCAGCTCCTTTAAGAGTAAAACATTCAAAACTTGAAATGTTACAGTTGTGACATTAGACTTAAATCTGGAAAAGTTCGACAAATTTACTTTAAAGTGTAGAAACCGCAAAAGGAATCAAACTCGATCCCAATCAAGTGTTGAATTTAATTAGAACTAAAAGTGGATCCTGCATTTAACTTCAAATTAAAACTAGTTTAAACACTCGCCAACTTTTAATAAAACTTGAATAGGAAACGGGAAACTTGCATTTGATTTAAATTAACGCGCTAAATTAAAACTGGAGCAAGTTCGAAAATTTACTTCAAAGAGTCGAAACCGTCAAGAATCATACAATCAATTGATTCGAATTAAAAGTGGATCATGCAATTTAACTTAAAATTAGAACTAGCTTAAACACTCACCAACTTTGAATAGAAAACTTGCATTTGATTTGAATTATCGCGCTAAATTAAAACAGGAGCAAGTTTTGCGTAAAAGCGCAACACACTCGGCAACTTTTAAGCGTAAAACTTGGAATCGAACTCTACACGTTACAGTTCTGTCGACACATTTGATTTAAATATTTAAATATTTAATAACAACTGGAGTGCAGAACTTCATCGAAAACGCAAATGATGCCTGTAATCAAAATATAATGCATGGGGTTGATTCGAATTAAAACTGGAATCGGATTCGAATTAAAACTGGATTCGGATTCTAATTAAAACTGGAATCGGATTCGAATTAAAACTGGAATCGGATTCGAATTAAAACTGGAATCGGATTCGAATTAAAACTGGAATCGGATTCGAATTTAAACTGGAATCGGATTCTCTTTTTTTTCCAAACTCGAATCGGATTCGAGTTCACGCAGAAATGACGTCACAGAACGCGCACGTGCACGCGCGCACCTCTATCCCCTTAAGCAAATACCCGCATACGTGCGCACAGAAACAGAAGCATTGCACAACACTATTGCAGTCTGAAACCTGACATTAACTGACACTAAACTAACCCGCATCAGGGCGATGGAAGACAAGAATCACTGCGGTTCAATGTCAGAAATTAAACACTACAACAGAGGAGAGTTCAGGGTCTGGGGTCAACCCGAGCCCAATAGAAACGCGAATTACGACCAAAGCTGAGCCAGAAGCATTCAGTAATCCCGTGAAGAAGTCCAATTGGACCGATTTTGTGAACTTTAACACACTTTTAAGACAGCTCACATGTTGCGTCCACACCTAAAAATCCCTGGAGGAGGAGAAAATATCCCGTTAAACTGAAATGTAAGAGAATTTAAAATAAAAAATCCACGAGAGTCAAGGAGACTGATTGAGATTGATCCTCCACACCCGAGCAGTTTGTTTATTCTCCATCAATTTGCATCAGATCCACCCTTAATAAAGTGCGAGTCACACAATATCCTCCGGTTCTCTCGGTCCAGTCGCCGAAATCCCGCAGCTTCGCTTCTCTTGTGGAGTTTCCGACTGGATTTGCTTTAAAGCGATGCTAATGAACTCAGATTTACAGATTAATTCTCCTACAACGAAACTGTTGACAACTTTCCATCACCCGGAAGTTCCGCCTCCTTTCCTGCGACACGATCCTACTATGGCGAAGGCGGGGGTTCATGAATATTAATTAGGCTGCGCGAGTGGATTCGACCAATCCGCGACGTGATTAATATTCATGAGACCAACCGTCGCTTTAGTACGATTCATAATTTCGACATACACGCTAATAATTTACTCATATTAATCAGCGGAGTTAAATCACACACCTTTAGACGTGACAAAAACTAGTCGATGTACTGTAAATTCATACCAGTCTTGAATCGGTGAGCAAAATAAAAACAATTCAAGTTAAAGAGATGCGGGTTCGCATCGCCACCTACCGACTATTAACTTTCATTGTATAAAATAAGCAATGAATACAACATATGAATCAGATACATCATTAAAAAGTACCAATTTATTAGCTTTCCTGTTTCCGTACACCAATATATCCTCCCAGTCAACTGTGATATGCTATATTCACTGTAAAACAAAACATTAGCTTATTGTTTAACTTTATAGCAAGGTAGTTAATATAAGTCATTCTGTAATATATACAATACCGGTCAAAAGTTTGGAAACATTACTATTTTTAATGTTTTTGAAGGAATGAAGAAATTGCATTTATGTGAGGAAAATACAGACAATTACTATTTAAAATATACTTTTAAATATAATTTATTCCTGTGATCAGAGCTGAATTTTCAGCATCGTCACATGATCCCTCACAATTATTTACTATCAATATGTATTTTTATTCAGTAAGGATGTGTTAAAAAGAGATTTATATTTTTACCTTTTTATTCATCAATGAATTCTGAAAAAAGCGTCACAGGTTATAAAACATGATTTGTGAAGGGTCATGTGACTCTGAAGGCTGGAGTAATGATGATAAATTCAGCTTTGAGCACAGAATATAAATTACACTTTACTATATATTCACATAGAGAACAGATATATGAAATAGTAATAATATTTCACAATTTTGACTGTATTTTTGATCATATGAACGCATTAAAAAGAGTAATGTTTCCAAACGTTTGACCTGTAATGTGTATTCACACTCTCTCCAGAATGCGTTGTAGTTTTAAAACTCGAAAACATGTGACACACACATCCTGATGAGACCACAAACGGTCGTCTATGTTAGTGTGTTATCTTTGTAGTGTAACTTTAGTTCCCAGCACCATCATCATCATCATCATCATCTTCAGCAGCAGCATTGATAATTTAACACCAGTAAAGCACAGAGGTCAAATGAAGTCGAGATGTTTGTCCTCTGGGATGCCGTAGTTTTTCTTATTCTCCTCAAACAACTGCGTCAGACCCTACAAACACAGAGACACATTGAAACAAACGGAAATGATGCCTATTCATCATCATCATCATCATCATCATCATCATCATCATCATCATCATCTTTATGAAGACTCACCGTCATGTAGAGCGAGTGAAGAGCGTCAATGTCGTCTTTATTGGGACACGGAGTCTGAGTGACAGGAATGGGGCGTCCGACTACAGGCAAAGTTATAATCATCATCAGACATGGGTCAGTAAGAGTGTGTGTGTGTGTGTGTGTGTGTGTGTGTGTGTGTGTGTGTGTGTGTGTGTGTGTACGTACCCACGGTGTGTATGGGTTTCCTGTATGGCAGCAGCCCAAAACTGTACTGGAAAACCCCTCTGGCGTGGAAGAGCGGCATGGCCACGCCCATAATCCTCTGGAGGCGGTCCTGCATGCGGCGGAGGGCGGAGCCTGTGGGGTTCTCCATCTGGTCAAAGAGTTCATTCTCCCCGAACGAGAAGACGGGAACCAGCCACGCTCTACACACACACACACAACACATACAGAGATCAAACGTCTCTTACACACACATATATATATATATACATATACATATATATATATATATATAAATAAATATATGCGCACGCACACACACACGCACACACATGCATGTATGCATACACGCATACACACACACGTACGCGCATGCACGCGCACACACACACACACACACACACACACACATAGGGGAGTGTGAAAGAATGTGTCTGTGTGAGTGTGTTCACGCGCTTGTCTCTTACACACACACTCACACTGTGTGTGACTCTCACGCTCACTCTCACTCACTCTCTCTCTCACTCTCTCTCACTCTCTCTCACTCTCTCTCACGCTCACTCTCATGCTCACTCTCACGCTCACTCTCATGCTCACTCTCACGCTCACTCACTCTCACGCTCACTCACACTCTCACTCACACTCACTCACACTCACTCACACTCACTCACACTCACTCACACTCACTCACACTCACTCACACTCACTCACACTCACTCACACTCACTCACACTCACTCACACTCACTCACTCTCACGCTCACTCAAACTCACACTCACTCTCACGCTCACTCTCATGCTCACTCTCACGCTCACTCACACTCACTCTCACTCTCATGATCACTCTCACGCTCACTCTCACGCTCACTCTCACGCTCACTCTCACGCTCACTCACACACACACACACACACACACACACACACACACACACACACACACACACACACACACACACACACACTCACACACACACACACATGATCACGCTCACGCTCACTCTCACGCTCACACTCACGCTCACTCTCACTCTCACGCTCACTCTCACGCTCACTCTCACACTCACTCTCACACTCACTCTCACACTCACGCTCACACTCACGCTCACACTCACTCTCACGCTCACACTCACTCTCACACTCACTCTCACACTCACTCTCACACTCTCTCACACTCACTCTCACTCTCACGCTCACACTCACACTCAAGCTCACGCTCAAACTCACGCTCAAACTCACGCTCACTCTCACGCTCACTCTCACGCTCACTCTCACGCTCACTCACACTCGCTCACACTCACTCGCTCACTCTCACGCTCACTCTCACGCTCACTCTCACTCTCACACTCACTCTCACACTCACTCACACACTCACTCACACACTCACACACTCACTCTCACACTCACGCTCACGCTCACTCTCACGCTCACACTCACTCTCACACTCACACTCACTCTCACTCTCACGCTCACACTCACGCTCACGCTCAAACTCACGCTCACGCTCACTCACGCTCACTCTCACTCTCACTCTCACGCTCACTCACACTCGCTCACACTCACTCGCTCACTCTCACTCACGCTCACTCTCACGCTCACGCTCACTCTCACTCTCACGCTCACTCTCACGCTCACTCTCACACTCACTCTCACACTCACTCTCACACTCACTCACACACTCACTCACACACTCACTCACACACTCACTCACACACTCACTCACACACTCACTCACACACTCACTCACACACTCACTCACACACTCACTCACACACTCACTCTCACACTCACTCTCTCACTCTCGCTCACACTCGCTCACTCTCACTCTCACGCTCACTCTCACGCTCACTCTCACGCTCACTCTCACGCTCACTCTCACGCTCACGCTCACGCTCACGCTCACTCTCACGCTCACTCTCACGCTCACTCTCACGCTCACTCTCACGCTCACTCTCACGCTCACTCACACACTCACTCACACACTCACTCACACACTCACTCACACACTCACTCACACACTCACTCTCACACTCACTCACTCACTCACACACTCACTCACACACTCACTCACACACTCACTCACACACTCACTCACACACACTCACACACACACTCACTCACACACTCACTCACACACTCACTCACACACTCACTCACACACTCACTCACTCACACACTCACTCACACACTCACTCACTCACACACTCACTCACACACTCACTCACACACTCACTCACACACTCACTCACACACTCACTCACACACTCACTCACACACTCACTCACACACTCACTCACACACTCACTCACTCACTCACACACTCACTCACACACTCACTCACTCACACACTCACACACACACACACACACACACACTCACACACACACACACACACACTCACACACACTCACACACACACACACTCACACACACACACACACACACACACACACACACACACACACACACACACACACACACACACACACTCACACACACTCACACACACTCACACACTCACACACACTCACACACACTCACACACACTCACACACTCACACACTCACACACTCACACACTCACACACTCACACACTCACACACTCACACACTCACACACTCACACACACTCACACACTCACACACTCACACACTCACACACTCACACACTCACACACTCACACACTCACACACTCACACACACACACCCGTGTTTGAGGGCCAGTTTAATGAAGCCTTTGCGCTGCAGCAGCTGAAGCGTTACGGCTCCTGGTCGTGCATCCAGTGACTCCGGAGCTCCGCCCACTGCGATCACGGCCGCTTGACCTCCACCTGGATGACCCAACAGGTAACTCGCACTGGCCTTCTCACTCGACACCAGCCCTGCAGAGGTCAGAGGTCAGGGTCAAACGCTGACTGACGTCACTGTGAGATGGTTCAGATGCACATTTACTACTTGGATAAACTTGATTAACGAATACAAACCCGCCCATCAACAACAAACTGAATGAATGAGGATGTCATTAGATATATTTCCATCTAAAGTTGCGAGTTTTTAAAATATTGCATATTTTAATATCGCAAACATTTGAGAATAAAGCAACGTTTCATCATCTCAAACAAAACTGAACGATCAAGGATGTCATTAGCTTCCATCCTAAGTTGCGAATTTAACTTTTGCGAAAAAAGTGGAATATTGCACAAAATATTTGCGAATAAATCAGCATTTCATTAAAAACTGAATAAATGAGGCGTGTCATTATTTATATTTCCATCCTGATCTCACGACAATTCATACGTATTTTACAAGGTGGCTAATTTGTACGAATTTGTACGACCTCACTCATACGATTTTTGCTATATCGTATGTATTTTACGAGTTGCCAAATTCGTATGAATTCGTCCGAATGGCTCACCCCTTACCCCGCCCCTAAACCTACCCGTTACTGGGGTTTAGACAAATCATACGAATTAGCAACC
This sequence comes from Gobio gobio, assembly GCF_949357685.1. NCBI lineage: Eukaryota > Metazoa > Chordata > Actinopteri > Cypriniformes > Gobionidae > Gobio > Gobio gobio. The sequence continues at coordinate 4,177,680 of NC_137117.1, read as the reverse complement.
TCGTAAAACACGTACGAATTGGTCGTGAGATAGCATTGATATTTCCGTCTAAAAGTTGCGCATTAAACTTGTATGAAAAATGTGAATATTGCATTAAAATAAAGCCCCTTTTCATCACAAACAAACTGAATAAACAAGGATGTCATTCGCTATATTTCCATCTAAAACTGTGGATTAAACTTGTACGGAAAAATTGGGATATCGCATAAAACATATGCGAATAAAACAACCTGAACGAACAAGGATGTAATTAGCTGTTTCCATCCTAAATTGCGAATTAAACTTTTGGGAAATTTTTTTATATTGCATAAAATATTTTCGAATAAAGCAGCATTTAAATCACAAACAAACTGAACGAACATTAGCTAAGTTTACATCCAAAGTTGCGAATTAAATTACAATTTTAATATCGCATAAAACATTTGCGTATAAAGAAGGAATTTATCCACCGCAATTGAGCGCAGAAGATTTCTAAGGGCATTTTATGCACATCTTTGCATTTTTACATCCAAAAATTTGCATAAACTACGAATGGATGGAAACATAGCCATTCTGAACAAAGTGTTGAAGGAATGAAGCATGCGGTTGATCAGAATACGAATCTTCCCAGTTTATCAAGGAGCGAGTGAGGTGGACAAATCATAACTAGCACTAGATTCTGTGTCTCCTGAGTGTATTTCACTGATTTACACAATCAACCTATAATACAGTTAGTGTGTGTGAAATCTGTTACACCACTGACCCTCGGCTGAAGAAACACCATCAAACTGGAAACGTGACTCAACTCACAATCATCTACGAGACTTGTGCTTTTTACATTCATTTCTTCATTACATTTGCATTAATAATACATTACTACGATACACTAGTAAATGAGCACATTTAAACTCACAAATAATGTTTTTTCTTAAAATTTTCAAATCATTTCTGTAGTTCTCATTCTCAAAAAAGCACTTTTTTACAGTAATACAGAAAAAAATTTATATAAAATGCAATAATTTTATGTTTTTTTTTAATATTTTATTTCAGCTAGTTGCCAAGGCAACATTCGCAATTTTCAGCTGAAGTACTAAAATAACTAAAAATGAAAGAAAAACAAACTATATTAGACTTTTTATAAAAATAACAAATATTCCAAAAAAAAGCTAAATTATTAAAATGTTAACTACAATTAAAATAAAAGTGGAAAATATAAAAACTAATTCAAAGTATTAATAAAACCACAATAGTTTATTAAAATATGCAGAATAAAGGGGCGAGTACAACAAATTTAAAATAATAATAATATAAAAATATAATTTATATATATATAAAAATATATATATATATATATATAAAATATATAATTTATATATATATATATATATATATATATATATATATATATATATATATATATATATATATATATATATATATATATATTTTTTTTTTTTATATATATATTTTTTATTTTTTTTCGTGTATTTATATATACATTATTTTATATATAAAATATATATATATTAGGGCTGTCAAAAGATTAATCGCGATTAATCGCATCCAAAATAAAAGTTTGTGTTTACATAATATATGTGTGTGTACTCTGTTAATTATTATTTATATATAAATACACACACATTCATGTATATATTTAAGAAATATTTGCATGTATATACATTTATATAATCTATAATATATATAAATATAAATGTTTTATATATAAAAAATAATATTGTTTTCTTAAATATATACATGCTTTTGTGTGTATTTATATATAAATAATAATTAACAGAGTACACACACATATATTATGTAAACACAAACTTTTATTTTGGATGCGATTAATCTTTTGACAGCCCTAATATATATATTTTTATAATTTATATAATAATTTTTATATAATTGTTTTATTATTATTATTTTACATTTATTGTACTCACCCCTTTATTCTGCATATTATTTTAATAAACTATTGTTGTTTTATTAATACTTTGAATTAGTTTTTATATTTTCCATTTTTATTTTAATTGTAGTTAACATTTTAATAATTTAGCTGTTTTTTCGATTATTTGTTATTTGAATAAAATGTCTAATATAGGTTTTTTTTTTCATTTTTAGTTATTTTAGTACTTCAGCTAAAAATTGTGAATGTTGCCTTGGCAACTAGCTGAAATAAAAAAATAAAAAAAAACATAATATATATATTATTTTGAGAAATTAGATTTTTTACTAATATAGCAATAATAATAATAATAATAATAATAATAATAATAATATGCTTATTTGATATATTTTAAATTACATATTGTTGACCCTTTATGTTAAAGGTCTGATTTGTTAACATTAGTTAAAGCGTTAGTTAACTAACTAACTATGAGCGATATATTTTTACTCCATTAATATGTTTTTCAGTGTTATTAAGTAATATATTACAATTTTTATTCCATGTTTTAATTTTAACAGTATGCAGCTTTGTTTGACAAAAAAAGTTTAATAAAATTAAGAGACAAATTAATGTTTTATGTCTTCATTTGATTACCAGAAAATAACGTACACAACAATTAATTAAGTAGCTAGCCTGCTATTTACTGGTAAATATTACAGGACACAAACAGACAATGGCTGACCAAGGGCAGCTCTGGTATAATGTCAATAACACTTCTATAAATTACTCAGTTTCTTTACAGTTATTGATGTAAACACCCCTAAAATACAGAAAAAAAGGTACCGTTGGATACCGGTTAAAATGTGAACGCTACCCAACCCTAGTTCACGCTGAACTAATATTAACAGAGACAACTTCTGACTTTAAAAATGTAAATGTAGAAAATAGCATTAACTAAGATTAATAAATGCTGTAGAAGTATTGCTCGTTGTTAGTTCTTTTAACAAATTAAACCTTATTGTAAAGTGTTACCTATACATTTTTATAAAAATTATTGTATTTGTTTGTTTGTCATAGCGGCGACTACAGCCATTTCCATGACAAGAAATGTTTTTTTTTACAAAAACATGTACAAAAAATGGAAAATCTAAAACTAAACTTGACCTGATTAATTAAAAATATTGTAATATTGGTCAACCAATTAAAATGTAACCATAAGAAACGACAAAAAATATGTATAATTAAAGAGTTAAAAAAATTGATAATAGACTTAAAATTATTTAAGCTATTTAAATAGTTATTCTTTTACAATATTTTGAAGCATAATATGCTTTTTTTAATCAAGTGCATTAACTTTGAAAGCCCTAACTTCTGTATTTTAGTTATTTTTGGCGCCTGCAAAATCTTGCAAAACATCCCACAAGAGCTGCAGTTTTGGAGATGCTCTGACCCAACACAATCTGGCCCTTGTCAAACTCGCTCAAATCCTTAATCTTGTCCATTTTTCCTGCTTCTAACACATCAACTCTGAGGACAAAATGTTCACTTGCTGCCTAATATATCCCACCCACTAACAGAGATCATCAGTGTTATTCACCGGTCATAATGTTATGCCTGATCAGTGTATATAGCTCAAAGTTAGATCTTATCGTAAAGTGTTACCAAAGGAACATTCAAACTCGGTGTGTGTGTGACTGTATCACCTACTTGGTTCTGGTTCAGGCATTTCCACACAACACTTTCACAACATCTCATTACACAACAAGGATAAACATCGAGGGCAAACACACACACACACACACACACACACACACACCTCCACACATGATGTATTCTCTGAAGAAGGGAACTCTGAACCAGAAGGGAAGCATCAGCAGGTATGGCGTGAGTCCCGGGAACATCTGAGAGAATCCGGACGCTTCCGTGCAGAAATTCCCGAATCCTCCGGCCACCAGCACGCCGTGAGGATGAAACCCGAGCAGATAATTATGACCAGGGTCCAAATCCACCGTTTTTATCAACTAGAGAGACAAACAAACAAAAGCACGAGAGAGACTCTTAAAGGAACACGCCACTTTTTTTGCAAATATCCGACTAGAGTTAAACAGTTGAGTTTTACCGTTTTCCAATCCAGGGCTGGACATTAAGCCGCTTCACACGTAAATCTGTCATTCACTTGTCCGAGTAAAACATTTGCTTGCCCGGATTTTTTTTGTAAATATAAACTATTCTGAAGCAATATTCTCACCAGTGTTCAATCAGCTTTGACATATTTAAATATGCATATTTGTACCTTTTTATAAAGGGCATTTTTCCATAATCTTATTAAATATAGGATATGCTTCGGCTTTCCTTTTATATTCTTAAATTTGATCAATAAATTAAATTAGAATAAGACACTATAGGCTGTTACCAATCAAATTAAATCATTTACACTGAAAAATTACAACTGCATTAAATGATGTTATGAGATTATTTTAAATATTTTTAAATAAACAAATAAGAAATGTTGGAAAGATGAAACTAAACCACCAGTAGGTGGCGCTGTGACCGTCTTAATGAGCGAGTCATTGAGTCGATTCAGTGAAACGGCTGATTCGTTCAGGAATTTGGCGGTCGTTGAATCTTTGATTCAACCGATTCATTCAAACGCAGAATCATTCACTAACACACACTGATGCTGTGAGATGCGTTACGGTTCTGCTGTGATATTTGTTTGGAACTATTTTCGCTGCTGAAATAGAACAAAAACAGTCCATATTGCTTCTAAAATGTAAGTGACTTAATGTTAATTAATTGTTTATGGAACTGGTGTATGAAATCAGTGTCATTTTCAGTCGTGATGGTGTTCAGGAAAACAACACTTGTTAGTGTGATGTTGCTTAACTGTATCATATGTTATAAATATAAAAACTGCACAATTTTAACTGTGTATGTTAACTGAGTTTCTTTGTACGAGCGGCGCTCATTTGTTTCCGATTTTCTCCTCGAGAGGCTGCGCGAGCCTCAACAGCTCAACATTGTTAACGTCAGTTGGTTTTATATTATTATCCACTATCGATCTCCACTTACGACAAGCGTTAATGTCGAGCCCTGCAATCCATTCAGCCGATCTCCGGGTCTGGCGCTAGCACTTTTAGCATAGCTTAGCATTAGGGCTGAAACGATTAGTCGACATTGTCGACAAATATCTTTGTTGTCGATCTCACGCGACCTAATGAAAGGGCCTGCAATATGGCGATTTGACCACTACAGCGCTGTAGCGCTAGAGTGTAATGCAGCCCTTACAAATGTTGCGGTAGAAGCAGGGCCGTGCAGAGAGTTCTTCAGGGGCAGGGGCTCAAATGTAAAAAAGGGGCAATAATATATATATATCCTTATGCTCATCAAGCCTGCATTTATTTAATCAAAAATACAGAAAAAAATATTGTGAAATATTATTACATTATGTTCTTTTTAACTTTTTATTATCAAAGAATCTTGAAAAGAGTATCACAGTTTCCATCATTGACATTAAATCCTCATATTAGAATGATTTCTGAATGATCATGTGACGCTGAAGAGTGGAGTAATGATGCTGAAAATCCAGCTGTGATCACAAGAATAAATTATATTTTAAATTACTTTAAAATAGAAAACCATTATTTTAATGATATTTCACAATATTGCTGTTTTTTATCAAAAAAATGCAGGCTTGATGAACATAAGAGACTTCTTTCATAAATCATAATGCTGCATAATATAAAAAAATGGTAATATAATAAAGTCCTTTCACGTCACCATTTGGCCAGTCTACATTTCACATAATAGGCCTGTAGGAGCCGGTGGCACTTGGGTTTTGTTAACTTTGATAGTTTCATGAAATAGTAAACGGTGTATCAATATAGGATACATAACTACTTACCATTAATGCGACGTTTGCTGCTGTGGTTTTGTGCAGGGATTTGTTTGTTGTCTGTTAAAATCCATTTTGTCAGTGATGCAATTTATAAAATGAGCCAAACCGCACGTTAGTTCGTCTGTCCATGTCATTTTCAACCGATTTATGAATAAGAACAGCTTTGCCAGATCACGATTGGTTGGTGTATATACATGACAAACGGGCATTGGTGAATTGTGTAATACTTTAAAATATATAATACATATATTTGTAATTAAATCAACACATTAGCTCTGATTATGGATGAAAAAAAAATATATTGGTTTATTTTTTCCCGTGAGGCCACACACTCTCTGAAAGGACCATATTTGGCTCGAGAGCCGTTTCCGAACAGTGGAAAATCAGCTGTCAATCAGCTGTCAATCAAAACGCACGCAACCCATAGCAACGCGTTATGGCAACGCCTCAACAGAAATTGTCCGACTTTTGAGCCGTTCGTTACTATTGTATACATTGTCATGTTATAATAATCACATTTATTTAGTTTTATTGACCACGATATTATCATTGATTTTGTCATTGATCATATTATCATTGATTCATTTTCGTAGAAGAAAACAGCGCGAATGACGGAGTGCAAACTAATCTGAACTAGCAAGATGTGGGAAAGTTTCACAAAACTTCAAACTAAGGCTGCGTCTCAATCAGCTCTGGTTCAGTAGTCACTGATCAGGGATCAGCCCATTGATTGGTGTCCTGATCAGTTTCCTGACCTCTGAACCAGGAGCTGATTGAGACACGCAAGGCCAAACTTTTCACGAGAGCACAGCGAGGAAAGCACTTAAAGAGGAAATAACTAACTAACTAGCAGTCAATCTCTTTATTAGAGAATGGAATACTACTAATAATTGTAATAATATTAACAATAATAATATAATTACAGTAATGTGATGATTTATTTAGCATTGAATAAAGTTTGTTCGAGTTTTTATTAATTATGACACTCTTAGGTATTATAGTCTCATCATTGCCTGTATTTAGTTCATATGCGTGAAGACTTACAAGAGGCGATGTTAGGAAGAATATCATGTCCGTTACTTTTTCATATTGTATATTTCATAGATGAATGAGAATCTGTCAGCTCAATTGTCATGAAAGAGATTAATATTGTAATTTTGTCTGCGATGTCATTTGCAGATTAATACTTTTACCATTCTTTGTGTCCTGAAGTAAATGTCCTTTTTCTGTTTCAGTTCTAAGAAAAGCAGTATTGTTTTACAAATGAAGCTCTTAATACTGCAGCCAAGAGATGTTTACATTCAAACATCTTTTTTTTTTTTGTCTGTAATGCAGCTAATTTTTGTTTATTATTATTATTTATTTTTTAAATTGAAAGCGAACAGAATATTTAAACAATGCTTAGAGAGCACTTGTGTGTGATTTGAGTTCTGAGAAAGTGGCTCAAAGTTCATTAAAACAACCATTTCAAAAGCTGAAGTGACTTTATTTTATATATTATAGTTAGAATATGTATAACGCAATGTTTTAGCTAATTGAAAAAGCTGAATAATAGTTCAAAATGTACTGATTAGTCGTTGATGTCAATGACAATAATCGACGATTAGTCGATTAATCGTTCTAAAAATCATTCGATTAATCGATTATTAAAATAATCGTTTGTTGCAGCCCTTCTTAGCATAGATCATTGAATCTGATTAGACCATTAGCATCTCACTCAAAAAATGACGATATTTTTCCTGTTTAAAACTTGACTCTTCTGTAGTTACATCGTGTACTAAGACCGACGGAAAATACAAAGTTGTGACTTTCTAGGCCGATATGTCTAGGAACTATACTCTCATTCCTACGTAATAATCAAGAGCTGTGAGCCGTCCCGTGAGCGCAGAGGCGCAATGATATTACGCAGCGCCTGAAAATAGTCCCCAGCGCTCCCTGTGTGACGCAGGTCGTCACGTTGGTTATGTTGACGGAAGTTGCGTAATATCATTTGAAGCTTGAAGTGGAAAAAATAAAGTGCCGGTACCAGTGATGCCAGTAACGTGTTACTCTAATCGGACTACTTTTTCCAGAAACGAGTAATCTAACACGTTACTATTTCCAAACCAGTAATCGGATTAAAGTAATTTATCCAAGTCACTGTGCGTTACTATTTTTGTCATTTTCCTTAGTAAAAATATATATATTTTTAGTGCTGGGAATCAATTAAAAAAGTAACTAATTAATCAAAAAAATTTCTGTAATGAATCGCGATTAATCGCAAGTTTTTAATATTGTAATAATTTCAGTTACTCTACAAATTAATGTATAAACAATTTAAAGACAGCATATTTTAAATCTTTTTATGAATGAAGGCCAGTATCACTGATACTAATGTCTCTATGAAACATATTACGTTACAAGTATAACTGAAAGCTCCCAATTTCAACATTTATTAGGCTTTAAAAAAATGTTTTTTAATTTAAGTGAACTTAAAACAATCTTTACATAAACCCAAAATAATAAATGTTATATTTACCCGTGGACTTCCCTGTTATACATATACAGAAATGTAATAGTTATCAAACACCTTTCTTAACTGCATAAATAATAAATGAAATATAGATTAATCATCATTAAAGCTACAATTTTCTCTGTTCCCGCTGTTCATCATCAGTGCTCCTGTCACTTTAAGAACAGCCGCGGATCTGACGCTGTCCCGCGCATCTCATTTCCTCACAACTCTTTAATTTCATTTAAGACGTTACTTGACTAATTTAAGACCCTAATATGAGAATACTCAAAATCCTCTGTGTTATTGTTTGTTCAAGAGCAAAAGAGAACTCGATGTGAGTAGGAAACTGACGCGATTCTGTCTGTGCAATGAGTGTGTGTGTGTGTGTGTGTGTGTGTCAGAGTGTCCCTCGATTAGCTGACATAAGACGCAGCCACACAGACAGGACACACACACACACACACACACACACACACACACACACACAGGTCATTGACATACAGCGCATTCTCTTGTGTCTTGTCGCGCTTGGAAGCATTTCCATGAATAGGAGCGATCATGTAACGCTGGGCAAAAATGGATATAAAAACGGACGCTGCGTTATTTGCGTTAAATATTTTTAATGCGTTAAGGTGAAAAAATTAATTGCCTGCGTTAACGCGTTAATTTGCCCAGCCCTAATATTTTTGCTTTCTTCTTGCGTGTGAGAAAGAGTATTTATGTTAAGTGAAGTCAAGAAAGACTTCAGTTTTATTAAAACATGTTTTTTTCCGGAAATATTTTTTAATTTCAACTTGAAATGTCAGGAGATACATTTTTGAACGTTACTGTTAAAAATGCACTTCCAATAAAGTGAGTGTTCATTTTTATGTTGAGGCGGCAGGAGTGTTGTCGGCAACTGCTGAATGTAACTAATAAAGTAACTTGTAATCTAATTTAGATACTTTTAAAACCAAGTAATCTGTAAAGTAACTAAGTTACTTTTTAAAGGAGTAATCAGTAATCAGCAGTGTTGGGGGTAACGCATTACAAGTAACTTGAGTTACGTATTCAGATTACTTTTTCAAGTAACTAGTAAAGTAACGCATTACTTTTAAAAATTTACAACAAAATATCTGAGTTACTTTTTCACATTTATTTGATTGACAGCTCTCTTGACCCCATGTTGGGAAAAAACAACCCGCACATCGCCAGTGAAAATCGCTTGGGTGTGAACACTCAATACGCGCCGGAAAACGTCTCACTGGCGATAAGTGCGCACGATATTCGTCCCGGTGTGCACAGGCCTTCAGACATTGCGCAAACACTAAACTGAGCACGCGTTCGCATCTTCTTGCGGTTGAGCGGACAAATTCACAAAATTATGCCAAAACTTCTGAGCATCCTAGTAAAGATGGTCAGTAATGCCTTACGTGAACATAAACAGTTGAGAAAGTAAACGCATGCGTGTCAGTATCAGTGTATTAGATCCGTGCGTTCGCTCTTAAAGGGACAGCAGCCTAATATTCCTGTTTTTAATGTTCATCAAACTGAATAACTTTAATAAGGATGTTTAATTTATACAGTGAAGACTGTGCAGTGTTATTGTGCTTACTTTATAAAATTTCTGTACCTGAAAAGCACTGTTTATTTCATTTGTGTCTTTGTATTATTGTATTTACTTCTGATTTTGCTTGTAATTTGATTATTTGTTCTTATTTTATGTTTACTCGTTTTTAATAATGCCTTGCATTTATATTAGTTAGGCTAGTTGATTTAGCTGTGGTGTCAAAATTTGAATGGAGAATTGTGAATTTTCACTGACATCTAAAATGTCGTTTTTATGGCTGGTAAACTTTCGCTTAATTCGAAAGTTTGGTTAATTTTAGGCCCTGCAAGAACCAAGTTGTGCTCCAAATTTGAGGTTAATATCACAAAAATGTATGTTCCTGTGAGGTTTTGTTTAGGCGCTGTACCAAAAATAGCCACCGGGCGACAAACACGCTATTGAAATTGCGCTTTCCTGTCTCAAATTAATACATTTCAGTCACAATATCAGCCACATATTGAGTCTCAGACCTGTCCAACGATATGCGTTTAGTCAAGATTAGAAAACGATTGGACCAGTAAACAAAATGGTGTCAAAGTGAAACAGGACACCGCCCACTAGGGGGAGGAGCCTGCTAAAATGTATTAAAGTACCGTTTCCATGATAACATGGAGTGTTTGGGCTTTCAAATACCGAATTTTTTATGATTAGGGGGAAAATGAATCAATTCATTGAACAAATGCTGGTATAAACTCACTGTGATGGGGAAATATTCCCGAAAATACGTCCACATGCGCCAACTTCTGACCCACTGTGACCGCCGACCTCCACATGAGGGCGTGTCTCTGTCCAGATACAGCCAACCAGCGTAGAGCGCTCCCAGAATCCACCAATCGCTGAGACACAAGAGCACAAACGCAGCCAGACAGACCTGAGCTAGAGAGAGAGACAGACAGACGTGTGTTTATGATTTATTACAGCCGTGCAGTGTGACTGAACTCTAGAGCGATGTGTGTTTATTAGTGTGTTTGTACTCATGTCAAAAATTTAGACAGCTCACACACACACACACACACTGTTACTAATTTAGCTGTGTGTGGACCGACTGACCGCCGGCGCTTTAATGGTTTGTGACTCCAGGTTCAGTTCTGATG
>NC_137117.1:4151739-4154239 GCF_949357685.1 Gobio gobio | reverse complement strand
TGTAAACATGTGTCACTGTTAAGTCAAATATCCAAAATGTCAGTTTTATATATTATATTTCCTGCCTCTGCCCACATTAAAAAATATAGTAAAATTACTCTAGTAAATACTATAGTGTTTTTGAACCGTACTATAGTAAATATACTACAGTAAATTAACAAAGTGTAGTAAATACTATAATATACTACAATTTACTGTAATATCTTTACTATAGTATAGTTCAAAACACTACTAGAGTAATTTTACTGTAATTTTACTTTAATATACTACAATTTACTGTAATATCTTTACTATAGTATAGTTCAAAACACTAGTATTTACTAGAGTAATTTTACTGTAATTTTACTTTAATATACTACAATTTACTTTAATATCTTTACTATAGTATGGTTCAAAACACTAGTAGGCCTATTTACTAGAGTAATTTTACTGTAATTTTACTACAATATACTACAATTTACTGTAGTATCTTTACTATAGTATGGTTCAAAAACACTATAGTATTTACTAGAGAAATTTTACTGTCATTTTACTATAATATACTATAGTATTTTTTTCATTTTGCCTGTATCCACTTATTTGTCCTTAAACGCTCGTTTTTTGGGTCAACATCTTATAAAAACGTCTGTGTTTTTGGTTGTGTGTGTTGTTTAGCTTGTTTGCTGTACACTTTGTCACACATCAGCTTTTAGACATTGTTCAGTTTTTTGTTATAAGTCAAATCATGTCATGAGGCGCTTCACGCAATTGAGAATGAGGAGATACGTCATGGTCGTGGGCGGAGTCTGGCCCGTACACCATTCCGGGATCCGACGCTATCGGTTGCCAGGGGTAACATTGTAAGAGCGAAACAGAGATCAGAGCAGGAAAGACGGCTCGAGGAATTATCATCGCGGCGTTTAAGCGGAGAAATTACGAGAAAACTTGAAATGGAGAAGAAGAGGTCTCGTACAGGGAGAAACTTACTACCAGCGCCAAGCTGAGGTATTTAGAGAAGCTGATATCAAAAACGTTGACCCATACGAGCTGCCACGGCAGAACTCTTTACCACCTTGCACTGAAATGTTTCTATAAATATATTTCCTGTGCATTCTGAATAATAAATATATCTCCCCACTATCCTGCAGCAGTCCAGTGCTCGTCATCCTTAGCAGTGTTTTTCTCTTACTGATCATATTTTGTACCTGTTGAGTTTATATTTTTAAATTAATTTGACTAAAAATTTAAATGATCGTTTGTGTGCGCTGGTGCTTTTATTCCAGCCTTCTTGAGTAGAATGAATGCTCGGTACGTGCTTTAAATGGATGTAATGTTAACCATGTTAAATATTGAATTAATCTTAAACAGTGATGCACAGTAGAGGAAAATGACAGTCAACTAGGCCTACCTTGAATATTAATTAAGCGTTTTGGGCATAAACATGTTTATAGCATACAGTAAAATGACCGACAATGAAAAATGACAGAATAGTGATCAACATGTTTAATACAAATAAATAAAGGTTCGTATTGATCAAGTGTCTCACACTTCAGCATCGCGCTCACTAGTTAAGACCATGACTGACACCCTGTGGTGAAATAATGGCGTACGTTTACCAGCCGCTGCTTTCTCAGATCGGCTTGGGTGGATTAAAACTTAATGTTCAGTTGAGTTTGGAAAACTATGTACATAGTAATCATCAGAATATCTCTTCTCCAGTCTCTGTCCGAATTCATTACCTGGCGGGCAGACCCCCAAAATGGCGGAAGGGGGGCGGGGCGCTGTGTCGTGACGACATCTCCTCATTCTCAATACAAAGTCAATGGAGATCGTTTGATTGCTTCCCCCCGGTGGGCGTGGCCTTCAGATTATGACGCGTGTCGCTCTGTCTCTATTGGCTGCAGAACTGCTGATGGAGAGTTGTGTGTGTGTGTGTGTGTGTGTGTGTGTGATGGGGGAGGGTGGAGGATTTCGAAGCTTCTGTTCCGCAGAAGATGGGGGGTGTGGGTGCGGGTGGAGGGGGGGGGTGAGGTTTTACCGGGTGCGCGTGCGCGTGCGCTCTGCGCGTTTTTACCGCAGTATCTCTGGATTAGTGCGCGCGCTGCGGCACTCCGCTCGGTTCCAAACGGTGAAGAGCGAGAAAACCCGCCCCGACCGACCCGCGAAACATATCAAAATAAAACACAACGTCCGCTCGCATCCGCTCAGCACGAGCCGTCCCATCGCGTTTATTCTAAGCGGTTATAAACGCAGCGCGCGCCTGAGAATCTACCGGAGACATGGCCAAAGAGGACGAGAAGAAGGAATCCGGGGACTGGAAGGAGTTCTTCTGGAACCCGCGGACGCACGAGCTGCTCGGTAGAACGGCGAGCAGTTGGGGTGAGTGTCCGCCGGTGTGCGTGTTATATAAGCCGGTGAATATAACGGGTCGGTGTGTGCCGTGTTATTCCAGTGATGCCCTGATGCGCGAGCGCAACCGCCGGTATTTCATTCATTTCAACCTTTTTTTTACCGGGACGTG
>NC_137117.1:4126739-4146739 GCF_949357685.1 Gobio gobio | reverse complement strand
CAGGGTCATGGAGGACCAGTGGAGAACCGGCCACAGGGTCATGGAGGACCAGTGGAGAACCGGCCACAGGGTCATGGAGGACCAGTGGAGAACCGGCCACAGGCTCATGGAGGACCAGTGGAGAACCGGCCACAGGGTCATGGAGGACCAGTGGAGAACCGGCCACAGGGTCATGGAGGACCAGTGGAGAACCGGCCACAGGGTCATGGAGGACCAGTGGAGAACCGGCCACAGGGTCATGAAGGACCAGTGGAGAACCGGCCACAGGGTCATGGAGGACCAGTGGAGAACCGGCCACAGGGTCATGAAGGACCAGTGGAGAACCGGCCACAGGGTCATGAAGGACCAGAGAAGAACCGGCCACAGGGTCATGAAGGACCAGAGAAGAACCGGCCACAGGGTCATGGAGGACCAGTGGAGAACCGGCCACAGGGTCATGAAGGACCAATGGAGAACCGGCCACAGGGTCATGGAGGACCAGTGGAGAACCGGCCACAGGGTCATGGAGGAACAGTGGAGAACCGGCCACAGGGTCATGGAAGACCAGTGGAGAACCGGCCACAGGGTCATGGAGGACCAGTGGAGAACCGGCCACAGGGTCATGGAGGACCAGTGGAGAACCGGCCACAGGGTCATGGAGGACCAGTGGAGAACCGGCCACAGGGTCATGGAGGACCAGTGGAGAACCGGCCACAGGGTCATGGAGGACCAGTGGAGAACCGGCCACAGGGTCATGAAGGAACAGTGGAGAACCGGCCACAGGGTCATGGAGGACCAGTGGAGAACCGGCCACAGGGTCATGGAGGACCAGTGGAGAACCGGCCACAGGGTCATGAAGGACCAGTGGAGAACCGGCCACAGGGTCATGGAGGACCAGTGGAGAACCGGCCACAGGGTCATGAAGGACCAGTGGAGAACCGGCCACAGGGTCATGAAGGACCAGTGGAGAACCGGCCACAGGGTCATGAAGGACCAGTGGAGAACCGGCCACAGGGTCATGGAGGACCAGTGGAGAACCGGCCACAGGGTCATGAAGGACCAGTGGAGAACCGGCCACAGGGTCATGGAGGACCAGTGGAGAACCGGCCAGAATACACAGAGCATCTCAGTTTGTTGTGTATGGGGCGGCACAGCTGTAATCAGGCTCTTTTTCCCTCCATCATAAACGACGAAACGCAATAAACTCCGTCATGTTCTCTTGCGTCGTGTGAGACGCTTCTGAACGGGAATTAAACCAAATAATTCTGATCACATACTATGACTCAGGCGTTTCAAAACCATCAACATCTGAGATGCTGTGATGCGATTGGTTCACTGGTGAGTCCAGTTATCCAATCACATCTTTTTTGTGATATCAAGAAAAAGTGGGCCAATCTTGGTCCTAAGTAGTATTGAAATAGTACATTGATACTAGTATACTTAAAATTATTCCTTAATAGACTAAAAAGGGGGCCAGTTTTGTCCCAAGCAGTATCGAAATAGTACACTTACTAGTATACTACTAGTACATTGATATTAGTATACTTACTACATAAAGTATACTTTAATACACTAAAAAGCGGGCCAGTTTTGTCCCAAGTAGTATTGTAGTAGTACACTTACTAGTATACTACTAGTACATTGCTATTAGGATACTTACTACATAAAGTATACTTAAAAGTCTACTTCTATACACTAAAAAGTGGAAAAATGTTGTCCCAAGTAGCATTTAATAATACAAGTAGTATTACAATAGTACACTTACAAGTATACTACTACTAAATTGATACTAGTATACTTAAAAGTATACTTTAATACACTAAAAAAGCAGGACCAGTTTTGTCCCAAGCAGTATCGAAATAATACACTTACAATTTTACTACTAGTTCATTGCTATTAGTATACTTACTACATAAAGTATACTTAAGTCTACTTTTATACACTAAAAAGTGGAAAAATGTGGTCCCAAGTAGCATTTAACAATACAAGTAGTATTAAAATAGTACACTTACAAGTATACAACTACTACATTGATACTAGTATACTTAAAAGTATACCTTTATACACTAAAAAAGCCGGTCGGTTTTGTCCCAAGTAGTATCAAAATAGTACACTTACAAGTATACTACTAGTACATTGCTATTCGTATACTTACTACATAAAGTATACTTAAAAGTCTACTTTTATACACTAAAATGTGGAAAAATGTGGTCCCAAGTAGCATTTAACAATACAAGTAGTATTAAAATAGTACACTTGCAAGTATACTACTAGTACATTGCTATTAGTATACTTACTACATAAAGTATACTTAAAAGTCTACTTCTATACACTAAAATGTGGAAAAATGTGGTCCCAAGTAGCATTTAACAATACAAGTAGTATTAAAATAGTACACTTACAAGTATACTACTACTACATTGCTATTAGTATACTTACTAAATAAAGTATACTTTAATACACAAAAAAGCGGGCCAGTTTTGTCCCAAGCAGTATCGAAATAGTACACTTACAAGTATACTACTACTACATTGCTATTAGTATACTTACTACATAAAGTATACTTCTTTTATACACAAAAAATTGACCAATTTTGTCCCAAATAGTATCAAAATAGTACACTTACTAGTATACTACTACTACATTGATACTAGTATACTTAAAAGTATACCTTTATACACTAAAAAGCCGGCCAGTTTTGTCCCAAACAGTATCGAAATAGTACACTTAGAATTTTATTACTAGTTCATTGATGTTAGTATGCTTAAAATATATGAGTATATTTTATATGAGTATATGTTACCCATCCTGTTCACAGCGCCCGCTCCAGGGGGGACTCGAACCCAGGTCCGTCAGCATGAGAGTCGGATGCCCTAACAATGAGGCTAAAGGCTGCAACCCCTAGCGTCAGTCACTAGAGCGTCTCTTGAGCTCAGAGGAGTGAGGTTTACTCGCACAGTGACTACTAGCTGGCCTCAGTTACACTCACCCCCTAAACCTACTCTGCGTTGTGTTATGTATGTTCGTGGATGGTGGACGTGGACACAGAGGGGTTCGGTATCGTGGCTTGACAATTTATTCTCCTTAAGTACACTTAATAACATGAAATTGAAGTGTACCAGTGTTCGTAAGGGCAACAGTAAACCGGTTGAATCCGTATTTCAGGTTTTTGTGCGTGTGTGTGTGTTGGATTCAAGCGATGGCGTTTGTGATGACCTTCAGAGCAGTGTTAATTTCGTTGACAAATAATTTTCATCAAAAACCTTTTTTCACTGACGAAAAGAGACGATAGCTAAATAAAAACTAGTGTTGAATGACAAAAACTATGACGAAAATCAACTGTAATTAGTGAGGGTGGATTAGGGCAGAGATCCAGTCAGAACTGAACACATTTGATCTGAACTGATCTAACCGCTGGAAAACACACGATCTACAGGCTCACACACCCCCAATCCAGCTCCAGAGCGGCTCAATCAATAACACACATTTATGACACGCAATTGATTATGAACTAATGCTGGTGAATAATGACAATGTTTACTTTACCATGTTTATATAGTAATGTGTTTTAGACGATTGTAACAATGCATATTTTATCTCCTCATCTGAACTTGAATGAGCTCCTGCAACTAAGGCGAGATTTCAAAATAAGAGTCCCGGTGTATTTCCAGCTTGTTTATAATTAAAAGTCACGCATTATATATTAGTTTTTGCTTACACAATAAACTGTATTTAATTTAATTCCCATTTAATTCATAGTCAGGAGGAAAGACCAGTATTTGACACATATTCAATAAAGTATCAGGGTTATAATAGTTCACTAAAACCATTAAAAAAACCTAATTGCTTGAAATTAAACAGATGTTAACTGAAATTAAAAAAATAAACTTATTTTGAAGCTTTAGCTTAACCTGATATGGCCTACTGACTAAAACAGAAATACAGAGTTATAAAAATTATAGAGATGTTTTTAAAAAAGTGAATTGAGCTCTTTCGTGTATTTTTTGGCTGCCTTCACGTGCTATCGGAATTATCGTAAATACGAGTTTCCGAGGTAAAAATTGCACATGAACGCCCTCTGATGTCGTGTTTACCACTGGGAATTTCGGAAATAATTTTGATACCCCAATTCTTGAGATGGGCGTGTCATAAGCTTTAAACATGGTGGCGGGGAGAACTAGACTAATGTGGCAGGCAGTGTTGGGGAAAGTTACTTTGAAAAGTAATGCTTTACAATATTGCGTTACTCCCTTAAAAAGTAACTAATTGAGTTACTTAGATACTTTTTAAGAAAAGTAATGCGTTACGTTACTTTTGCGTTACTTTTTCTCACCTGGGCTGGGCTTGTTTTTGTTTATAACAAAAAAGTTATATTTTTGTGCAACGGTAAAGACATCTTCATACCAAAATTTAAATAATAAGCCCCAGGCTGAGGTAAAAATGCAAATTCCCGCATGAACAGTAGAGGGCGCAGCTCTAGATAATGGAGGAATAGGATGCAGGAGAAAAAAGTTTTACCAATAAAAACAAAAAATCTAGTAATTTTCATCATCAAAGGTCAGCAGCAAGACATTGGTCATTTCAATATAAAGGTAGATTATGCATAAAAATAGTTGTTTTATTTAACATTTAATTATTGGAGGTTTGCATAGTACTCTGATTTTGCATTTGACTGATTTTATATTAATGTGAAAAAGTAACTTGCATTACTTTTTTGAAAAAGTAACTCAGATATTTTGTTGTAAATTTGAAAAGTAATGCGTTACTTTACTAGTTACTTGGAAAAAGTAATATTATTACGTAACTAAAGTTACTTGTAATGCGTTTCCCCCAACACTGGTGGCAGGTGTGGTTTTATTGGGTTTTTTTTAGGTCG
Organism: Gobio gobio; assembly: GCF_949357685.1. Lineage (NCBI taxonomy): Eukaryota > Metazoa > Chordata > Actinopteri > Cypriniformes > Gobionidae > Gobio > Gobio gobio. The sequence continues at coordinate 4,141,884 of NC_137117.1, read as the reverse complement.
TCTTGTCTTGACATTAATGTAGTACATATTTACATGTAAGCAGTGTTGGGAATAACGGCGTTACAGATAAACGGCGTTACTAACGGAATTATTTTTTTCTGTAACGAGTAATCAAACGAATTACTGTTTCTCCCGTTACAACGCCGTTAGCGTTACTGAGGGAAAAAAATGCGGCGTTAGTCGCGTTACTATAATTGAGCTCACTGAAGCGCTTTTCATCCGAACAGGCTCTCTGTCAGTCGGACCTGCAATGTGTGTGTGTGTGTGTGTGTGCGTGTGCGCGCGCACCAGCCATGCGTGTTGGGGGTGGGTGCGGTGGTACACATAACTGATGATGATTGGTGGGTGGGAGACAAGGTTGAAGTTGATAGGTTGAGTTCACACCTATTTTTTTTCACGGTCTATGGTTCACACACACACACACACACACACACACACACACACACACACACACACACACACCTATGACGCACACGCATATGCACATTCAGCGATAGTCCAACGACTTCAAAGGTAGCTTTCGCAAATTGGAAGTATAAGCGCTACTTTTCCCTCGTTGAGGTGAAAGGTAAGAATATTTATGTAATGTGCAACTTATGCCCAGGAAGAAAGAGTTTCTCCACGCCGGTGGCAAGTGATTCTGAAGCGCCTCACATCATCATATGCCACAAAATTAGTGGCTAAAAACCCAGGTGATAACGTGAGCTCCACTACCACAGGAAAGTATAGTACTGATAATATTTACACAATATGTACACTATAGTAGGTCTACTGATAATATTTACAATGATGCATTGAATTTGATAGGTGTCTCTCACATTGTCCCACAGCAACATTACAATAGTGTACATTAATGTACAATGTTTTATAATAATAATTTATTCTATTTAGTGTCCAATTCATTCATTTAACATATCTAATATTGGGGGCATCCAAATTATTTGACATATTTTAACATTTGAAAGAAAAAAAAAGTAACGCAGTAATTACTTTCCCTGGTAATTAGTTACTTTTATAATGATGTAACTCAGTTACTAACTCAGTTACTATTTGTAAGAAGTAACTAGTAACTATAACTAATTACTTTTTTAAAGTAACGTGCCCAACACTGCATGTAAGAGTAATCATATGAAGCGTGTTGTATGTTTGGTACACAGCGAAAATAGCCTGCATTTGACTGAAATTACAGAATCAGCAGAAAGCGGACTATCTGGAATGTTTATATGGTTGTCGGTGCATGGGAGACTATATATGATGTTGGTTTTAATAAGATTTTCCCAATAAATAGGCAAGAATAACCATGATTCCTGTTCACTCCGACAACAAAGCACTTGAATGCAACAAGCTCGTAATCACGACTTCTAAAGTGGGAATTAGGAGATTTCCGATAACACATGAAGGCAGCATTAATATCAAAAACAAAATGACAAGTGACAGTCGGTTATGCTTAAAGGGTTAGTTCACCCAAAAAATGTAAATTGTGTCATTAATTCCTCACCCTCATGTCGTTCGAGACCCGTAAGACCTCCGTTCATCTTCAGACACAAATGAAGATATTTTAGTGTAAAGCTGATGCTGAGAAAGGCTTCAGATAGGCCTCCATTGGCATTCAGTACATTTACACTCACAAGACCCATAAAAGGCACTAAAAACGTCGTTACAAAGTCCATCTCACCACAGTGACTCTACAATAATTTTACGATGCGACGACAATAGTTTTTGTGCGCAAAAAAAATCAAAATAACACCTTTATCCAGCTTGTTCTTGTCTTCCGTGTGTGTCTCCACGACGCATGCGTGAGAATATGAGCAGATCCGGCGTTCGGGAATACATGAAATGCACACATTTTGAGATCTACGCCGGGACCTAAAGCACGATCAGTGTAGAATTCAACAGCTGAGATACGCGCGTCTTCCTCTGCTCGTAAACAAATCTCTTCTGGGTCATGTGTCCGAACGCCGGATCTGCTCATATTCTCACGCATGCGTCGTGGAGACACACACGGAAGACAATAACAAGCTGGATAAAGGTGTTATTTAGATTTTTTTTGCGCACAAAAACTATTGTCGTCGCATCGTAAAATTATTGTAGAGTCACTGTGGTGAGATGGACTTTGTAACGACGTTTTTAGTGCCTTTTATGGGTCTTGTGAGTGTAAATGTACTGAATGCCAATGGAGGCCTATCTGAAGCCTTTCTCAGCATCAGCTTTACACTAAAATATCTTCATTTGTGTCTGAAGATGAACGGAGGTCTGACGGGTGTCCAACCACATGAGGGTGAGGAATTAATGACAGAATTTACATTTTTGGGTGAACTAACCCTTTAAATGCTTAATGTACTACAATTAAACTAAACTCATTAGGTTTTAGGAGACTAAACCTACTGTAGATTTAAAATCTTATGATATTTAGTCGACTAAAACTAAAAACAATTCAGGTGACTAAAATATGACTAAATCTAAATGGCATTTCAGTCAAAAGACTATGACTCAAACTGAATGAAAATGAGCAGTGCTTGTTCAGAGACTCATGAGGAGCTCTTCTTCTTCTTCTTCTTCTTCTGTGGTCCGCAGGTCTGATTCTGCTCTTCTATCTCGTCTTCTACACGTTTCTGGCCGGCATGTTCTGCCTCACCATGTATGTGATGCTGCTGACGCTGGACGATTATAAGCCCACTTGGCAGGACCGCCTGGCTACACCAGGTACAAATTCACTATAAAACACACACACACACGCAAACAGAGGCCATCACCTTCACACACACAGTCATGCAACTTGTGTGTGTGTGTGTGTTTGTAGGCATGATGATTCGGCCTAAAGGAGAGGCTCTAGAAATCGTTTATAATGTGGACAAGACAGAGAGCTGGGACTCATACGTTCAGGCCCTGGACAACTTCCTTGCACGTGAGTAAAGAGTGTGTGTTTTATTATCATTTACAGGGCAGTTTACTTAAAGCTACACTGTGTGATATTTTCCCCCATCTAGTGGTGAAAAGGTATATGACCATCCAGTGAATATTAGTTTCTCTTCCTCTCAATTCCGATTTCGTTTTAACTCCTACGGTGGCCGATTTAGTCCCAGATTAATATGGCTTCCAGTTCAACCTCGTCCACATTCGACACGGAGAAAGGCAAAGCTTGAATTTACGGGAATGTCCCTCTTTGGCTAATGTACTTTCAAGATGGAGGGGCAACATGGCGACCCGCATTCGAACCCTCACCCGTATATTTCAATGGCATATTATAAACTTACGAGAATACTTTATTACTTGAAAGAAGTAAATATACATTAATGAGCACATATATGTTTGAAAGAACTAAGTGTTTTTAGCTAAGAATAAACTAAAAAAGTTACACAGTGTAGCTTTAATATACTATTATGTTTTTTATTAATATTTTGAATTAGCTTTTATTTTATATTTTCAGTTTTAATTTGAATATTATATATATATATATATATATATATATATATATATATATATATATATATATATATATATATATATATATATATATATATATATATATATATATATATATATAATGTGCTTTGGTCATTTTTATTAGTTTTTGTTCTTTTAAATATACTTTTGAGGTTTGATTTATTACTGTTTCAGTTTTTTTTTATTTCTTGTTAGTAATTTTTATTTCTTATTTTAGTTTAACGCCAAGTAAACATTTCTAATTTTCATTTATTTGAAGATTTTCATTATATTTTATTTTATTTCAGCTTAATTTCAATTGTTTTAAATTGTTTTAATGAACAGAATAAGCCTGCTACATTTTTTTAAAGCTTATTTATTTTATTAATATTTTGAATTAGCTTTTATATATTTTTTTTTCATTAGCTTTTATTATTAAAAAAAATATATTATTTAGGTTTAATTCATGTTCATTTCATTTTTAGTTTTTATTTATTTCCGGTTATTAATTTTAGTGCTTCAACTTTTATTATTTTCGTAAGTTTTAGTTTTTCATCTAATATTTGGTAATTTTTATTAGTTTTTGTTCTTTTAAATATACTTTTGAGGTTTGATTTATTATTATTTCATTTTTTTTATTCTCGTTAGTAATTTTTATTACTTATTTTAGTTTAACGCCAAGTAAACATTTCTAATTTTCATTTATTTGAAGATTTTCATTATATTTAATTTAATTTTATTCCAGCTTAATTTCATTTTTTTTAAATAGTTTTAATTAACAGAAATATGCCTGCTATGTTTTTTTTTAAAGCGTATTTATTTTATTAATATTTTGAATTAGCTTTTTTTTATATATATATATTTTTTAATATTTTCTTTTGGCATTTTCATTAGTTTTTATTATTTTAAAAAATATTATTTAGGTTTAATTCATGTTCATTTCATTTTTAGTTTTTATTTATTTCCAGTTATTAATTTTAGTGCTTCAACTTTTGTTATTTTCGTAAGTTTTTTCATCTAATATTTATATTTATATTTTATTTCAGTTTTATTTCAATTAACAGAAATGTTTTTTTTAATATTCTTAGTTAACGACATTAAGCCTGCAACATTATTTATATACCAGTTTTTAATAATATTTTGAATTAACTTTTATTTTAATATTTTCTGTTTTTGTTATATTCATTTGTCGTTTTTTGTTATTATGTTGTACTTTTGTCATTTTTATTCAATCGTTTTTGTTCTTTTTAAATATTACTATTTATGTTTAATTCGTTTTTATATTTCAATTATTTCCGGGTCAACTTTAATTTATTTCAGTTCTAATTTTAGTTTAGTTTTCTATTATCTCATATTCTAATTTTTAAGTTGATCTAATATTTATAGTTTATGTTATTTCATCTTTATTTAAGTAATATAGTTAATGTCCGCCCACAGAAGCGCCTGTGGGAAAGTTGTGAGATTTGGCACACGTTTAGAGGACCGTCTGAACATTATTCACACTGATTTTAGAGTCGCTAACTCAAGCCCTCTAGCGCCACCAACTGTCTGAAATTTCACTTACGTTTATGCTAATAACTTTGAACCGTAAAAATTCCCTTTTCCTCAAATTCCTTGGCTCAAGATGATTCGATTGATGTTATTTTCAACCTCGTCCTATAGGCCGTTGCTCCAATTTTCACAATTTTTTTTTTTAATTTTGAAAAGTTGATTCGTCGAACCGTTGTCAATGTGAAAGAATTCACACGTCAAAATGGATTTGAGGCTGTACCTCTAGAACACTGTAGCGTATCTTGACCAAACTTGGTGTGTGTTATGTTAACCATGACCTGAGGATACCTGCACAGTTTCGGCACAGTGCCACCTAGTGGTCTGGAGATATGAAACATTTAAAATTTTGCTAAAAACTTCTGAAGGGTTTGGTCAAAATTCACAAAACTGGTCTCTTTAGATTCGGTGCAGAATGCCGAGTCGAACGATACCAAATTCTCCCATATCGGCCACCATTTTAGGTGTCGGCTACTTCAAATTTTGTTGTAAAATGTTATATTAAACTCAGTATTTGTCTTCGACACCAAGCCCTGAAGGTACTCAAAAAGTTTCATGACAGCACCACCTTGTGGTCAAAAGTTGAAATGTCCAAAAATGCTAATTAGTCAAATGTAATGAAACTGATCTTGGGTCTTTACCCAAGTAAATGATACTAATTTTGCCATAGTAAGCCAAACCTTCTGTCCGCCATTTTGATATTCTTTAAAACACTTTTTTCGAACCGTTTGTCCAATTCTCACCAAAATTTTATCAGATTGGTCAGATGTTCTGATTGGTCTACTCTGCTCTGATTGGTCAGATGGCCCAGTCTGTTCGGATTGGTCTACTCTGCTCTGATTGGTCAGATGGCCCAGTCTGTTCTGATTGGTCTACTCTGCTCTGATTGGTCAGATGGCCCAGTCTGTTCTGATTGGTCTACTCTGCTCTGATTGGTCAGATGGCCCAGTCTGTTCGGATTGGTCTACTCTGCTCTGATTGGTCAGATGGCCCAGTCTGTTCTGATTGGTCTACTCTGCTCAGAAGTCCCCGTCGCGATTACCCAAGTAAAATGATACTAATTTTGCCATAGTAAACCGAACCTTCTGTCCGCCATTTTGATTTTCTTTAAAACACACTTTTTCGAACTCCTCCTCAACCGTTTGTCCAATTTTCACCAAAATAGAATCGTATCATCTTCTGACCATGCTGGCAAAAAATAATGGATTTTGTGTCAATAGACGAAACTATTTTGGTATATCATGCCAACAAATTTGATGGCACGATGCCAAAGCGACTCTGAGGCGGAATCTCTGCAATGCTTTGACATTTTGACACCAAACTTTGCACGTGTCATTGTCACCTCACTCTGACCACACCACATCAATCTGGTCACAGCGCCACCTACTGGGCGAAAGTGATAAACCATGAAATCACATTACTAGTGTCTGTATTTATGAATTTTTCAGCCATTTCAGTTCATGTTAGTTAATACTGTAAAGTGTTTCCGATGTTTTTAATCGTTTCAGTTAGCGATAATAAGCCTGCTACAGGAACAGCAGTAAAGAAAGCTTGACATTTGGTCTGTTTGTGCCTCCGCCTGTTTTCCCGCAGCCTATAATAACTCTCAGCAGGTGATGAACAACGACGCCTGCACCCCAGATGAGTACTTCATTCAGGATGACAGCGGAGACGTGCGCAACAATCCCAAACGCGCGTGCCAGTTTAACCGCACCGTGCTGGAGGACTGTGCCGGATTCACCGACCGCACGTACGGATACCAGGACGGCAAACCCTGCGTGCTCATCAAACTCAACCGGGTAACTGGCCAATCACAGCTCTGCACAGGCACACATACTATACATGATTGTATTAGAACCAGGGCTTAAAAATGGAAAAAAATATCAATCGGTTCACTCCGAGCAGAATCGATATTATAGCGTTTCCGTTTTTGCGGAATCTGTTTGATTTGAAAAAATACCGGTTAATAACGTTATTTTAATTTAGCCTATACTTTAAACAAATATGTATAAATAGACTTATTTTCATTCAATAATAATATAACGCATGGTAATTAAACTTGAATATTTATTTCATAACATTTTTAAAACCACAACAGAAATACATGCATTAATTACAAAGCATAAACAGTGGACCTGCTTTAATGGAGCGTTAGACAATCGAAAGTGGCCTCTATATGCCTAATTCTTTTCAGAAGAGTGATAACATTCTTTGTAATGTTACAAAACTTTTTTCAACACGACTTGTTTTAAAAATTGCATGAATAAACAGTCCTTCCAGAAAAATGCGGCTTTTTTTTGTGATTGTTGCGGGCAAAAATCCTTGATTATGCGGCACGTTTTCTTAAAAAATGCGATGAAAAATGCGGGATATTTATGCAATTTTATGCGATAAAATTGCGGGAACTTGCAAAAACTGCGGTTTGATGAGAGAGAAAAAAAGCACTACATCACAGAAAGTGCTGGAATATTTAAGTTCTCATCTTGTTTTATTGAAGACCTTAATAATGGCTAAAATTTACAAAACATTTAGTCAATCAAGTTCTGTAGCTTTACAAAAGGAATATGCTACAACTTCTGAAAAAATTAATAAATAACTTCCTGTTTTACAGATGTCGCTATACAAAACAGACATTTGAGTGCTTCCAATGCACAAAGTGCAATCTCTTAAAGGGTTAGTTCACCTAAAAATGAAAATTCTGTCATTAATGACTTCCCTTTATGTTGTTGGACACAAATTAAGATATTTTAGTTGAATTCCGAAGGCTCAGAAAGGCCTCCATTTGCACAATGTACACTCTCAAGACCCATAAAAGGTAGCCTACTAAAGACGTCGTTACAAAGTCCATCTCACTACAGTGGTTCTACAATAACTTTATGAAGCGACGATAATAGTTATTGTGTGCAAAAAAAAACTAAATAACGACTTATATAGTGATGACTGATTTCAAAACAAAGCATCATGATGCTATGAATCATCGAGTCGATTCATGATTCGGATCGCGTGTCAAACTGCTGAAATACGTGACTTTGGCGATCCAACCCTCTGAATCGACTCATTGATTCATAACGCTTCAAACCGCTGTATCGACTCATTGATTCATAACGCTTCAAACCGCTGAATCGACTCATTGATTCATAACGCTTCAAACCGCTGTATCGACTCATTGATTCATAACGCTTCAAACCGCTGAATCGACTCATTGATTCATAACGCTTCAAACCGCTGAATCGACTCATTGATTCATAACGCTTCAAACCGCTGAATCGACTCATTGATTCATAACGCTTCAAAGCTTCATGATGCTGTGTTTTGAAATCAGTCAGCACACAGGGAAACTGCTTTGCTCTTTTGCTGTTATTTTTGTTGGCCAATGGGAGTTTGTGCTTCATCATGGTTTCACCGGTATCTATGGTTTCTCCACGGGGTTTGAAGCTTTTCGATGACGTTCGCGTCGGGTAATCACGTCACTTCAAAACGTTCCCATGGCAATAGGCGGAAATGGCGGCTCTTGTGTGAAGTAAACGAAAAATTTTCAACTTTCTGCTAATATATATGACTTTTTTTGCAACGAAAATGCGGGGATTATGAAATCATGGTAGCCCCGCATATTTTGCACGCGGAAATAGGCAATTTATGCGGCGAAAGTGCGGCGTATTTGAAAAAATGCGGCCCCCGCATGAATATGCGGACTTTGGCTGATTATGCATTAAATCACGCGATCGCATAATCGCGTTTTTCTGGAGGGACTGAATAAAGAATAAATAAACTGGATAACCATTAATGCACCGTCAGCTGGTAATTTCAAAGCAAACACTGCGCAACACGTCCTCGCATCACATAATCAAATTCAGTCAGCTAATAAAGCCCAATCATTTAATGCAATATAACACCATTTAATACGAAGCATCAACCGTCTATATAGAAAACATTGAGCTGTATTGGCAATCTGAAAGACTATAGGAAAAATGTTTGATAGATGCTAGTAGCCTACTTGGATAGGCTTAAACAAAATCCACAAACTAGCCTAAATCAGTCTATTTGAGCTTAAAGTCCGCACTGCTTATTTAAACGTACGAAAATAATGTCCTCCAATACCTGCGCTTTCATTGTAGACCTCAGCGGGGAAAGAAATGTACTTGAGGCATGAAAATGCGCGCTCATACTGACTTGCGTTACCGGTAGATTCACAGATGATGGTGCGCGCGCATTATTTTCACTCACGCTTGATCCGTCAACGTCACATGCTGAACTACTCAATTCATGATTGGTCACTGCCAAATTAAAATATTAAAGAGAACGATAAAATAACGTTATTAACCGGTTCATGGTCATTTCAAATTAACGTTTCTGTTCAGAACGATTCAAATTGATTTTGATTTCGTTTTTGTTCCTCTTAAAATTTCGTTTGTTTCCGGTTTTCGTTTTCGTTCCTTGAACCGGTTCGGAGCCCTGAGAGAACATTGATATATGTTACATTGGTTATGACGTAATGAAACCTCATTTATTGAAATCGTGTGACGGGCAGTTTGATACGCGCTTCGAACCACGAGTTAAAGGAAATGATTAGCAAAGGTTTCGAGGCTTCAGGAAGTTTCAGCGTTTCAAAAGCTCAGCTATTTTTGTTAAAGTGCCCCTATTATGCAATTTTAAAGGTTCTTAGTGTAGGACCGCATGAATTCGCTCCAAGGATCGGTAGCGAACCGCGGTGAAGGCCGCACGCGTTCAGTGTTTCAGCTGGAAGAATGGATTTGATTATAATATTCTTTATCTGACTCCATTTATCATAGTTGTCGCATTTAGAAGAGAATCCCAACCGATTGTTTGGTCATCTATTTTTGATAGTTAATCATACATCTGATCGTTCCGTTTTAACCCTTTGTTACAATTATACCGTTCCACATTGGAGATAGTTAATAATTACAGATTAATTCAGAAAGGATCAAAATGTAACAATTTATTAACAATCAAGTAAATGTAAAATGTCAATTACATCATAGACATAAATCTCTTCTAAAAGGAAACACAAATTCTGGTTATGGTTACACTTCAAATAGTTTCAAATAAATGTAAAACATAAACCCTTAATTATGCTCTGTAGGCCTCTGCCTAGAATGTTACCTGTGTGATAGAGAGAGAAAGAGAGAGAGAGAGAGAGAGAGAGAGAGAGAGAGAGAGAGAAAGAAAGAGAGCTAAAGAACAGCTCTCTCCAGAGAAAGCAGAGAATCAAAAAGAGCGCGAGCTACAGATGAAATCCTCTTTTATCCTCTTCCCTGATGTCACCAAATTCAAATCTGACTCTTGTAAAACTGACCAATCAGACCAAACCGTGAGACATTTGAAAGTAACCAATCAGACAAAACTTCCCCCATTGTATCAAAGGTGTAAGAACCTGTTTGCCAGCCAGCCAGTCTTTTGTTGTTCTCTCTCCAACTGGCCCTTCTGATGGCGTTAAGGGGGAAGGGGTTGAGTCAATTTCAATATCCTGATCATGACGATGGCTGCTAACAGCAAAGCAGATGATTTTGTTCTATCTTGTTGTATCTTTGATTATTTTCCACCTTACATTAGTTTTGGTTTGGCGTCTCCTACAGCAGGTTTACATGCGTCCGTGGTCAAAAACACAATGTTCTCAGAATATACAGTGCACACTTTTATCAAAGAGTCTGAAAACAGATTGTTCAAATATTCAAACTCCACCTTTCCGAGAGCCTGCTCTGATTGGTCAGATGGCCCAGTCTGTCGTGATTGGTCAACTCTACTCAAATTGGTCAAACGGCCCAGTCTGTCATGATTGGTCAACTCTACTCAAATTGGTCAGATGGCCCAGTCTGTCGTGATTGGTCAACTCTACTCAAATTGGTCAAACGGCCCAGTCTGTCGTGATTGGTCAACTCTACTCAAATTGGTCAAACGGCCCAGTCTGTCGTGATTGGTCAACTCTACTCAAATTGGTCAAACGGCCCAGTCTGTCGTGATTGGTCAACTCTACTCAAATTGGTCAAACGGCCCAGTCTGTCGTGATTGGTCAACTCTACTCAAATTGGTCAAACGGCCCAGTCTGTCATGATTGGTCAACTCTACTCAAATTGGTCAAACGGCCCAGTCTGTCGTGATTGGTCAACTCTACTCAAATTGGTCAAACGGCCCAGTCTGTAATGATTGGTCAACTCTACTCAAATTGGTCAAACGGCCCAGTCTGTCGTGATTGGTCAACTCTACTCAAATTGGTCAAACGGCCCAGTCTGTAATGATTGGTCAACTCTACTCAAATTGGTCAAACGGCCCAGTCTGTCATGATTGGTCAACTCTACTCAAATTGGTCAGATGGCCCAGTCTGTCGTGATTGGTCAACTCTACTCAAATTGGTCAAACGGCCCAGTCTGTCGTGATTGGTCAACTCTACTCAAATTGGTCAAACGGCCCAGTCTGTAATGATTGGTCAACTCTACTCAAATTGGTCAAACGGCCCAGTCTGTCGTGATTGGTCAACTCTACTCAAATTGGTCAAACGGCCCAGTCTGTCGTGATTGGTCAACTCTACTCAAATTGGTCAAACGGCCCAGTCTGTAATGATTGGTCAACTCTACTCAAATTGGTCAAACGGCCCAGTCTGTCGTGATTGGTCAACTCTACTCAAATTGGTCAAACGGCCCAGTCTGTAATGATTGGTCAACTCTACTCAAATTGGTCAAACGGCCCAGTCTGTCGTGATTGGTCAACTCTACTCAAATTGGTCAAACGGCCCAGTCTGTCGTGATTGGTCAACTCTACTCAAATTGGTCAAACGGCCCAGTCTGTAATGATTGGTCAACTCAACTCAAATTGGTCAAACGGCCCAGTCTGTCGTGATTGGTCAACTCTACTCAAATTGGTCAAACGGCCCAGTCTGTCGTGATTGGTCAACTCTACTCAAATTGGTCAAACGGCCCAGTCTGTCGTGATTGGTCAACTCTACTCAAATTGGTCAAACGGCCCAGTCTGTCATGATTGGTCAACTCTACTCAAATTGGTCAAACGGCCCAGTCTGTCATGATTGGTCAACTCTACTCAAATTGGTCAAACGGCCCAGTCTGTCGTGATTGGTCAACTCTACTCAAATTGGTCAAACGGCCCAGTCTGTCGTGATTGGTCAACTCTACTCAAATTGGTCAAACGGCCCAGTCTGTCGTGATTGGTCAACTCAACTCAAATTGGTCAAACGGCCCAGTTTGTCGTGATTGGTCAACTCTACTCAAATTGGTCAAACGGCCCAGTCTGTCGTGATTGGTCAACTCAACTCAAATTGGTCAAACGGCCCAGTCTGTCGTGATTGGTCAACTCTACTCAAATTGGTCAAACGGCCCAGTCTGTCGTGATTGGTCAACTCTACTCAAATTGGTCAAACGGCCCAGTCTGTCGTGATTGGTCAACTCTACTCAAATTGGTCAAACGGCCCAGTCTGTCATGATTGGTCAACTCTACTCAAATTGGTCAAACGGCCCAGTCTGTCGTGATTGGTCAACTCTACTCAAATTGGTCAAACGGCCCAGTCTGTCATGATTGGTCAACTCTACTCAAATTGGTCAAACGGCCCAGTCTGTCGTGATTGGTCAACTCTACTCAAATTGGTCAAACGGCCCAGTCTGTCGTGATTGGTCAACTCAACTCAAATTGGTCAAACGGCCCAGTTTGTCGTGATTGGTCAACTCTACTCAAATTGGTCAAACGGCCCAGTCTGTCGTGATTGGTCAACTCAACTCAAATTGGTCAAACGGCCCAGTCTGTCGTGATTGGTCAACTCTACTCAAATTGGTCAAACGGCCCAGTCTGTCATGATTGGTCAACTCTACTCAAATTGGTCAAACGGCCCAGTTTGTCGTGATTGGTCAACTCTACTCAAATTGGTCAAACGGCCCAGTCTGTCGTGATTGGTCAACTCAACTCAAATTGGTCAAACGGCCCAGTCTGTCATGATTGGTCAACTCAACTCAAATTGGTCAAACGGCCCAGTCTGTAATGATTGGTCAACTCTACTCAAATTGGTCAAACGGCCCAGTCTGTCGTGATTGGTCAACTCTACTCAAATTGGTCAAATGGCCCAGTCTGTCATGATTGGTCAACTCTACTCAAATTGGTCAAACGGCCCAGTCTGTCGTGATTGGTCAACTCTACTCAAATTGGTCAAACGGCCCAGTCTGTAATGATTGGTCAACTCTACTCAAATTGGTCAAACGGCCCAGTCTGTCGTGATTGGTCAACTCTACTCAAATTGGTCAAACGGCCCAGTCTGTAATGATTGGTCAACTCAACTCAAATTGGTCAAACGGCCCAGTCTGTCGTGATTGGTCAACTCTACTCAAATTGGTCAAACGGCCCAGTCTGTCGTGATTGGTCAACTCTACTCAAATTGGTCAAACGGCCCAGTCTGTCGTGATTGGTCAACTCTACTCAAATTGGTCAAACGGCCCAGTCTGTCATGATTGGTCAACTCTACTCAAATTGGTCAAACGGCCCAGTCTGTCATGATTGGTCAACTCTACTCAAATTGGTCAAACGGCCCAGTCTGTCGTGATGGGTCAACTCTACTCAAATTGGTCAAACGGCCCAGTCTGTCGTGATTGGTCAACTCTACTCAAATTGGTCAAACGGCCCAGTCTGTCATGATTGGTCAACTCTACTCAAATTGGTCAAACGGCCCAGTCTGTCGTGATTGGTCAACTCTACTCAAATTGGTCAAACGGCCCAGTCTGTCATGATTGGTCAACTCTACTCAAATTGGTCAAACGGCCCAGTCTGTCGTGATTGGTCAACTCTACTCAAATTGGTCAAACGGCCCAGTCTGTCGTGATTGGTCAACTCAACTCAAATTGGTCAAACGGCCCAGTTTGTCGTGATTGGTCAACTCTACTCAAATTGGTCAAACGGCCCAGTCTGTCGTGATTGGTCAACTCAACTCAAATTGGTCAAACGGCCCAGTCTGTCGTGATTGGTCAACTCTACTCAAATTGGTCAAACGGCCCAGTCTGTTATGATTGGTCAACTCTACTCAAATTGGTCAAACGGCCCAGTTTGTCGTGATTGGTCAACTCTACTCAAATTGGTCAAACGGCCCAGTCTGTCGTGATTGGTCAACTCAACTCAAATTGGTCAAACGGCCCAGTCTGTCATGATTGGTCAACTCAACTCAAATTGGTCAAACGGCCCAGTCTGTAATGATTGGTCAACTCTACTCAAATTGGTCAAACGGCCCAGTCTGTTGTGATTGGTCAACTCTACTCAAATTGGTCAAACGGCCCAGTCTGTCGTGATTGGTCAACTCTACTCAAATTGGTCAAACGGCCCAGTCTGTCGTGATTGGTCAACTCTACTCAAATTGGTCAAACGGCCCAGTCTGTCGTGATTGGTCAACTCTACTCAAATTGGTCAAACGGCCCAGTCTGTCGTGATTGGTCAACTCTACTCAAATTGGTCAAACGGCCCAGTCTGTCGTGATTGGTCAACTCTACTCAAATTGGTCAAACGGCCCAGTCTGTAATGATTGGTCAACTCTACTCAAATTGGTCAAAAGGCCCAGTCTGTCGTGATTGGTCAACTCTTCTCAAATTGGTCAAACGGCCCAGTCTGTCGTGATTGGTCAACTCTACTCAAATTGGTCAAACGGCCCAGTCTGTCGTGATTGGTCAACTCTACTCAAATTGGTCAAACGGCCCAGTCTGTAATGATTGGTCAACTCTACTCAAATTGGTCAAACGGCCCAGTCTGTCGTGATTGGTCAACTCTACTCAAATTGGTCAAACGGCCCAGTCTGTCGTGATTGGTCAACTCTACTCAAATTGGTCAAATGGCCCAGTCTGTCATGATTGGTCAACTCTACTCAAATTGGTCAAATGGCCCAGTCTGTCATGATTGGTCAACTCTACTCAAATTGGTCAAACGGCCCAGTCTGTCGTGATTGGTCAACTCTACTCAAATTGGTCAAACGGCCCAGTCTGTTGTGATTGGTCAACTCTACTCAAATTGGTCAAACGGCCCAGTCTGTCGTGATTGGTCAACTCTACTCAAATTGGTCAAACGGCCCAGTCTGTAATGATTGGTCAACTCTACTCAAATTGGTCAAACGGCCCAGTCTGTCGTGATTGGTCAACTCTTCTCAAATTGGTCAAACGGCCCAGTCTGTCGTGATTGGTCAACT
>NC_137117.1:3921739-4119239 GCF_949357685.1 Gobio gobio | reverse complement strand
AAATAAACTGCAAAATGTTACATTTTCTAATATTTGCACGGATTGATTCTGACAGCGCTGCAAAAGCTCGCGGCGCCATCGGCCGGACACTATTCGCTTGTTAGCCAGGGTTCAAAGCAGTGTTAATTTCGTTGACGAATGATTTTCGTCATAATTTTCGTCAACGACCTGTTTTCACTGACGAAAACGAGACGATAACTAAATAAAAACTAGTGTTGGATGACAAAAACTATACGAACATCAACTGTAATTTTCGTCAACAAATAAAATCGAGATGTAAATGTAAGTGAGGGTGGATTAGGGCAGAGATGGGGTCAGAACTGATGTCCTGTGTAACAGATGAACACATTTGATCTGAACTGATCTAACCTCTGGAAAACACACGATCTACAGGCTCACACACCCCCAATCCAGCTCCAGAGCGGCTCAATCAATCAATAACACACATTTATGCCAGACCAGTGTTTATGAACTAATGCTGGTGAATAATGACAACGTTTACTTTCCCATGTTTATATAGTAATGTGTTTTAGACGATTGTAACAATGCATATTTTATCTCCTCATCTGAACTTGAATGTGCTCCTGCAACTAAGGCGAGATTTCAAAATAAGAGTCCCGGTGTATTTCCAGCTGGTTTGTAATTAAAAGCCACGCATTATATATTAGTTTTTGGTTACACAATAAACTGTATTTAATTTAATTCCCATTTCGTTCATAGTCAGGAGGAAAGACCAGTATTTGACACATATTCAATAAAGTATCAGGGTTATAACAGTTAACTAAAACCATTAAAAAAAACTTTGTTACTTGAAATTAAATAAATGTTAACTGAAATTAAAAAAATAAATAAGCAAACTTATTTGAAGCTTTAGCTTAACATGATATACTAACTAAAACGGAAATATAAAGTTATAAAAACTATATAGATGTTTTTAAAAACAAACATGAAAGTGAATTGAGCTCTCTTTCGTGTATTTTTAATGTCAAAAACAAAATGATGTCAAAATGTCAGTTCAAGTGACAGTCGGTTATGTAATGCTTAAATGCGTGATGAATTACAATTTAACTAAACTCATTAGATTTTAGGAGACTAAAACTACTGTAGATTTAATATCTTATGATATTTAGTCGACTAAAACTAGACTAAAACTAAAAACAATTCAGGTGACTAAAATATGCCTAAAACTAAATGGTATTTTAGTCAAAAGACTATGACTAAAACTAAATCAAAATATGCTGTCAAAATTAACACTGGTTCAAAGTCCAAAGTGCGAGAAAAATCGGCGCCAGTTTCTCAGTAGCCTAAATGTTTTTCTGCAAGTGCTATATCGTCCCCTTGGAATTATAAGTTGTGTAGCCTACATTTTGGAAGTTTTTATTTAGAAAATAAAAAGGTTCTTTATACACAGTCGAATGGAATGCAAAAATTAACATTTTATTTCCGCCAAAATAAAAGCTCTGTTTAATGTTTGAAATAAATCAACATTTCTTGTTTTTTTTTTTTAAAGGTCTCTTCTGCTCACCAAGGCTGTATTTAAAATACAGTAATATTGTGAAATAGTATTATAATATAAAACAGCTGTTCTCTATGTGAATATATCAGTCCCTCCAGAAAAACGCGATTATGCGATCGCGTGATTTAACGCATAATCAGCCAAAGTCCGCATATTCATGCGGGGGCCGCATTTTTTCAAATACGCCGCACTTTCGCCGCATAAATTGCCTATTTCCGCGTGCAAAATATGCGGGGCTATCATGATTTCATAATCCCCGCATTTTCGTTGCAAAAAAAGCCATATATATTAGCAGAAAGTTGAAAATTTTTCGTTTACTTCACACAAGAGCCGCCATTTCCGCCTATTGCCATGGGAATGTTTTGAAGTGACGTGATTACCCGACGCGAACGTCATCGAAAAGCTTCAAACCCCGCGGAGAAACCATAGATACCGGTGAAACCATGATGAAGCACAAACTCCCATTGGCCAACAAAAATAACAGCAAAAGAGCAAAGCAGTTTCCCTGTGTGCTGACTGATTTCAAAACACAGCATCATGAAGCTTTGAAGCGTTATGAATCAATGAGTCGATTCAGCGGTTTGAAGCGTTATGAATCAATGAGTCGATTCAGCGGTTTGAAGCGTTATGAATCAATGAGTTGATTCAGCGGTTTGAAGTGTTATGAATCAATGAGTCGATTCAGCGGTTTGAAGTGTTATGAATCAATGAGTTGATTCAGCGGTTTGAAGTGTTATGAATCAATGAGTTGATTCAGCGGGTTGAAGCGTTATGAATCAATGAGTTGATTCAGCGGGTTGAAGCGTTATGAATCAATGAGTTGATTCAGCGGTTTGAAGTGTTATGAATCAATGAGTCGATTCAGCGGTTTGAAGTGTTATGAATCAATGAGTTGATTCAGCGGTTTGAAGTGTTATGAATCAATGAGTTGATTCAGCGGGTTGAAGCGTTATGAATCAATGAGTTGATTCAGCGGTTTGAAGTGTTATGAATCAATGAGTCGATTCAGCGGGTTGGATCGCCAAAGTCACGTATTTCAGCAGTTTGACACGCGATCCGAATCATGAATCGACTCGATGATTCAAAGCATCATGATGCTGTGTTTTGAAATCAGTCATCACTATATAAGTCGTTATTTAGTTTTTTTTGCGCACAAAAACTATTCTCGCCGATTCATAAAGTTATTGTAGAACCACTGTAGTGAGATGGACTTTGTAACGACGTCTTTAGTAGGCTACCTTTTATGGGTCTTGAGAGTGTACATTGTGCCAATGGAGGCCTTTCTGAGCCATCGGAATTCAACTAAAATATCTTAATTTGTGTCCAACAACATAAAGGGAAGTAATTAATGACAGAATTTTCATTTTTAGGTGAACTAACCCTTTAAGAGATTGCACTTTGTGCATTGGAAGCACTCAAATGTCTGTTTTGTATAGCGACATCTGTAAAACAGGAAGTTATTTATAAATTTTTTCAGAAGTTGTAGCATATTCCTTTTGTAAAGCTACAGAACTTGATTGACTAAATGTTTTGTAAATTTGAGCCGTTATTAAGGTCTTCAATAAAACAAGATGAGAACTTAAATATTCCAGCACTTTCTGTGATGTAGTGCTTTTTTTCTCTTTCTCATCAAACCGCAGTTTTTGCAAGTTCCTGCAATTTTATCGCATAAAATTGCATAAATATCCCGCATTTTTCATCGCATTTTTTAAGAAAACGTGCCGCATAATCAAGGATTTTTGCCTGCAACAATCACAAAAAAAAGCCGCATTTTTCTGGAAGGACTGATATATAGTCAAATTTAATTTATTCCTGTGATCAAAGCTGAATTTATCATCATTACTCCAGTCTTCAGTGTCACATGATCCTTCAGAAATCATTCTCATATGATGATTTGATGCTTAACAAACATTTATGATTATCAGTGTTGAAAACAGTTGTGTACAATGTTAGTATTTTTTGAAAGCTTTCTATATCAGAGAAATTATGTTCTTTTGAACCTTCTATTCATCAAAGAGTCCTGGGGGAAAGTGAGCATATTCAGCATAAGAGACTACTTAAAAGAATAAATTTTAAAAAAGTAGTACTGTAAGGCTTTGAATATTAACACCTGACCACTCTTGTGGGTTTGCTACTGAATTAAAAACCGTATAAGGGTAAAAACATGACAGCCAGACATGATGTAACCAACACAGCTACAACTACTAACATTGATACTGGGTGTGCGCATTATCAATAATTGTATAATCAATATGTATTGGCTGTACCAAGGCCTGTACTTACTCTGCAGTAAAACCCTCAGAATACTTTCAAAACTGAGATTGATTATGAGCAACTCCTCGCATCCACTACATGCTCTTGGGTTGCTTAACAACAGCACCTTCAGTCATAGACTGATTGCACCAAAGAGCATAGCAGCGTAGCTGGAAGTCCTTTCTATTGACGGCTATCAGATTGTTCAATGAGCTTTGTAAATAACAGGACTCATTATTGGAACTGTATATATAGGTGTATCTATTTCTTTTTCATTTTTTATATTGTAGATCGTAAAAGACTTAAGAGTGGTGCTATGTTCTTTTGTGTGTTGAAGCTGCCGTGACAATGTCATTTCCTGTAAAGTATCAATAAAGTATCAACAAATACAATACAAACAGGAGCAATAACAGCAGCAGCAGCACCAACAACCAACCACAGAAGCAGCAATAACCAACGGCAGCAACAAGAAATGGCAACAATAATATCAGCAGCAGCAATAAGAAACAGCAGCAACAATAATATCAGCAGCAGCAATAAGAAACAGCAGCAACAATAATATCAGCAGCAGCAATAAGAAACAGCAGCAACAATAATATCAGCAGCAGCAATAAGAAACAGCAGCAACAATAATATAAGCAGCAGCAATAAGAAACAGCAGCAACAATAATATCAGCAGCAGCAATAAGAAACAGCAGCAACAATAATATCAGCAGCAGCAATAAGAAACAGCAGCAACAATAATATCAGCAGCAGCAATAAGAAACAGCAGCAACAATAATATAAGCAGCAGCAATAAGAAACAGCAGCATAAATAATATCAGCAGCAGCAATAAGAAACAGCAGCAACAATAATATCAGCAGCAGCAATAAGAAACAGCAGCATCAATAATATCAGCAGCAGCAATAAGAAAGAGCAGCATCAATAATATCAGCAGCAGCAATAAGAAACAGCAGCAACAATATCAGCAGCAGCAATAAGAAACAGCAGCATAAATAATATCAGCAGCAGCAATAAGAAACAGCAGCATAAATAATATCAGCAGCAGCAATAAGAAACAGCAGCAACAATAATATCAGCAGCAGCAATAAGAAACAGCAGCAACAATAATATAAGCAGCAGCAATAAGAAACAGCAGCATAAATAATATCAGCAGCAGCAATAAGAAACAGCAGCAACAATAATATCAGCAGCAGCAATAAGAAACAGCAGCATCAATAATATCAGCAGCAGCAATAAGAAAGAGCAGCATCAATAATATCAGCAGCAGCAATAAGAAACAGCAGCAACAATATCAGCAGCAGCAATAAGAAACAGCAGCATAAATAATATCAGCAGCAGCAATAAGAAACAGCAGCATAAATAATATCAGCAGCAGCAATAAGAAACAACAGCATCAATAATATCAGCAGCAGCAATAAGAAACAGCAGCATCAATAATAACAGCAGAAACAGCAATAAGAAACAGCAGCAACAATAATATCATCAGCAGCAATAAGAAACAGCAGCAACAATAATATCAGCAGCAGCAATAAGAAACAGCAGCATCAATAACAGCAGAAACAGCAATAAGGAACAGCAGCATCAATAACAGCAGAAACAGCAAAAAGAAACAGCAGCAACAACAATATCAGCAGCAGCAATAAGAAACAGCAGCATCAATAATATCAGCAGCAGCAATAAGAAACAGCAGCATCAATAATATCAGCAGGAGCAATAAGAAACAGCAGCATCAATAATATCAGCAGCAGCAATAAGAAACAACAGCATCAATAATATCAGCAGCAGCAATAAGAAACAGCAGCATCAATAATATCAGCAGCAGCAATAAGAAACAGCAGCAACAATAATATCAGCAGCAATAAGAAACAGCAGCATCAATAGTATCAACAGCAGCAATAAGAAACAGCAGCAACAATAATAATATCAACAGCAGCAATAAGAAACAGCAGCAACAATAATATCAGCAGCAGCAATAAGAAACATCAGCAACAATAATAATATCAGCAGCAGCAATAAGAAACAGCAGCAACAATAATATCAGCAGCAGCAATAAGAAACAGCAACAACAATAATATCAGCAGCAGCAATAAGAAACAGCAGCATCAATAATATCAGCAGCAGCAATAAGAAACAGCAGCAACAATAATATCATCAGCAGCAATAAAAAACAGCAGCATCAATAATATCAGCAGCAGCAATAAGAAACAGCAGCATCAATAACAGCAGAAACAGCAATAAGAAACAGCAGCATCAACAATATCAGCAGCAGCAATAAGAAACAGCAGCATCAATAACAGCAGAAACAGCAATAAGAAACAGCAGCATCAATAACAAAAGAAACAGCAATAAGAAACAGCAGCATCAATAACAGCAGAAACAGCAATAAGAAACAGCAGCATCAACAATATCAGCAGCAGCAATAAGAAACAGCAGCATCAACAATATCAGCAGCAGCAATAAGAAACAGCAGCATCAATAACAGCAGAAACAGCAATAAGAAACAGCAGCATCAATAACAGCAGAAACAGCAATAAGAAACAGCAGCATCAATAATATCAGCAGCAGCAATAAGAAACAGCAGCAACAATAATATCAGCAGCAGCAATAAGAAACAGCAGCAACAATAATATCAGCAGCAGCAATAAGAAACAGCAGCATCAATAATATCAGCAGCAGCAATAAGAAACAGCAGCATCAATAACAGCAGAAACAGCAATAAGAAACAGCAGCATCAATAACAGCAGAAACAGCAATAAGAAACAGCAGCATCAATAATATCAGCAGCAGCAATAAGAAACAGCAGCAACAATAATATCATCAGCAGCAATAAGAAACAGCAGCAACAATAATATCAGCAGCAGCAATAAGAAACAGCAGCATAAATAATATCAGCAGCAGCAATAAGAAACAGCAGCATCAATAATATCAGCAGCAGCGATAAGAAACAACAGCATCAATAATATCAGCAGCAGCAATAAGAAACAGCAGCATCAATAATATCAGCAGCAGCAATAAGGAACAGCAGCATCAATAACAGCAGAAAAAGCAATAAGAAACAGCAGCAACAATAATATCAGCAGCAGCAATAAGAAACAGCAGCATCAATAGCAGCAGAAACAGCAATAAGAAACAGCAGCATCAATAATATCAGCAGCAGCAATAAGGAACAGCAGCATCAATAACAGCAGAAACAGCAATAAGAAACAGCAGCAACAACAATATCAGCAGCAGCAATAAGAAACAGCAGCATCAATAATATGAGAAACAGCAATAAGAAACAGCAGCATCAATAATATCAGCAGCAGCAATAAGAAACAGCAACAACAATAATATCAGCAGCAGCAATAAGAAACAGCAACATCAATAATATCATCAGCAGCAATAAGAAACAGCAGCATCAATAATATCAGCAGCAGCAATAAGAAACAGCAGCAACAATAATATCAGCAGCAGCAATAAGAAACAGCAGCATCAATAATATCAGCAGCAGCAATAAGAAACAGCAGCAACAATAATAATATCAGCAGCAGCAATAAGAAACAGCAGCATCAATAATATCAGCAGCAGCAATAAGAAACAGCAGCATCAATAATATCAGCAGCAGCAATAAGGAACAGCAGCATCAATAATATCAGCAGCAGCAATAAGAAACAGCAGTATCAATAATATCAGCAGCAGCAATAAGAAACAGCAGCATCAACAATATCAGCAGCAGCAATAAAAAACAGCAGCATCAATAATATCAGCAGCAGCAATAAGAAACAGCAGTATCAATAATATCAGCAGCAGCAATAAGAAACAGCAGCATCAATAATATCAGCAGCAGCGATAAGAAACAACAGCATCAATAATATCAGCAGCAGCAATAAGAAACAGCAGCAACAATAATATCAGCAGTAGCAATAAGAAACAGCAGCAGCAATAATATCAGCAGCAGCAATAAGAAACAGCAGTATCAATAATATCAGCAGCAGCAGCAGCAATAAGAAACAGCAGCATCAACAATATCAGCAGCAGCAATAAAAAACAGCAGCATCAATAATATCAGCAGCAGCAATAAAAAACAGCAGCATCAATAATATCAGCAGCAGCAATAAGAAACAGCAGCATCAATAACAGCAGAAACAGCAATAAGAAACAGCAGCATCAATAACAGCAGGAACAGCAATAAGAAACAGCAGCATCAAAAACAGCAGAAACAGCAATAAGAAACAGCAGCATCAATATTATCAGAAACAGCAATAAGAAAAAACAGCATCAATAATATCAGAAACAGCAATAAGAAACAGCAGCATCAATAATATCAGCAGCAGCAATAAGAAACAGCAGCATCAATAATATCAGCAGCAGCAATAAGAAACAGCAGCATCAATAATATAATCAGCAGCAATAAGAAACAGCAGCATCAATAATATCAGAAACAGCAATAAGAAACAGCAGCATCAATAATATCAGCAGCAGCAATAAGAAACAGCAGCATCAATAATATCAGCAGCAGCAATAAGAAACAGCAGCAACAATAATAATATCAGCAGCAGCAATAAGAAACAGCAGCAACAATAATATCAGCAGCAGCAATAAGAAACAGCAACAACAATAATATCAGCAGCAGCAATAAGAAACAGCAGCATCAATAATATCAGCAGCAGCAATAAGAAACAGCAGCATCAATAGTATCAACAGCAGCAATAAGAAACAGCAGCAACAATATCATCAGCAGCAATAAAAAACAGCAGCATCAATAATATCAGCAGCAGCAATAAGAAACAGCAGTATCAATAATATCAGCAGCAGCAATAAGAAACAGCAGCATCAATAATATCAGCAGCAGCAATAAGAAACAGCAGCATCAATAATATCAGCAGCAGCAATAAGAAACAGCAGTATCAATAATATCAGCAGCAGCAATAAGAAACAGCAGCATCAACAATATCAGCAGCAGCAATAAGAAACAGCAGCATCAATAATATCAGCAGCAGCAATAAGAAACAGCAGTATCAATAATATCAGCAGCAGCAATAAGAAACAGCAGCATCAATAATATCAGCAGCAGCGATAAGAAACAACAGCAGCAATAATATCAGCAGCAGCAATAAGAAACAGCAGCATCAATAATATCAGCAGCAGCAATAAGGAACAGCAGCATCAATAATATCAGCAGCAGCAATAAGAAACAGCAGTATCAATAATATCAGCAGCAGCAATAAGAAACAGCAGCATCAACAATATCAGCAGCAGCAATAAAAAACAGCAGCATCAATAATATCAGCAGCAGCAATAAGAAACAGCAGTATCAATAATATCAGCAGCAGCAATAAGAAACAGCAGCATCAATAATATCAGCAGCAGCGATAAGAAACAACAGCATCAATAATATCAGCAGCAGCAATAAGAAACAGCAGCAACAATAATATCAGCAGTAGCAATAAGAAACAGCAGCAGCAATAATATCAGCAGCAGCAATAAGAAACAGCAGTATCAATAATATCAGCAGCAGCAGCAGCAATAAGAAACAGCAGCATCAACAATATCAGCAGCAGCAATAAAAAACAGCAGCATCAATAATATCAGCAGCAGCAATAAAAAACAGCAGCATCAATAATATCAGCAGCAGCAATAAGAAACAGCAGCATCAATAACAGCAGAAACAGCAATAAGAAACAGCAGCATCAATAACAGCAGGAACAGCAATAAGAAACAGCAGCATCAAAAACAGCAGAAACAGCAATAAGAAACAGCAGCATCAATATTATCAGAAACAGCAATAAGAAAAAACAGCATCAATAATATCAGAAACAGCAATAAGAAACAGCAGCATCAATAATATCAGCAGCAGCAATAAGAAACAGCAGCATCAATAATATCAGCAGCAGCAATAAGAAACAGCAGCATCAATAATATAATCAGCAGCAATAAGAAACAGCAGCATCAATAATATCAGAAACAGCAATAAGAAACAGCAGCATCAATAATATCAGCAGCAGCAATAAGAAACAGCAGCATCAATAATATCAGCAGCAGCAATAAGAAACAGCAGCAACAATAATAATATCAGCAGCAGCAATAAGAAACAGCAGCAACAATAATATCAGCAGCAGCAATAAGAAACAGCAACAACAATAATATCAGCAGCAGCAATAAGAAACAGCAGCATCAATAATATCAGCAGCAGCAATAAGAAACAGCAGCATCAATAGTATCAACAGCAGCAATAAGAAACAGCAGCAACAATAATAATATCAGCAGCAGCAATAAGAAACAGCAGCAACAATAATATCAGCAGCAGCAATAAGAAACAGCAGCATCAATAATATCAGCAGCAGCAATAAGAAACAGCAGCAACAATAATAATATCAGCAGCAGCAAAAAGAAACAGCAGCAACAATAATATCAGCAGCAGCAATAAGAAACAGCAACAACAATAATATCAGCAGCAGCAATAAGAAACAGCAGCAACAATAATAATATCAGCAGCAGCAAAAAGAAACAGCAGCAACAATAATATCATCAGCAGCAATAAGAAACAGCAACAACAATAATATCAGCAGCAGCAATAAGAAACAGCAGCAGCAATAATATCAGCAGCAGCAATAAGAAACAGCAGCAACAATATCATCAGCAGCAATAAAAAACAGCAGCATCAATAATATCAGCAGCAGCAATAAGAAACAGCAGTATCAATAATATCAGCAGCAGCAATAAGAAACAGCAGCATCAATAATATCAGCAGCAGCAATAAGAAACAGCAGCATCAATAATATCAGCAGCAGCAATAAGAAACAGCAGTATCAATAATATCAGCAGCAGCAATAAAAAACAGCAGCATCAATAATATCAGCAGCAGCAATAAAAAACAGCAGCATCAATAATATCAGCAGCAGCAATAAGAAACAGCAGCATCAATAATATCAGCAGCAGCAATAAGAAACAGCAGCAGCAATAATATCAGCAGCAGCAATAAGAAACAGCAGCATCAATAATATCATCAGCAGCAATAAAAAACAGCAGCATCAATAATATCAGCAGCAGCAATAAGAAACAGCAGCATCAATAACAGCAGGAACAGCAATAAGAAACAGCAGCATCAATAATATCAGCAGCAGCAATAAAAAACAGCAGCATCAATAATATCAGCAGCAGCAATAAGAAACAGCAGCATCAATAACAGCAGGAACAGCAATAAGAAACAGCAGCATCAAAAACAGCAGAAACAGCAATAAGAAACAGCAGCATCAATAATATCAGAAACAGCAATAAGAAAAAACAGCATCAATAATATCAGAAACAGCAATAAGAAACAGCAGCATCAATAATATCAGCAGCAGCAATAAGAAACAGCAGCATCAATAATATCAGCAGCAGCAATAAGAAACAGCAGCATCAATAATATAATCAGCAGCAATAAGAAACAGCAGCATCAATAATATCAGAAACAGCAATAAGAAACAGCAGCAGCAATAATATCAGCAGCAGCAATAAGAAACAGCAGCATCAATAATATCAGCAGCAGCAATAAGAAACAGCAGCATCAATAATATCAGCAGCAGCAATACGAACAGCAGCATCAATAATATCAGCAGCAGCAATAAGAAACAGCAGCATCAATAATATCAGCAGCAGCAATAAGAAACAGCAGCATCAATAATATCAGAAACAGCAATAAGAAACAGCAGCATCAATAACAGCAGAAACAGCAATAAGAAACAGCAGCATCAATAATATCAGCAGCAGCAATAAGAAACAGCAGCAGCAATAATATCAGCAGCAGCAATAAGAAACAGCAGCATCAATAATATCAGAAACAGCAATAAGAAACAGCAGCATCAATAACAGCAGAAACAGCAATAAGAAACAGCAGCATCAATAATATCAGAAACAGCAATAAGAAACAGCAGCATCAATAATATCAGCAGCAGCAATAAGAAACAGCAGCATCAATAATATCAGCAGCAGCAATAAGAAACAGCAGCATCAATAATATCAGCAGCAGCAATAAGAAACAGCAGCATCAATAATATCAGAAACAGCAATAAGAAACAGCAGCATCAATAACAGCAGAAACAGCAATAAGAAACAGCAGCATCAATAATATCAGCAGCAGCAATAAGAAACAGCAGCATCAATAATATCAGCAGCAGCAATAAGAAACAGCAGCATCAATAATATCAGAAACAGCAATAAGAAACAGCAGCATCAATAACAGCAGAAACAGCAATAAGAAACAGCAGCATCAATAATATCAGAAACAGCAATAAGAAACAGCAGCATCAATAATATCAGCAGCAGCAATAAGAAACAGCAGCATCAATAATATCAGCAGCAGCAATAAGAAACAGCAGCATCAATAATATCAGCAGCAGCAATAAGAAACAGCAGCATCAATAATATCAGAAACAGCAATAAGAAACAGCAGCATCAATAACAGCAGAAACAGCAATAAGAAACAGCAGCATCAATAATATCAGCAGCAGCAATAAGAAACAGCAGCATCAATAATATCAGCAGCAGCAATAAGAAACAGCAGCATCAATAATATCAGCAGCAGCAATAAGAAACAGCAGCATCAATAATATCAGAAACAGCAATAAGAAACAGCAGCATCAATAACAGCAGAAACAGCAATAAGAAACAGCAGCATCAATAACAGCAGAGCTGCAGAGACTTCATATAAACACAAAAACTGTATATTGTATGAATTGTCTTTCCAAACTCACTTCTGCTGAATATTTTCATTGCCAAACTATAGCACAGTAAACACACATATACACAAAGCAGAAACAACGGCTTATGACAATACAGAAAAACACAAATGTAATTTTCTCACAAAGAGAAATATATGAATAATGCCACATACTGAGAGCTTTATCATCTTATGTAATGAGACTTTGGTAAAAGCTTCAGCAGACACACAGTAATTCCAGATCTGTCCTCTGTGTGTCTCCCTATAAAACCAATAACACCTTTAATATCTCAGTTGTTTGGTTTTGCTTCAGGACTTGGTCATCAAGTGAACCAAATATGTCTATGGTGCAAAAGTAAAAACAAAAAAAACACAAAAGGGTTAATATTATCATAAACTGTATGACATGAGCCGAATCAGACAATTGACAGTTTTGGTTTCTAAAAACCACGTGACAGATGAATTTCTGCTGAAATATTGGACACAACCTTTGACATCCAAGATATGGGAAGGGATTTTTTTCTGATAAGTCTATTTGTTTTACTATCTTAACTATGCGTGGCTATGCATTCATCATGGTTTCTTCCCTGCTGCCCATTACTATCAGATTGAACCTCTTGCAGACCCACCAGTTAACAAACACTATCCCAGATGAAATGGTGAACAAATAGACGTTTGCTCCTGCTTTTCTCTTGAGAAACACACCCAAATAACCATGGAATCATAAAAATGTCTATCCTAGAGTTTCAGAAGAGACTGTTAGCATTCACTTCATACGCTATACTCACTGTATGACAACAGTGACACAATTGTGTCTGTTTATCCTACGAGGCATTTTGGGAGAAACATCAAAGACAAAGTTGATGAATAAACCATAACAAGAGCACATTGTGAGTATTTTTATGTCTGAAACACAGTTTGAGCAACAGAAACCGCTAATCTTGTAATGTCTTCTGTTTCCCAAACACGTGATCTACTGACATTCTCTGATAAACCTCTTTAATCTCTATTTTTTCTCCATCTTTTTCACCATTGAATGTCATGAGCTCATGGAAAGAGAATCACGAACAAAGGAGTCGATTGATGTTCACAGGCCTCCTCAACGTTTACTTCTGGACTTGGCTTTTATACATGGTTCAGGGCGGTGTAGCAGCCATTGAATGAGAATATACATAACATAATATAGAATGTGAGACATTTATGGCCATTTTCAGACTGAAGGCACCATTCATCCCAGAGCAGCCTTCCTGGCCCTTTCTCCTAGACAAAAAAAGGGACCCTTTCCAAGCTGCTCTCCTAGAAACAATTCCAAAGATTGTCAATTTAACGGTATTTTACTGTAAAGTGAATTTAAATGTAAGGTTAGATCTATTACAGTTGTATATAGTACGGAAACTTGTTAACCAGTTAACCGTTTTTAACCGTAGCATTTTTACAGTCTTTTACCGTTAAAATAGCACATAACTCTGGCACAATAGCGGTATCAACATACATATCTATTAGTACAATATGCGTCACATGACTAAACATGCATCATCGTTTTCAAATACCTCCATCTTCACAGTCCAAACTACGATGTGAAGATGTGGACGGAAGGCCAAAACGGAGAGAAAAAGATGCGTTTTCAAACGAAAATATATTAGAGTGAACATGGCCTAATGTAAGTATGTGTAGTAAACAAAACCATTTAACATTCATACACACAGAGACAAGCATAACATGCAGGATTCATATTTAAACAGTCTTGTTTACAGACACTAGTCCATATCGAGTAGAATAAAGAATTTAAGAATAAACGAACCCGTCACAATCCTCGGCTGGATCCCTGAAACTGAAACCAGCTCTTCTTCTGAGGTAAATTATTCCAGGATTATTCCTCACTGCGTCCCAAGACAACGTAAAGTACATGATTCTGATTAAACGTGATGTGTTTTACCGAGTTGATGTGAGAGTTGGCTCTGTTTGCATGGATCTCCTCAGATTAGAGTTTGAATAGAGCGCGCTGTGAGTAGGCATGTTCACATGATAATGAGCTGCCACAACCACGACTGACATCTCTCGCTTTTCATACAGATTACATTAACAGAGAATATTTGTTTTCATTTTCAATAAGATTATTTGGACACTTGATCTTGTCAGTGTTACAAGTATTCACTGAGTTCTGTTCATTTTAGAGGAAATAAAAACCCATCCTGTTTACAGCGCCCGCTCCAAGCTGGACTCGTACCCGGGTCCACCGGCATGAGAGTCGGACGCCCTAACAAGGAGGCTAAAGGCTGCAACCCCTAGCGTCAGTCACTAGAGCGTCTCTTGAGATCAGAGGAGTGAGGTTTACTCAAAACAGCGACTACTAAGTAAGTAAGTAAGTAAGCCTTCATTTGTTCCGCAGTGGGGAAATTGCATTTAGCAACAGCAGGGGTACAATGGTAAAATAGTATCACAAACACTAAGATAAAAACAGAAGAACCTAAAATAAACTAAGAGAGACTCTACCTAAAATTAAATAAAAAATAAAAATATGCTAACAGATATTGCACGTTTCAAGAATTACACAGTGAAATGGCCCATTACTAAAATATTATAAAAATACTGCAACAGTAAAAAGCGTTTCATGCTTGCAGTGTTCATTGTGCAGTCTGACTGCAGCAGGAATCTCTCCTTCACACACCGAGGGTGGAGCAGTCTGTGACTGAAGCTGCTCTCCAGAGCTGACAGAGTGTCCTGCATGGGGTGTGATTCATGGCCCCGCATAGATGACAGTTTCCTTGTCCAGACCTTGTCCAGCTTCCTCCTCTCCTTCTCAGTGTTACTGCTGCTCCAGCAGACCACACCGTACAGGATAGCTGATGCCACCACAGAGTCAGATACCCCTTTTCCACCAAGGCAGTGCTAGAGCTAATTCAGAGCCAGAGCTAGTCCCAGTTCATAGTTGGTTCGACTGAGGAGCTTCTAAGAACCGTTTGCTTTTCCACGGGCTGAGAGCCACAACAGAGCCGGTCTTACGTCACTGTATACGTCTCATCTTTCTCAGCAACGCTAGCGAGGCAGCGGCAGTGTTGCCAAGTCTGCGGTTTTGCCGCGGGCTGTTTTTTCATGTCCGCGGGTTGAAGCGACCCCAATTATGTAATATTTAGCCCCGGGAATGCGAATTTAAGTAGGCAACCATGCCAAAAAAAACACATATTTTACCCCCAAATGTGATTTTTACCGGGGAAGCCCCCCTGAAACGCGATTGGGCTTGTTTTGAGTAGCAATTGGGCGGGTTTTGTTGTGAAAACCTGGCAACCCTGGGCAGCGGAAACACACACACCCCAGGCTTGTTCGAGATGCATCGGCGCTGCGCAGACCGATCCACGTATGATATTTAAAAAAACGCATGAGTGAATCAAAAGCATAAGGAGTCGTATGCTCTCGCTGGACTCG
This sequence comes from Gobio gobio, assembly GCF_949357685.1. Taxonomy (NCBI): domain Eukaryota; kingdom Metazoa; phylum Chordata; class Actinopteri; order Cypriniformes; family Gobionidae; genus Gobio; species Gobio gobio. Next base: position 4,103,363 of record NC_137117.1, on the reverse strand, counting down.
TTATCATATGGCGATCGGTCTGCACAGCACCGCTGCGAACAAGCCTTCCATCAACAAAGCAAACGTTGCGTTACTATTGATTCACATGGCTTTACGATCCTACATCGGCATCAAAACACAACGCAAACACAGCGAATCCAACGCATTCATGCAGCTCGCCGTAATTTGTATAGACGGAGATTACAAACGAGCAGCAGCTGTTAGCTCCATTAGCTGCTATTTCAACAATGGCAGATCTCAAGTGTGTGTTGGTCTTGTTGACTCCGCCCCCAGCGCCTGACGGAATCGGTTCTTACTTCTAGCCCTGTTCTAGCCCAGCAATGTTTTGGTGCTACTTAAGAACCACTTTTCCTGGCTCGGAGCTGGGGCTTTGGGTGTGGAAACACAAAGAACCGATTTGAAACTAGGCTCTGGCTCCGATCTAGCTCTAGCTCTGCCTTGGTGGAAAAAGGGTAATAGAAAGTCTTCAGGACAGGAGTGCCCCCTGCACTCCAAAAGACCTCAGTCTCCTCAGGAGGTAGAGCCTGATCTGACCCTTCCTGTACAATGCTTCTGTATTGAAAGTCCAGTCCAGTCTATGTTTCAGGTGAACACCAAGGTACTTGTAAGAGTCCACTCTCTCAATGTCCATTCCCTGGATGTTCATTGGTGATTGAGCAGACCGGTGTCTGCGGAAATCCACCACCATCTCCTTAGTCTTCCCTGCATTGATAAGGAGTTGGTTTGGCCTACACCAGTCCACAAAGTCCTGCGTCAATCCTCTATACTCCGTGTCGTCTTCATCGCTGATCAAGCCAACGACGGTCATCAGCTAGCCTCCGTTACACTCACCCCCCTTAAACCTCACTTCCATACGGGTCACGGCACCAATGTAACCCCTCCTGTTCAAACCGCCCGCTCCAAGCGGGACTCGAACCCGGGTCCGCCGGCATGAGAGTCGGACGCTCTAACAAGGAGGCTAAAGGCTGCAACCCCTAGTGTCAGTTGCTACACTCTCAGAAAAAAAGGTACATTGCTGTCACTGGGGCGGTATCCTATAGCCTGGTTTTACCAGACTCTCGTACATTTCATTTGTACATAGAGTCTGGCCACTCTCCATTGACAAGCGTTTACTTCCTTGAAGGCGGGTTCTCTGTTGAAGTTTAAAACTATTGGATCTGCCAAGAGTCACTCTGGATCTGCCTAACCAATCGCTAACGTTTGGTCGTGACGTATGTCACGCGCCGTTCGCCTTTGATTCTCACATTAACTGCGCACACCACCTCAGTGTCAGCGATAAAACCTCGTGCATTCGGATTGTTATTTATTCACGGTGGAGGAGAGTTTTGTGATCGGGAACGCGCTGCTCTCGTGGTGCATATATCGTGCAATCATAACATGATTGTATGCTGTCAATAAAATGGCATATGCTTAGTATGATAAGAATAAATGCTGCCTTTAATAACAGCCCAATTCAAATGTTTACGTGCTTTTCTTCTTTTATTTTTTGAGCGGTGGTGAAATATTTTGCTCTTGTACACACTTGCCAGTATTTAAAGAAATACAAGTCTAGAAATGCAAATTACAGCTCACGCAACCGCGCAGTGCTCTGAAAGGGTCTATAAAGGATACAAACAGTGAGTTTTGAAGTGATGTATTCTTGAAAACTCAGAGATGTGGATTCGGACAGCAATTACATTACCACACGACCTTGGTGTTTGTCAAAAGTCGATAATTCAGCCTGGGTTTTTCTTGCGGGTGGTGGGAGACGGACGGCTTCAGCAACTCCTTCACCACTAACGGAGCGAGCTGGAAAAGACTTTTCCCGGACCACAACATCAGCAGTACAGCAGTGTTTGTTCTTGCTCCGTGTAACGGGAGTTCGTTTGTTCAGGGAAGAAGGAGGCGGGAACCGGCGAACGTTTAACAACTTTTAATCAAATAATAAACACAAAATGAAAGTAAAAGCGGCAGCCCCTCACGGACGACTGCCGCGCACAAACATAACAAAACCCAACTTAAAATCCAGGCCTGGTCCTCTCTCGTCCTTCACCGGTGTCGCTCGCCCTTATATGCCTCCGTGCTCCCTCATGAGAGGACTCGAGACCGGTCTGTCTCAATCACGCACACCGGTCTCGCTCGCTCGTCCACCTCGTCACACTTTTAACTTCTGGACATTCGTCAGCGCTGCCACACACTCGCATCTTTCTCCGACGCCATTACTGAACTACAACTCCAACTAGCGCACGACATCAACGTCATCGCTCTCAGCCACTCCCTCTGTTCGCTGATTGGACCGGTAAAAAATTGTTCGGGGGAAAACCTAAGCATACACCGCAGTCCCAGACGTAGTACTGAAGGAAAATGAAAATTGAGCGGAAGTACGTAGGAGGGCGGAGCCAGGCTAGGTATCCTATGGCACAAAAGTGAAAAGGTACATCTTTGTACCTTACTCACCCCTAAATGGTACATATAAGTACCATAAAAGGTACATATCAGTACTTTAAGAGTGCATATTAGTACCTTAAAGGTACTGTTGTGAACTTTTATCTTCTAAAGTGTAGGAAACTCAGAAGTGAAGACCAGGAGACTTCGGGATCAAACAGAAGTTATTCTTTTAATGAGAACTCTCTGTGCTGCAGGTCGTCCGAAAACAGTCTAATTTAACAGTACAAAATAATGCATTTTATCTACATTTCAGGGGGAGGGATTATACAGCAGGGGAGGAGACATAGGAAAATAGGGACACACCCCAAACATTCCTGTCTCATCAGGCCAGATTCAATTAGCATAACAGGTTCATTCAAACGCATAGATGCTAATCCAATCACTCAAGCAGTATTGCTCTAAGCTTGTCATGGTAAATAGTCAGGAAGTGCATAAAGACAAAATACTTAATGTCTCAAACACTTACACGGCCTGACGTAATCTCCTTAGAATTTCCTCAAGTTTACTTCAAAATGTAAAACAAAAATATAGATAATGTTTTCAGTTATATTCTATTACATTGGAACCTAGATATAACAATGTATAAATTTGTAATCTTACAGTACATATTAGTACGTTTTCGGTTTTGTACCTTAGGGCAGTGTTTCCCAACCTTTTTTCAGTCATGGCACCCTTTGAAAATGTTCTCCATTTTGTGGCTTCCCCTCGCATGCGTTACGCTAGGGGTATAACGGTACAGATTGCTCACGGTTCGGTTTGTATCACGGTTTTAGGTTCACCGTTTCGGTATGGTTCAGTATTTGCTATGTTCAGGGAAAAAAGGACTACTTTCAAATAAAAAAATAATAAGAAGAAGAACAAATATTTTAAATACAAGCAGCAGCACAAATAAATACTATTGAGCAAAGATACTAATAAAATAAACTATGCTTTTCAGGTTTTTCAGGTACGTCTAACATTAGTTTTCAGGTACAGAAATTGATCAAATGTAAAATAGTAGGGGTGTAACGATTCGTTTTAACAACGATTCGATTCGTATGACGATTTGAGGTTGTCGATACAATTCAAGGACGATATTGGTTCATTTAGAACGATACGATCCGAAACGATTCAGTGACTTGAAATCGATTCAGTAACTTTTTAGCCAAAAATTGTGTGACTGAAATAAACATCTGGATACTGGTCAGTGCAGGTGAAGTTTCCTAGATTCCTGTTGTTTCTTGTAAGGGAATCAGGTATCAATTAATTATGGATATAAACAAACAAGTAAACAACAATTAAAGGCAAATGCATTCAAATTTTATTTGAATAAAGTGCAACCAACAGTTTAGGTTGAATTAACAGGAAGTTAACCTTTTCTGCTCTCATTTTCAATTTTCAATACATGTTCAATAAAAGCACAGTAAGTGCAACCAACATTTCAACAGCAGGTTAACCTGCTACTTCTGCTTTTGTTTTCCAACATAAAAATATTACAATATTAGTATAAAAAATAAAGTGCAACTAACTACTCTTCAGGTTTAATTAATAGTAGGTTTACCTGCTACTTTTGCTGTTGTTTTACAACATTAAAATAATACAAATACAATATTAATATCAAAAATAAAGTGCAACCAACATTTCTTCAGGTTGAATAAACTGGCTGAACCTGCTACTACTCTCAGTTTAATAAACAAACAATATTTAACAAAGATAAAATGTAACCAACTACTCTTCAATGACTCTACAGATTTCTTTTTCAAAAAATATCAACATGATCTGACCGCAGCTTCTCTGTGCGTTCACTATGTCTCCAGCAGTGCTAAAACTCGCTCTGCTGGCACACTGGTGTCAGGAATTCACAGGTAACATTTAGCAAGGGTTGAAAGTACAGGTAACGTTAGCTCTTTCTCCTGGTGGCTTGATAATTTCTCGCACGTTGGCTTCTCTGTCATCCGCCATGCTATGTTTTGTTTTCTTAGCGCTGCTGCTGGTGCGAGGATGTCACAGATGGGCAGACTTAATCGAGTAACGTTTAACGGCTTTATCATTAAAAGTGCTAAGAAAAAATATCCATATAAAGTCTGACGTGCTTAAATCCAATGCGTTATTTCCCATGATCGATACAATCGATTGATTACCTTTTAAAACGATGTTTGATCGATATATGTCGTCCGGAAGGCCATCTTGCCGAGCACAGATCGATGTAGTTAGATCATAGGAAAATAAATCGATACATCGATGTAGTAGATGAATCGTTACACCCCTATAAAATAGCATTGCATATTTGACTGTATAAATTAAAGATTAATCCTATTAAACTTACAAAAGCTATTCAATCAAGAGCAGTGAGTGATGTCCTTGTCTTTTGTTGTTTGACATTAAACAGACAGCAGTAAAGGCTACTGCCCCTTTAAGACCTAATGCTACTGCCTCTTTAAGACCTAATGCTCAGATATGCGTCGTCTTTCTCGACTGTATATAGTTCACTTAAGGCATATACAGACTATGTCTGCTAGAATACTCATCAAGATGGACATGTTGACATACTTTTTGTGTGAGTTTGTCCGTTCAAGAGCAAGACTTGAAAGAGAACTCAATATTTGCGCGCTGTGAGACGTGTGCGCGCTCTCGGATAAGTGCAAAGAGACACATTTTCTCACGGCGCGCACGACTTCTCATTCGCGTCCTCTGGCGCTACACCCGGGTGATGACAGCGAAAATTACTGGCCATATTCTAACATACGGCAGCACTAGCATGCATTGAACAAAGTTTAAAAAGAGAGAATTATTTGAAAAATGAGAAGGACTTTTACACGGCACCCCTGCTCTCGTCAGACGGCACCCCGGTTGGGAAACACTGCCTTAGGGTACCGCCCCAGTGAAAGCAATGTACCTTTTTTTCTGACAGTGTAGCGTGTCTCTTGAGATCAGAAGAGTGAGGTATACACGCACAGTAACTACTAGCTGACCTCTGTTACACTCACCCCCTTAAACCTCACTCCCATCCGGGTCACGGCACCAATGTAACCCCTCCTGTTCAAACCGCCCGCTCCAAGCGGGAGTCGAACCGCTAGCGTCAGTCGCTAGAGCGTCTCTTGAGATTAGAGGAGTGAGGTTTACTACTAGCTGGCCTCCGTTACACGTGCTCCAGAAAAAAAGTTCACACAGATTTGAGAAGGCAGATCTGAAGTTTGTTTTCTTTATTTTACAAAAGAACAAAGTTTTGTTTTGATTGTAAGTGGACACAGACAGATCCTTTACAGTTTCAAATTATGTATTGCTTTTGTATGACCATCAATATGTATGTGTTTTAAGTCTATTTTTCTGCTATGTGGTAGAAATTTCCAGCAAAACGTGTTGGTGTGTTTGTCGCCCCCAGAGATGAGCAGAAGCAGCTCTACTCCCCTCTAACACTTACAGGCTTACAGACAAGAAAAAAAGAAAACAGGGAGACACAGAGTCAGAAAACTCAGGCTGATAAGATTTATCATAAATAATTTAACAAAACACAGTAAAACAGTGACATCTAGTGTACAAATAAGTGACGAGGCGCACTATTTTCACAGATCACAGATGAAAAGGCACTCAAATAAGGTGTTAGGATACACGAGATCTATGTTGTGTGGAAGTGTTAAAGCTACACTGTGTAACATTTTTAGTTTATTCTTAGCTAAAAACACTTAGTTCTTTCAAACATATATGTGCTCATTAATGTATATTTACTTCTTTCAAGTAATAAAGTATTCTTGTAAGTTTATAATATGCCATTGTAAATACATACGGGTGAGGGTTCGAATGCGGGTCGGCATGTTGCCCCTCCATCTTGAAAGTACATTAGCCAAAGAGGGACATACCCGTAAATTCAAGCTTCGCCTTTCGTGTTTTAACACTCGATGGCTCCGTGTCGAATGTGGACGAGGTCGAACTGGAAGCCATATTAATCTTGGACTAAATCGGCCACCGTAGGAGTTAAAACGAAATCAGAATTGAGAGGAACAGAAACTAATATTCACTGGATGCTCATATACCTTTTCACCACTAGATGGGGGAAAATATCACACAGTGTAGCTTTAAGGCAGATCCAGCATGTTCCTGATCTCCAGCTCTCTCTGTGTCCGTTGGTGAATTTCTCGGATCGCCTCGATGATGATGCGCATCACAGGCTCCGCCTCTTCCTGCGTCCGCACACACACCAGCTGCAGGAAGACTTTGCGGTCAGGCATCGCCCGAAACACCAGCTCGGCCGCGCGCTGAATAAGCCAGGGATGATGTGGCGCCAAAACCTCCAGGTACGCGTCGCGGCACAATTCGCCCATGCTCAGCCCCTCGGGCTCCGTGGCCAGCTTCTCCAGCAGCAGCTGTAACCATAGCAACGAGCGATGGAGGCGGAGCAACGTCCGACTCCCGGACGGCGTTTGACTGTCGAAGGAGACCACGCCCCTCTCCAGCTCCGCCTCTAGCATGGAGCGCACGGAGCGGTAGGCGTGGTGAGGGGGCGGGGCTTCACCCTGGGCATCTCCAGGCGCAGCGATGGAAGATTCTTCCAGTGAGAGCTGTCGGATGAGTGTGAGCTTCTCCTCGACTTTATGAGTGAAAAAGCCCACCAGAGGGCCCAGAGCCTCCATGAACCTGCAGCATAAACACAACATCAGTCATCTCATGAACGGTGCATAGGTCAAGTCAGCTTTATTTCTCCAGCGCTCCTCACACACAGATGCTTCAGAGCAGCTTTAAAGAGCTAAAGTACGTCTTTGATTGAGTCATTTCTGTTGTAAAAACTGATTTCAAAATGTAAAAACGCATGTTAAAAAAATATATTGCACAAAATGTAAATATTAGAATTACAAGTGTGAATCAAAATATTAAAAGCGCATTTTTAAATAACAAGCATGATTTCATCTCTGTCTTAGTGTGTGTTTTGGTCATAATTTAGACTTTTTTTTAAATCTAATTTCTCACAATTAGGACTTTTAAGTCATAATTTTGACTTTAAATACAACATTTTGAATTTCGACTGTTCATCTCACAATGACTCAGCATGTCATATTTCTGACTTGTTATCTAAGTCTGAGGACTTTTAAAATCATATTTTTCCGTGTTTTTCGAGAAACGCGAGTGTCATCGCAGGACCTTGGACAAAGACACCGCATGCCAGTTTTCAAGTCAGTCGGAATGGCCGTTTTCTAGCTAGTTTTCGGGGGGGTTTTCGCCGCGTCCTTTTACACACGGCCACAGAGCCCATACACAGGTGTAGCAGGTTTGGTGAAATTATCTCATTCTGTTCAGCAGTTATAGCTGTTTTAGGAAAAGTGGCCACGCTCGACTCCAGCGATTGGATTGTTTTAACCCAATGATTGGGCTATTTTAACCCAGCAATTGGACTGTTTTAACCCAGCAATTGGACTGTTTTAACCCAGCAATTGGGCTGTTTTAACACAGCGATTGGATTGTTTTAACCCAACGATTGGGCTGTTTTAACCCAGCAATTGGACTGTTTTAACCCAGCAATTGGGCTGTTTTAACCCAGCGATTGGGCTGTTTTAACCCAGCGATTGGGCTGTTTTAACCCAGCGATTGGACTGTTTTAACCCAGCAATTGGGCTGTTTTAACCCAGCGATTGGGCTGTTTTAACCCAGCGATTGGGCTGTTTTAACCCAGCGATTGGACTGTTTTAACCCAGCAATTGGACTGTTTTAACCCAGCGATTGGACTGTTTTAACCCAACGATTGGACTGTTTTAACCCAACGATTGGGCTGTTTTAACCCAGCGATTGGGCTGTTTTAACCCAGCGATTGGGCTGTTTTAACGCAGCGATTGGACCGTTGTAACCCAACGATTGGACTGTTTTAACCCAGCGATTGGGCTGTTTTAACCCAGCGATTGGGTTGTTTTAACCCAGCGATTGGGCTGTTTTAACCCAGCGATTGGGTTGTTTTAACCCAGCGGTTGGGTTGTTTTAACCCAACGATTGGGCTGTTTTAACCCAGCGATTGGGTTGTTTTAACCCAGCGGTTGGGTTGTTTTAACCCAACGATTGGACAGTTTTAACCCAACGATTGGGCTGTTTTAACCCAGCGATTGGGTTGTTTTAACCCAGCGGTTGGGTTGTTTTAACCCAGTGATTGGGCTGTTTTAACCCAGCGGTTGGGTTGTTTTAACCCAGTGATTGGGCTGTTTTAACCCAGCGATTGGGCTGTTTTAACCCAACGATTGGACTGTTTTAACCCAGCGATTGGGCAGTTTTAACCCAGCGATTGGGCTGTTTTAACCCAGCGATTGGGCTGTTTAAATCTAGTGATTGGGTTGTTTTAACCCAGCGATTTTGTTGTTTTAAGGCAGCAAACATTTCTCCAAGCGATTGGGCTGTTTTAACCCAGCGATTGTTTTTTTTTAACCCAGCAATTGGGCTGTTTTAACCCAGCGATGGGTTGTTTTAACCCAGTGATTGGGTTGTTTTAACCCAGCAATTCGACAGTTTTAACCCAGCGATTGGGCTGTTTTAACCCAGCAATTCGACTGTTTTAACCCAGCAATTGGGCAGTTTTAACTCAGCGATTGGGCTGTTTTAATCCAGTGATTGGGCTGTTTTAACCCAGCAATTGGGCTGTTTTAACCCAGCGATTTTGTTGTTTTAAGCAAACATTTCTCCAAGTGATTGGGTTGTTTTAAGCAAACATTTAACCCAGCGATTGGGTTGTTTTAAGCAAACATTTAACCCAGGGTTCAAACAACCCAATTGCTGAGTTTTTCCATTTTCAACCCAACTTGTTTATAACCCAGCATTTTTTAGAGTGTGCTACTTTTGATCGCTGTAGCGCCACCATCAGGCCGATCGCAGCGAACCTGGGTGGAGTTGTAGACAGGGCTGCTACTACCATCCCTCAAAGTTTCACGGTTTGGTGTTCCCGATCACTTTTCGGGGTGAATGCTGATCCTCGGCTATTACTATTGGGTTTCAGTGCCACGCTCTAGAACCCCTTGAACACCAGAACTGAATGAGCCCATCCCTGAGAGCTACAGCTGTAAGATCCTCATACTTGATCAGCTCCTCCCAGCACAGCAGGTAGGGCTCCAGCAGCACGTCGGAGGCGGGGCCGAGGGCGGAGCTTAGATGCCGGTGGAGGCGGGACACCTGGAACGGCTCTCCAGCACACTCTCTGATGATGTCATTTCCTCCAAGCGCACCAGCTTCAGTAACAGCAGGCCGGACCACCTGGACAGAGAGAGTGTGTCAGTCAAAGAGTAGCGGTTCATGAGATATATCTGTGATGCAGAGTCACTTCTCACCGCTCTGGTGTGTGTGAACACACTCAGACAAGGCCGCCACGACTGCTCACAATCCTGAATGGTTCCCTGAGCTGAGGAGAAACAGTGAAGCGCGGTTATTCAAGCTCGAGGGGTGTGTGTGTGTGTGTGTGTGTGTGTGTGTGTGTGTGTGTGTGTGTGTGTGTGTGTGTGTGTGTGTGTGTGTGTGTGTGTGAAAGGTTGCATTTACTCACGCAGCCACAGTGAGCTGAGAAACAGCAGCAGACTCAGCGTGACCGCGGTCAACACACACCTCCGCGGACGACATCGCAGCCCCATGGCAATAACGTCTCCTCGAGTCTCGGCTAACGCTCCTAATGAACACAGGCCAGCTCAAATCAGCATGACCTTTGAACTGCTGTGCGTGTCACTGATTCAGGCTTGTGTAAAGGTCGAGCTGAACTGAAAACACACTTTCACTCGGACTGAGGTCACAGATAATCTGAATTTTAGAAAATAGAATTACAATAGGGACATTTCATTTGTCGATATGAATTTATCCATATGGATTATTTCCAGAAATCAGGGTTATTGACATTCACCAAAAGTTAAAAATATATATTTTTTATTACTAATAAAATAAATGTAAACTGAAATATGATAAAATATAAAACTAAACATGTTTTCTCATTTCGTTTTAACCCAGCGATTGGGCTGTTTTGATCCAGCGATTGGGCTGTTTTAACCCAGCGATTGGGCTGTTTTAACCCAGCGATTGGGCTGTTTTAACCCAGCGATTGGGCTGTTTTAACCCAGCGTTTGGGTTGTTTTAATCCAGCGATTGGGCTGTTTTAATCCAGCGATTGGGCTGTTTTAACCCAGCGATTGGGCTGTTTTAACCCAGCGATTGGGCTGTTTTAACCCAGCGATTGGGCTGTTTTAACCCAGCGATCGGGCTGTTTAACCCAGCGATTGGGCTGTTTAATCCAGCGATTGGGCTGTTTTAACCCAACGATTGGGCTGTTTTAACCCAGCGATTGGGCTGTTTAACCCAGCGATTGGGCTGTTTTAACCCAGCGATTGGGCTGTTTAATCCAGCGATTGGGCTGTTTTAACCCAACGATTGGGCTGTTTTAACCCAGCGATTGGGCTGTTTAACCCAGCGATTGGGCTGTTTTAATCCAGCGATTGGGCTGTTTTAACCCAACGATTGGGCTGTTTTAACCCAGCGATCGGGCTGTTTAACCCAGCGATTGGGCTGTTTAATCCAGCGATTGGGCTGTTTTAACCCAACGATTGGGCTGTTTTAACCCAGCGATCGGGCTGTTTAACCCAGCGATTGGGCTGTTTAATCCAGCGATTGGGCTGTTTTAACCCAACGATTGGGCTGTTTTAACCCAGCGATTGGGCTGTTTAACCCAGCGATTGGGCTGTTTTAACCCAGCGATTGGGCTGTTTTAAACCAGCGATTGGGCTGTTTTAACCCAGCGATTGGGCTGTTTTAACCCAACGATTGGGCTGTTTTAACCCAGCGATTGGGCTGTTTTAACCCAACGATTGGGCTGTTTTAACCCAGCGATTGGGCTGTTTTAACCCAGCGATTGGCCTGTTTTAACCCAGCGATTGGGCTGTTTTAACCCAGCGATTGGGCTGTTTTATTCCAGTGATTGGGTTGTTTTAACCCAGCGATTGGGCTGTTTTAACCCAGCGATTGGGCTGTTTTAACCCAGGGATTGGGCTGTTTTAACCCAGCGATTGGGCTGTTTTAACCCAGGGATTGGACTGTTTTAACCCAGCGATTGGGCTGTTTTATTCCAGCGATTGGGTTGTTTAAACCCAGCGATTGGGCTGTTTTAACCCAGGGATTGGGCTGTTTTAACCCAGCGATTGGGCTGTTTTAACCCAGCGATTGGACTGTTTTAACCCAACGATTGGGCTGTTTTAACCCAGCATTTGGGCTTTTTTAATCCAGCGATTGGGCTGTTTTAACCCAGCGATTGGACTGTTTTAACCCAACGATTGGGCTGTTTTAACCCAGCATTTGGGCTTTTTTAACCCAGCGATTGGGCTGTTTTAACCCAGCGATTGGGCTGTTTTAACCCAGCGATTGGGCTGTTTTAACCCAGCGATTGGGCTGTTTTAACCCAGCGATTGGGCTGTTTTAACCCAGCGATTGGGCTGTTTTAATCCAGCGATTGGGCTGTTTTAACCCAGCGATTGGGCTGTTTTAACCCAGCATTTGGGCTTTTTTAATCCAGCGATTGGGCTGTTTTGACCCAGGGATTGCATTGTTTTAACCCAACGATTGGGCAGTACTTTCGCTTAGTACTAAAATAAACTAAAACTGAAATAAAAAATTATAAAAAGGAAAAAAATTACAAAAAGCAAAATTATTAAAAACATAACCTAACTAAAATGAAAATAATGTAATATATTTATGCATTTAAAATATGAATAATATATGATACTACCATAAAACTGCAAGAAACTTTACATTAAATTAATTATCAATGTTTGAAATGCAAAAACTTCACAAATTATGATTTATTATATTTAATAAATAAACCTTGTGCATCAATTTGAATTAAAAAATTTTTTTATTACAATTCAAGGCAATATTTCTTATTTTCGTTTCGCTTGAAGTACTAAAAAAAACTAAAACTGAAATAAAAAATTATAAAAAGGAAAAAAATTACAAAAAGCAAAATTATTAAAAACATAACCTAACTAAAATGAAAATAATTTAATATATTTATGCATTTAAAACATTAATAATAAATTATACTACAATAAAACTGCAACAAAATTTACATTATATTAATAATCAATGTTTGAAATGCAGAAACTGTGAATTATACTTTATTATATTTAATAAATAAACCATGATTATTTTATGGACCAAAATGCTTCATTTTGAATTTAAGAAAACAGAATTACAATTCATATATGCTAGTTCATATTTGTCGATATGAATTTATCCATAAATATATGGATTATTTCCAGAAATCAGGGTTATCATCATTCACCAAAAACATAAAAAACATTTTCATGACTTGAAATAAAATAAATGTAAACTGAAATATAATAAAATATAAAACTAAACATGTTTTCTCATTTCATTAGCTTTAAGTACTAATAACAAACTAAAACTGAAATAAAAATGAATAAAAAACATTTAAAAATCATAAAAATTACAAAAAACATTCCTAAAATGAAAATAATGTTATATATTTATGCATTTAAAATATGAATAATATATGATACTACCATAAAACTGCAAGAAACTTTACGTTATATTAATAATCAATGTTTGAAATGCAAAAACTTCACAAAATATGCTTTATTATATTTAATAAATAAACCTTGTGCATCAATTTGAATTTTAAAATGTTTTATTACAATTCATACATGCGTAGTTCAGTAATACATTACATTTGTCGATATGAATTTATCCATAAATATATGGATTATTTCCAGAAATCAGGCTTATTATCCTTCACCAAAACTTAAAAATAAAACGTTTTCATGACTTGAAATAAAATAAAAGTAAACTGAAATATAATAAAATATAAAAGACATGTTTTATTTCAGCTAGTTTTAGAAATATTTCTCATTTCGTTTAGCTTTAAGTACTAAAGTAAACTAAAACTGAAATAAAAATGAATAAAAAAAACTATTTTTAAAAATCATAAAAATTACACTAAAATGAAAATAATGTAATATATTAATACATTTACAATATTAATAATAAATGAAACTACAGTAAAACTGCAAGACATTTAACATTATATTAATAATCAATGTTTGAAATGCAGAAATCACAAATTATGCTTTATTATATTGAATAAATAAACCATGATTATTTTATAGACCAAAATGCTTCTCTTACCAGAACTTTATTTTAATTGTAAATTGTAGATGTTGATTGTTAAGAGTATTCAAAATTGAATAAATAGACTAAATTAATCAAATGTATTGGTTTTCACATATTTTGGAAATATGGAAATATGTGTGACAGCATTGAATATGTATTGAAGTGCAATTTTAGCAAATAAACATCCAATGCGTCATGGCCACACACTCACTGTTGAAATAAGACAAACACACACATCGACTGAGCTTTTATTATTATATTTTGATCTGATATTACACACACACACACACACACTATTAAAACACTGAAGAATGACATCACCACAGGAGGGTGGAGCTTAGCGCTGACAGACAGCTCAATCAGCCAATGACAGAGCACCTGTCTGCGCACTCTAAAAAATACTGGGTTGTTTTTAACCCAAATGCTGGGTTCAGAGCCTGCTGGGTCATTTTATTGGGTCACCCTGTGCAGAGCAATGCACCGGAGCAACAGTGGAACTTAACTTAAGTTTGAAGTGTGTTACTCAATGTGTTTTATGATTGTAAAGGACACTGACATGAACTGTTCCTGTACTATAGCGTACTTCTGTCCAACATATGGCTGGGTTGCCAAATAACCCAGAAATGGCTGTTTTTAACCCATCATTTTTTAGAGTGCTGAGTGTTAGTGCAGTTTGGATCGACTCCCTCCTGATTCTGAAACACAATTTAAATATATATGTATAAATACCAGTGGAAGTAGAGATTATATAAAATATAACGTGATCAATTAAACATACTTATAAAAATATATAGCCTATACAGTTTTGATGCTTCAAACTTCTAATGAAAAACTGTGCTTTATCACATGGTACTATGATATACACCTGATCAGGCATAACATTATGACCGGTGAATAACACTGATGATCTCTGTTAGTGGGTGGGATATATTAGGCAGCAAGTGAACATTTCGTCCTCAGAGTTGATGTGTTAGAAGCAGGAAAAATGGACAAGAGTAAGGATTTGAGTGAGTACAGCCTTTCATGGAAACGGTATTCCCTGGTGGCTGTGGCTCTTTCAGCAGATAATGCTCCGCCACAAAGCACAAATGCTTCAGGAATGGTTTACACGACACCGTTTTCAAAAAGGAAACTGTATGTGTTTTGGCCGTTGATTTACACAACAACAGCGTTTGGTGGCCTGAAAACGCAATCTTTCAAAATCGGGTTTCAAAAAGTTATCGAATTTGTGAAAACGGTGAAGTCATGCACATGCATATTACGTTTTCAGACGCGCTGTTAATTTACAAAATGACATCGCCATCTACTGGCCTGGCAATGGCATACAGCGCATTTAGTCGTTTTTGCAGATCATTGTGAACGGGATCGTTTTGACAAAATTGTCATCTGTACACGGAAAAAGCAAAGGAAAAACTTTTCCGATTTTAATACATCGTTGAAGTGTAAACATACCATTTGAAAACATACAAATTTTGCATTTTCAGGCCCTCGAAACACCGGTGTCGTGTAAATAAATGGCCAAAAAACAAATACAAAGTTTACCGTTTGTAGTTGAAAACCCTGTTTTGTAAACGGTCCCTGAATCGGTGAAGTTCTCAACTCAAAACTCATCTCTTGATAAACGTCTCTTTCAGACACTTCCAATGTTTTAACTCAATATTTAAAGCTACATTGTGTAACTTTTTTAGTTTATTCTTAGCTAAAAACACTTAGTTCTTTCAAAAATATATGTGCTCATTAATGTATATTTACTTATTTCAAGTAATAAAGTATTCTCGTAAGTTTATAATATGCCATTGAAAATACATACGGGTGAGGGTTCGAATGCGGGTCGCCATGTTGCCCCTCCATCTCGAAAGTACATTAGCCAAAGAGGGACATACCCGTGAATTCAAGCTTCGCCTTTGGCGTTTTAACACTCGATGGCACCGTGTCGAATGTGGACGAGGTCGAACTGGAAGCCATATTAATCTTGGACTAAATCGGCCACCGTAGGAGTTAAAACGAAATCGGAATTGAGAGGAAGGGAAACTAAAATTTACTGGATGGTCATATACCTTTCCACCACTAGATGGGGGAAAATATCACACAGTGTAGCTTTAAAACATAATTAGTTTTATAATTTATTTTTTATTTTTTAGAAAGTAATCCAATAAAGTTAAAATTAAAATGTCAATATAACTTGAGATAAAAGAAGTTTAAATGAATTTTAATATAGTGACAAACTGAACTGGAGACATTAGATAATAAAAACACCGCTATTAACCAAAAAACAGCAATCTTTACTATATTGTGCTGGATTTTATTTATTTAAAAAAAATTTAATTATAGAACTTGTCAAAAAATCACTAGGCTACATAAAACAGGCACTAAAGTGGACACAATATTATAATGTTATGCCTGATCTGTGTATACCAATGCACTAGATATTATGTTGCTCGTGTACCTTGGAAGTTAAATAATATTCATTTCAAATGAACTGACGTTTAGAGTGGTGTAGATTTGCTACTCTCTCTGTGTGTGTGTGTGTGTGTGTGTTGAGTTTATATTTATTCATGTTCTCTCAGGTGTGTCTCACCTGTCGTCCTCGTCCCCAGAACACAATTTTCGGTCCCTTGGGTGCAGAGACGTGTTTGAGCGCGTGAGGCTGCGTCAGCTCTTTCAGCAACTCTGGGCTGCTCAAACTCACTGCAGGAGGAAAACAGACAGAGAGAGAGTAGGGTTTATACAGCATAATTATGACAATTATTGCTTAGTATGTTACAAATGTTTAATATCATATTAAAGGTGCCATTTGATACAACATTTTAAATTGTTCTCTGATATCTACATAGATGGTTTGTGGGTTAGGTAAAGGCAAAAATACTCGAGATACGGTTTTACAGGTCCGTTTACAACCCTAGAAATTGTCCCTAGAATGAAATGGGCTGTTATTGCCGTATTCGGAAGGGCCATGACTCATGAATAATAATGCTAAGCTCTGCTCTGATTGGCTGTTGCACAGCGAACGATGGAGAGATTAGGCATTCAACCGTATATGTTTGAGATGAAGATACAGATTTTGAAGAACAACCAATTGTTCTGAGACTGGAAATAGACGCTTCTGAGTGGGACGTTTTTCAGTAAGAACCTGCTTAGGATCGGACCATAGACTGTAAAACAATATGATTGCGC
Source organism: Gobio gobio (assembly GCF_949357685.1). Taxonomy (NCBI): domain Eukaryota; kingdom Metazoa; phylum Chordata; class Actinopteri; order Cypriniformes; family Gobionidae; genus Gobio; species Gobio gobio. Next base: position 4,086,659 of record NC_137117.1, on the reverse strand, counting down.
AATCATATTGTTTTACAGTCTATGGTCCGATCCTAAGCAGGTTCTTACTGAAAAACGTCCCACTCAGAAGCGTCTATTTCCACGTCGAAAACGTCACGCAAGACATAGGCGGAAGTACCGCCCCCGTGTTTACAAAGCGCACATGCGAAGTTTAATACAAACGTCCTTTAACAAAAAAAAAAAAAGTCAAACAACGACGTCAGACGATTTAAAAGTTGAAGTGTTTTTGGTAAAGGGAGTTTGTATTAGTCCTCGCACGTTCGCTTGGGACAGTGCTTCTGTCTACATCTTGTGTGACATTTTCGACGTGGTTGCGCAATCACTAGCACGTCGCAGAGCAGCGCAAGATGAGCAATTTAGGTTAAAAAGTATATTTATTTATTTATTTAAATAGTAAAGTAAAATATCAGGGAATCATTTCATTTTGAAGTGAACTCATCCTTTAACTCGGCGGCCATCTTTGAAACGCCTCTCGGGCATGCAAGTGCAGCTCCTGTCTCTTTGAATGGGGAAACATCGAATTCTCCAAAACTGTTAAGGCTACGATTAAATTTCATATTTGAAATCACCAATGAAATCTGACCACAACCGTCTCATAAAATGCTTGAAAAATGACAAATGTTTCTATAGCAACCGGAGCTGCAGTGACACAATGACTAATCAACGATTGGCTCTTTAATTTAGAAGGCGGGGCTTATTCGCCATATTCTCCCATTCATAAGTAATCGAAGTGCGCTGTCTTCCCAGTGTTGCCAACTTTGCGACTTTTCAGACCCCGTTAAAGACTTTTTTTTTCTCCGAAAAAGTGCCTTGCGACAAATCTAGCGACTTTTTGGACTTGGTCTTTATTGGACAGTCGGCTATATTGTATTATTTTAAATTACAGTACGTGAGCACGGATTAGGAGATGAAACACATTAGGTAGGCAGAACGCACGTACGACGTGGTGATGTCACGGATATGCTAATTGCCGACGTCATCTAGCGTCTTTTTGGACAGGCTTTAACTACTTTTCCTTTGAAAATAGTTGCCAAAACTGCGTCTTCCTATTTATAAAGTCTTTGATAACGTCCACTATGTTTTCGGACACCACTACAAATGGCTGTCCCTTCAAATAGTGCCCTATTTAATGGGGGTCGATTTCGGATTCATCCTATGTTTCTCAGAAGTCATCCCAGTTGGGTAAACTTCTCTAGCGGTGAATGAGAGACTACATTAAATATATTTCTCGTGTTCCCAGTTGCTCAAATAGCAACAGAGAAACTCCACAATAGTGTTTTAACAACTTTCAAAACAGGGAAAAATAGACAGAGATAACGGCAGACGGAAGAGAGAGACCATCACTCCCACAGCAGGTTAGAAACACCCTCACAGCAGCATTAACTAGTGTTTTTTGTCATTTGATGCACATAATGTTATACATTTATAAATATATATACATAAAAAATGTAAATATAAAAAACGTTGGAGGATTTGCGATGCTGATGACCGTTAAAACGCATCATCAGTGTGTGAAAAAGGTCCGTTCACTCACTCGGCGGTTCAGCAGATGTTGACCGGGGGGGCGTGGCTTTGGTTGGAGTTGTGGGCGGAGTTACATGAACAGTCTGTCATAGAGAGAGGCAATCGGATGAAATCACTGGAGGTTATTTCATGTTTTATCATTAAGAGAGAGTTTCTCTTACCTTACTTTCTTCCATCGCTGGTCAACCATGCGCTCACAATTCTGATCGATTCAAGTTATAAAAGACAAGACAGATGGACAAATGATGTGTGTATTAGGCTAGTGGTCGCGTTGACTTTTCTTCACAGCGGATTCAGCATCAACCACCGAAACACTTAAAGGTACTAAACAGTTGTTTTAGCAGTTACTGTATTTATAAATCTATATTTGATCCGGTCGCTGTGAGAAACTGGTTCACTCGTCCTTCACCGTGACCAGCTTAAAGTCTCAATTATTCTGCAGCGAAATTAATCATTTACTTACTTTATGGCTCTAAAGTCCACTGAAAACACCCTGAGAAAAAACCCCAGTCCGTATTACACAATTTCTGAAGCTTTTTTTCCACTAATATCTCACTAATAATAATAAACAGGTCAGAGAAAAAGTTGTGCGAACCGAACACTTCAGATAGGCCTATTTATGTTCGAGCATAAAGAAGTAGAAGAAAACACTTAATTTTAATCCGTTGACTATTTCTATAATCATACAGGCTACATTAAACGTCCAAATAATTGATTTAATATTCAATATATTTTTACACCAAAATGGAGTTAAATAAATATGTTTGGAGCCAGCCCACATGAAAAAAAATACTATTGTTTTTAAACCATACTATCACTGTAAAAAAAAAAATCAGGTCTCCAATTGAACATTTTCTAGTGAGCGATCACATCTAAAATTTTCAGTTGGCCAAATTTAATTTCTTGAATTTTAATTGAATTAAATTGCATCAATTTACAAAAATTTAATTTGGCCAACTGAAAAAATTAGATGTGATCGCTCACAAAAAAAAACAAAAAAAAAATTGAATTGGAGACCTGATTATTTTATTTTTTTACAGTGTATAGTAAATATACTACAGTATATTATAGTATTACTACACTTTGTTAATTATACTAAATATGAGGCATACTACAATTTACTGTAGTATATTTACGCTCTTTACTAGTAATTTTACTATAATATAGGCTTCTATATTTTTTAATGTGGGCTGCCTCCAATAGTCAACAGCGGAGTGAGAGCTGGGTGTTTAGCTATATTTTTGGGGACAAAACTGAACTAAATATGACAAAACTTTCCTTCTGGGGCATTCTCAATGGTATTCATAAATAAAAATGCAAGCTTTGTTAGTCGTTCTTAGAAATGGTTCTTTGAGATGTGCCCCACCTATGGGGCATGTTGTCACATTTCACTTCCATTCATTCAGGGGAAATCAAGAAAAAAGTTTACACTGTGTTAATGAAACAAAACCACACAATTGTACTAGATATGTGTGAAATTAATGAGGGGGGAAATAAATACTCCCAAGTGGATTTACACAAACTGAGAAAGTCAAAAAGTGTTGGGTTGTGCCTTGCTCTCCTCTACGCATGTGCGCACTCGCATAAAGAAATTAATATACACACAATCAAAATATGAGCATCACAAAGACCCAGTGCGTGCCTCCGCGTGTGTGTGTGTGTGAGGAGGAGCAGGGCTGTGTGGGCATGTTTTCGTGAAATATCAGGACACAAATGTGTATAATGACATGGGTATGACATGGGTATTACAAAAAGAGGGTGAAATATGAGGACGTTCCCCATGTCCTCACTTTTCAAAATGCTTATAAATCATACAGAATGAGGTTTTTTTCACAGAAAGTGAACTGCACAGTCTCCTGTGAGGGTTAGGTTTAGGGGCAGGGGCAGTGTAGGGGGATAGAAAATACGGTTTGTACGGTATAAAAACCATTACGCCTATGGAATGTCCTCACATTTCACAAAAACAAACATGTGTGTGTGCGTGTGTGTGTGTGTGTGCAGTGTCAGCGCCCCCTTGCGGTTGTGCTCAAACTAATCTCAAACACACCTGGGATGCCACTGAAATCGGGTTTTCTGCAACATGCCTCTGGGGCTGAGCTCAGGTGGAATAAGGTTCTTGGTTATCGTTTTGTTAATAAATGTTTTATTAAACTTGTGTCGTCCTTGCACTCTAAATAAATCTTTCTACCCAAATCCTGTGTTGAGCCTTTTGGGTCATTTTTTGGTGGGGTTATTTTTTCAGTATTTGGGTAGTTTTTGTGTTACCCTGATCCTGGGTCAGACGGAGGGTAATGGGGTGAAAACGCCCCCATAATGTTTTTTTCTCTCCAAAATAACCACTAGATAAAATCAAGATACGTTTTTGTTGTTGCTATAAACTATGTTGAAGTTTTCACCGCGAAGTTTACACTGGTGACGTACCTGAGAGGAAAAAGATTTCACGTTAAGTGATATAATTTTGTTTTAAAGTTTGTTGTTTTGCAGAAAATCACAGTTATATATGATATGAGAAGAGCAAGGCCTGTAGTTTGGGAGTACATGTTATTTAAGGAAAATATAATTATATTTTCAGAATGACGATTTGTTTTCCAAACCTAGTCTGTGGGGTAAAACGCCCCCAGGGAGCATCGCTTCCCTCTATCACAAATACTATACCATGGTCTGAACATCACATTCTTTGTTTTTCCATCAGATGTAATCTAAGTGATAGAAAACAAATATTTGGACCTTATATTTAAAAATTACCTCACATTAGCATCAGCTAGCTAGTTAGCCAGCCAGTTAACATCAGCTTTAAAGGTTGATTTTTAAAATGGTTCGTTAATAAATTCTCATATCTATCTACAAATTTTTTTTTTGCTTATCTTTTTAATTTTAAGCTAAAACATTAGGGGTGTAACAATTCGTTTTAACAACGATTCGATTCGTATCACGATTTGAGGTTGTCGATACAATTCAAGGACGATATTGGTTCATTTAGAACGATACGATCCGAAACGATTCAGTGACTTGAAATCGATTCAGTAACTTTTTAGCCAAAAATTGTGTGACTGAAATAAATATCTGGATACTGGTCAGTGCAGGTGAAGTTTCCTAGATTCCTGTTGTTTCTTGTAAGGGAATCAGGTATAAATTAATTATGGATATAAACAAACAAGTAAACAACAATTAATGGCAAATGCATTCAAATTTTATTTGAATAAAGTGCAACCAACAGTTTAGGTTGAATTAACAGGAAGTTAACCTTTTCTGCTCTCATTTTCAATATTCAATACATTTTCAATAAAAGCACAGTAAGTGCAACCAACATTTCAACAGTAGGTTAACCTGCTACTTCTGGTTTTGTTTTCCAACATACAAATATTACAATATTAATATCAAAAATAAAGTGCAACTAACTTCTCTTCAGGTTTAATTAATAGTAGGTTTACCTGCTACTTTTGCTGTTGTGTTTCAACATTAAAATAATATAAATACAATATTAATATAAAAAAAAAGTGCAACTAACTTCTCTTCAGGTTTAATTAATAGTAGGTTTACCTGCTACTTTTGCTGTTGTGTTTCAACATTAAAATAATATAAATACAATATTAATATAAAAAAAAAGTGCAACTAACTTCTCTTCAGGTTTAATTAATAGTAGGTTTACCTGCTACTTTTGCTGTTGTTGTTCAACATTAAAATAATATAAATACAATATTAATATCAAAAATAAAGTGCAACTAACATTTCTTCAGGTTGAATAAACTGGCTGAACCTGCTACTACTCTCAGTAACAAACAATAATTAATAAAAGATAAAATGTAACCAACTACTCTTCAATGACTCAATTACATTTTTTTCCCAAAAATACCAACTGATCAACATGATCTGAGCGCAGAACTCTTCTCTGTGCGTTCACTATGTCTCCAGCAGTGCTAAAGCTCGCTCTGCTGGTACACTGGGGTCAGGAATGCACAGGTAACAAGCAAGGGTTGAAAGTACAGGTAACGTAAGCTCTTTCTCCTGGTGGCTTGATAATTTCTCGCTCGTTGGCTTTTCCTCTGCCATCCGCCATGCTATGTTTTGTTTTCTTAACGCTGCTGCTGGTGCGAGGCGATAATGTCACAGATAGGCAGACTGAATCGAGTAACGTTTGACGCCTTTATCATTAAAAGTGCTAAGAAAAAACATCCATATAAAGTCTGACGTGCTTAAATCCAATGCGTTATTTCCTATGATCGATACAATCGATTGATTACCTTTTAAAACGATGTTAGATCGATACATGTCGTCCGGAAGGCCAAGTTGCCGAGCACAGATCGATGTAGTTAGATCATAGGAATATAAATCGATACATCGATGTAGTAGATGAATCGTTACACCCCTATAAAACATGCTTGTACTCAGATTTTGCTGTAAAAGTATAGACTTGAGCCGCGTTTCCACCGCAGGAACTTTCCCCAGGAACTAGGGACTTTGGGCTGGTACTCAGTGTGTTTCGACCACAGGGTCTAAATTAAGTTCCTGGTAAATATTTCCCCCTCCAAACGGCCCTTTTTCAAAGTTCAGGAACTTTCGGGGGTGGGACTTGGGCGCTGAACATGCTAATTGGTTGAGCTCACACAGCATTTTATTTAAACCGGCATTTTTAAAAGTCTTTTGCGAGGTCCTGCGTTCAGCAAATATCAGTCTTGCTCTTTCTGTCCAATGGCGCGCTTTCGTCTAAGCCATCTCACGGCCAATAGCCGCGTTTCCACCGAAATTACCCGGAACAATTTGTACCTGGAACTTTTTTTACAGGAAAAAAGTATCGTAAAGGCGTATCGTAAAGCTAGATTTAACCTTCAGAGGGGTATCAGACAAGGATGTCCTATCTCACCCTATCTGTTCTTGGCACCATTTTCTCACATTATATTATTAAAAGTGCCTTGAAAGGTATTCTCATTGCAGAAAGGGAGATAACTTTCAGCCAATTAGCAGATGACACTGATCTTTTTTAAAAGATGCCTCTTGGGTCTCCATCAGCACTGTTGAAAGATTTTCAAAAGCTTCAGGTCTTTTTTATATATTTGTCTAAATGTGAACTACTGTCAATTAAAAAATACAACTTATCTACAATGAATAATTTTCAAATTAAAGATAAGATTTCTTATTTAGGCATCTCGATATCCCCTACCCCTCTATTTTACCTCCTGTAGACTCTCTACTTTTTCAGCGGTGGGGAAATATTGCTTTTCATCCACTTCTTCTAATAGATCGATACGTTTATTATTTCTTAATGAAAGTGTGTCAATTCCAAATGTCACAGTTTATTGGAATGCTTTTGTTTCTGATATTCCCTGGAGGAAGGTTTGGCTGATTAATCACTAATAAGATGAGAGAAGTGTCCTTTCGAATTGTCCATCGTGTATATCCTGTTAATGCCTTTTTAAATAAATTTTAAAAAGATATCGATACAAACTGTCCTTTTGTAAACAGCACCCAGAGACTTAGTGCATTTGTTTTGGCATTGCCATTAGTCTAAATTACCGTGGAAAGACTTTTCCCTATTTGTTATTGAGAACATTGACAAGGATTTTTCTTCACTTTGGAAAAACGTTTTGTTTGGAATTGTTAAAAAAGAGCATTTACATAAAAACTAAATATACTTACTTAAACTTTTTATTTTGTTAACCAAATTTGATATACATGAATGTAAATTTTATACATAAATGCAATGTTTTGCTTGTTGAAGTACAATATTTTGGGACTATCTCTAACTCGTGAGACTAAAATGAAAGAAATTAAAGTAAACCCGCAAGAGATTAACTGATCTTCCGTCCATCAGATATCTCACATTTATGTAATCATATTTCCTTTAAATAATTACTTATATACCTTGTGCGGTCCATTTGGGAGTCACACTGGTGGTCTTAGCAGTCAAAAGTGACCGAACCCCTGAAATGTAATTTTTTCAGTAAAATCATTGTAATACATTTTTGTTCAATAATATATTTTCTTTTGCATTTTGCATTTTGAGAGGGTTTTGTGGTACTAATTAATATTTATGAAGGAATTCATATCCATTTTTCCAAAATTCTTAAATTATTTTTCAATTAATGCAGTATTTCATATTAGAGTAGAGTCTAGGCTTTTAAAATCCAAAATTTGCAGAGTATAGAAAGCAAACGTGTAATACCCTGGTGTAACCACTAGATGCCTGTATAGCTCTCTATAAAGCGGCTTGTGAATTTTTTAGACATAATTACATATTTTTATTAGATGGAAGATTTGAATATATATTCAAACAACATTTTTGTCAAGTTTTAGATATGTTTGTTAGAAATAGTGATTTGAAGTGTTAGTTTATGCATTATGATTAGAGTCAAAGAATTTTGAGACCCCTTTTTTTGATTCATTAAAAATGCAATTCATTCAATGCTGTGTTTTTTCTGCATTATTACTGAATTATTGAACGGATTTCACATATTCTCAAAACTTTGCTCTGTGTTACAGACAGCAGTTTATAAGTGTGTGTGAATGGATGTGTGTATTTCAGTCTTGATGTTTTAAAGCAGTGGTCACCAACCTTTTCAAGCCGAAGATCCCTAACCTCGGACTTGATGACTCTCTGTTGACAAGTCCCCAAAAGCCACTTTCCTTTGACATGGCTTTCAGCTCTATGTCATTTTGCAAATCAACCATCTCCGTCTCCAACTCCACTTGACAAAGAATATACTTGCTGGAATTTGGCTGCAACCTGTTCTATATTAATGAGCATGAATGGGTTTGAAACAAATGCAGCAATACATTACATTTCGTTCAACTCACCAAAACGCACACAGTAAACTCCCCGCTGTTGAATTAACACTGCTCTGTGTTCATATGTGAACCACCAGCAGGGTGTTAAAGTAACACTGAAGCAGTGTTAGAGTTAATGAGATACTTAAGTGATTAATTGAGTGATCATTGAAGACACCTGATGATAATGAGCAGAATCACTGAAGGAAAGAGAAACACAAGAACTACAGCTGACTTCAGCCACAGCTTAGATGAAATCAACTGAAAATACATTACATCTCTTTATTTCTGTCATTTGTCTAAATGTCTTTTTGAAAATAACAGAGGTTTAGATGTTGATGATTTATTAAAAATCACAATCACCAAAGGTCGCCATTATGGTGATCAGTGTTTCCTTTATTTGAGTACTTTGACACTTTGATTTTATATAAATTTTTGTTTTTTTAACAGTGTTAACAAAACACATGATTTGTTAAACAGGAAGCCATACACATGATTTGTTAAACAGGAAGCCATACACAAAATCATATCATATCAAAGAACAGTGATTAACTAAACTCATCTCCAACAAAAACGAGTTATTTGTTGTTAATAGATTTTCACCATGAATATTTGCCACAGATCAGTCATCCTAAATAGATTTTTAAATACAATATGGGGATTTTTTTAAGCACACAGATATCAACAGCAATATGAATCTCAACAATGGTGACATGCTTTATGCTGCAATGCATGCTGGGAGTCATGAGTGTTACACTATGGTGGCTCCCAGCATGCATTTCTGCATGAAGAATGTCACCGTTATTGAGATTGATATGATGATTCTTGATGTTTGTGTGTGTCTGAAGATTTTCTTTGTTTCTCAATGCACTTCAAAATCAAAATTCTGAATATTTGATCTCTGGCAAAAAAGAATTGTTGGTGAAAATCTATTAACAAAAAAAACAAATAACCAAATTTTTTTTTATACTATTTTTTTTTCTCAAATATTTTTTACTGATGATGAAAGATGTATCACCTGGACCATCCTTGGTAATGGCTTCTTTTGAAACAAATTATGTGTTTGAAACAAAACTAACATCAGAACAAAAACTAACATCAGAAACCCAGAGTCAAACAGCCCAACTAAAGTAAACACTGGTCACCATAATGGTGACTAAACATTTCCAATAAAACATCAAAATCTAAACCTGTTAATTCTCAAAAAGAACTATAGAGGTATGACAGAAACAAAGTCAGTGTGGTTTGTAATAGATTTATTGAGTCTTTTCAGTTCATCTAAAGCTGTGGCTGAAGTCAGCTGTAGTTCTTGTGTTTCTCTTTCCTTCAGTGATTCTGCTCATTATCATCACGTGTCTTCGATGATCAAACAATCGTCACTCAATTAATCACTTAAGTATCTTATTAACTCTTAAACTGCTTCAGTGTTACTTTAACACCCTGCTGGAGGTTCCCATTTGCAGTCAAGTCTGTCAGAAACCCCAGGTCCAGCAGCCACGCATCATCTGACAGTTCCTTTTGCTCCTCGTTTCTAGGACAGAAAAGGCAGTAAGTCAACAAACCGCTGTAGCACTTTCCCGCGGCTCAACCACCGTAGCACACATTCAGCACAGACAAATAAACTGTTCCATATTCATGATAAGAGGCGGAGCCACTTTATGACATCACTGCCAGTGAGGGAAAGACTTCAGTAAGTGAAAGTGAATAAAACAGAAGAACTGGAAACCTCTTCTATCAACAACATCTTTTTTGAGATGCACTGAAACTAGAGATCACATCTAATATTCACTCACAGGTAAATGATGGAAATATAAGATCTTGTTCAGTAGTTTTAAACTGAAATAGAACTAGATTATAGTTATTGAGTATATCATTGAGTTAGCAGTAAAGTAAAGTGTAAAATGTGATGTCATGTTACATGCACATTGTTACATAGATTACATAGACAGATGTGGGGAAAGTAAAAATGTCACCCTTTTGCTATGTTGTCGTTCATATACAGAAATAACCTTCTTTCATGAAAGACGGATGTCTACAAGAGATATATATTTATATTCAGTACTTTTTATTTCTTTGACTGGACAGAAATTAATGTCAAGTATTTTGATTTTGATATAAACAGTGGCTACTAGCAGGGGCGTTGCTTGACCTTTTGTGTTTTGCTGTGCCCCAGTAACATTTTCTTAACAAATCATTTTCTGGTGAGGTAGGTTTCAGTAAACAGGCTAGATCCATCTGAAAGTAAGCTTTCCTATTCATTGAACATTGTCATTTACATCATTTGAATTATGTAAAACTTGAAGGCTTCTGTAAAGCCAGCTAAAGCGAAACTATCCTGTGCATCGGGGTTGACAGGTCTGCGTCACAAAACTAGCCAATCAAAACTAGCCCAATGGCCAATCAAAAATAGCCCAATGACCACATCCCAAATATCAATACACAAAATATGCCATTTGCTTACCTAAAATACATATTTTACAGTCACTGTCATGCAAATTGAAAACCACTATATCGTGGTGATCATAAACACAGCTCAAAGACTCCCCATAAAATATTTCAATAACATTTTTAATGTATTTATATTTAATTTACAGCCCGCAGATTCATACTTACCCTGTAACTACACGGATAATTAACCCTTAATTAAAAAATACTTACAGTATAAATAATGTGTTAATGTTCCTGATAGCTACCCCTTTATTCCCCCAGTATTACATATTGTTCCCATATACCTACACGTACTTACTTTATAGTTACACTATAATTATCGAAAGTTATGCTGTAAATTCTCTTTACTTACGCAGTACTTTCCAGGACGTAGTCTAAAGTGTTACCAAATTCTCTTGTCATTGTGATGGATCACAGGGGAAGGTAGCTCCTCATACCCCAACAATTCGTTTTTTTCCTGTTCTTTTTGTGCTCTTAGAAGAGCCTGAGTAAGCTGTCCTAAAGATTCAGTGTACCCTGTCTGAAATACTTCGGGGTTGTAGGTGGGCTGAGAAGGAACAGAATTATGCAAAGAATTTATTTTGCTTTCTCGCAACTTCTTTCTACACTCTTTCTCCCAGTGACCTGATTTTTCACAGTAGTTGCATTTGCTTTCTCTCTCAGGCCATCTGTTGTCTGGATTCCTTGTGCTAAACGTAGCTGCTACTCTCACTTTTGCCTTAACACCAGCATCCCTTTCCCATGTAGCTAACCTTTCTAGGTTACTTCTGAGAGTTTTGTTAGACCAAGTTGGATCAAGGAATGGCAATGCTTTTCTGTACTCGGCTAAAAGACCATCTGACCAGACGCGAACAAAAGCTCCCTGGTCGCTTAGCACACCTTCAGAATCGTCAACTATTCCACTGTAAGTTACAGCTGACTTACAAAATCTTTCAGTGAATTCACTCACAGTTTCTTCTTTCCTTTGCACACAGTTAGTGATTTTGGACCAGTCTATTTTGGGTCCCATGATATTCTTTAGAATTTTCAAAACACCTTCTCTCAAATTGCCTTTACTGGCATGTTGTAGTACAGAAATAATTGCAGACTCAAAACTTTTGAATTCATATTCAGTTCGAATTTGTGACATCAGCTGTGTGACTTCTGTTAACGACATGTCGTAGAGACACATTTTGTATAACAGTGTCCTTCCAGAGGGCAAGCTCTGGGATAATCTTTCTATAACTCTAGGTCCTAGCACTTTGGCAACAGTTTGAACTTGGACAACAGAATTAGAAGGAATACTTTCAATTCCCTCAATTCCCTGAGACCTTCTCCTAGCGCCACATACCTTCACTGAATCAACAGGCATCAGATACTCATTGAATGGCTACATCTGTTTCAAAGAAAGCTTGCAAGTCAGGATAAGCGTTATCGGGCTATCTAACTTCATTCACATCAGTTTTGTCTGCAGCTTTGTTGCAGTGCAATTTCTTAGTCAAAGATGCTACTCTAGCACAGAGCTCTTTGTTCTGTTTCTCTAGCTCTGAGATATGCTGAGACTGTTGTCTAGCTAGCACTAAACCAAATTCTCTGTGACAACAAATAATGCCGTTCACATTTTTCTTGCGAATACATGCTCCTAAAACTTTTTTACATTCATCAATCGACCAAGTCTTGTCTGGATGGGTCTCATATTTCTGCATTAGTTTTTGTCTAACTTTCTCTGTGACGATTAAATCCATTTGCACTCCTAACTGTGATTTGAATTCACTGTCTGTCCACAAAGGAGCTGCGAGACCACCTTTTTTAGTTGTGGGGATCAGTCTATCATTCTTTCCAAACATTTTTGTTTCTTTGTTACCACACAATCAAAACACTAAAACTTCTCTGATCAACAGACTTGTTAACACGGATCAACTATTGTTAACTTTCTTTGGCAAAAAGAGGACAATACAAATATTAGCCTGTAATGCTAATCTTCCCTGCCTGAAAACAGAGGCTTAAACAATACTTCCCTGCCAAAACAGAGGCTTAAACAATACTTCCCTGCTTGAAAACAGAGGGTAACTCATCTCTAAAACAAAGTTTAGAGGATAACTTTAGTGAAGTGAAAGTGTAGTGACGTGTGGCCAAGTATGGTGACCCATACTTGGAATTTGTGCTCTGCATTTAACCCATCCAAGTGCACACACACAGTAGTGAACACACACACACACACACACACACACACCGTGAACACACACCCGGAGCAGTGGGCAGCCATATTGCTGTGGCGCCCGGGGAGCAGTTGGGGGTTTGGTGCCTTGCTCAAGGGTCTCACCTCAGTCGTGGTATTGAGGGTGGAGGAGAGCGCTGGTTATTCACTCCCCCCACTAACAGTTCCTGCCAGACCTGAGACTCGACCCACAACCTTCGGGTTACAAGTCCGACTCTCTAAACATTAGGCCACGACTGCCCCCCTTTAGTTAACCAAACCCTACAGCTGTCTGTTAACTCTTCTCTGGCAGCGCAGAGGAAAAACAAATTTGTACTGGTCTTTAAGGTTCTTTTGGATAGACACTCATCACACCTTGGTTGTACAGAAAAATTCAGCCTGGAACGTAGTCAGATCTTGGAGCTTGAAGTTTCAATATGGAGTCTGGATTTAGGTGAGGAGCTCAATCCGGGTCACGGCACCAAAACTGTTGTGAACTTCTTTTGTTCCTTGAAGTAGAGACCAGGAGACTTGGATAGGTTCTTCAGCAGGGATTCTTTATTGAGAACACGTGCTGTCTTTCGGCTGAGGTCATCAAGTCTAACCACTGCACGTGGTATATTATAGGCATTCAATGGGCAGTCCTTAAAAGTGTTCACACAGTAGGGGAGGAGAAAATTCTAAACAAAGCAATGACCAATCACTAGTTCTTATCCAATCAGTATAACAGTGCCATTCAAATGCATAGATGATAATCCAATCACTGATGGTGAGAATCTCAGTAATCTGGCTCATTTGATTTACAATAAAGAGAACTGGCCTGGAAACTTTGCATAGCAGACTAATTCATCTGATATAATCATCTTTACCTTAAATGCTAAATACAATGTATGTTCCTTTAGTTTTAAACAGATTCTTAAATTTGTAATCTCACAGGTTCTAGCCAATTAGGGATCATCTCATTTCGGGGGTGACTGTGTTTCCACCCCTCCCATAAAATTAGGTTATCTGTGGTCATTTAGTTCCCTGCTCTTAAGCAGAGAGTAAATTTAGAACTAACTTCTTACTATAAGATCCATTCTACAAAGATTTCATTCAACTCATCTGTTGGATTATACACAAACAAACGAAAATATACTAAGCACTGTGCCATTTCGTTCACTCATTCAATAGTTACATAATTACATGAATTGGGAGTGATATACATGCATAATGGTCACGTGTATCAGTTGGAGACACACTAACAAGCTATGCCGTTGAAGGCTATTTGAATGCAAGTCCAATAATGATTTGGTGCAGTTCATATGCAACACAGTTTCTGTGAGTTTGCTTGTAGGGTTTAGCTGTGTCGCGCGGAGTTCATTTACAGGTCATTGAGAAGACCGTGATCTGGTTTGTTTCTTTGTCTTGTGATCACATCAAGTCTTTTGTTCTCTTTGTCTATATTTTGGTCAAAGTCCATAGGCAATAAAGTAATTAAGTGGTATCTCCAGGCAGAATGGAGCCTACGTCTCTCTGGTGATAGATGGATGATTTCCTGGGTTCTGGAGTTGATTTGGGCTTAGTAAGGGGATGTTCATTTGTTTCTGCACCCACAACTCCTACACATTTACGTCTGCACTATCTGTATACCCTCCAAGACCTGAAAATACTCCATTTGGCTCGATCTGCTTTTCTGTGTTAAAATCCAACAATTATAAAAATAGATCCTTATAAAAAAATAAATAAAAAAAAAATTATATATATATATATATATATATATATATATATATATATATATATATATATATATATATATATATATATATATATATATATATGTATATACGTATACTTTTTATTGGAATAATCTATTTCATAATGTAAAGTGGACCCCAGTTTGGTCACTTCCCCAGAAATTGCCCCTTATGAATAACGTAAGGAAATTTCATAGCCTATCCTACCAAGCAATTTATACAAAGATTTGAAAGCTCTTTCTGCGAAAATTCCACTGAAACCATCTCTCATTTGTTTTGGTCCTGCCAGGATACACAAAAATGTTTAGAGTTTTATTGCTGGCAAGATCTTAAAAACTCTTGTCTTAACCTACAGGCATGCGCTCTTAGGTTATTATGTTAAAGACCAATGTACAAAGGATGGTGGTTTTATTATAAATGTAAAATTTTTTTAATGTAAATTTCATATCTACAAATGCAAGTTTACAAACAGCAAGCCCAAATTCAAATTAGTTTGAAAAGGAGATTAAACTGTACATAGATGTAGTGTCAAATGCGAAAAATATTAAAGCAATTAAAACAACTGCGATATGCCCCTCTGTAAACATTTTTGTATAAAAAGACTCCATGTACTGTTAAAAATAATCTATGTATGGTTATGTATCCTCTCTCTTCTTTTTTCTGTTCATGTTACACTGATTGTATTCTGAAGTATATTATCTTGTCTTGATATTGTAATATTGATTGCAATTCTGTACATGTTATTTGTTAATAAAGCATTTTGTAAAAAAAAAAGATATAATATGGGTTAATTTTAGTTCCAGTTGGGACAGGGTCAGTGTTGTACAGTTGTTGTGAACACATTTTAAATCCCAGGGGTTGATTTGTATGAAAGCTAAAATATATTTGTTAATGTGATGAAGGTTGTTAAAAGGATTTTTAAAACGCATTAACATGTTTGCACACTCAGCAGAGAGGAATTAGAAACTGGTCCATATTCATGATTGTGGGCGGGGCTATGACATCACTGCAGCTGAGAGTGAGAATTCGGTGAAGGTGAAACTTAATAAAACGGATGAACTGAAACTTCTTCAAACAACAACCACTTTATTCACACACTGACACTAGGGATCACAGCTGAAATTCACTCAGGTAAGTGATGGAAATGTATAAAATCTGGTTCAGTGGTTTTAAAATAAAATATATTATTGAGTATGTAATTTAATTAACTGTAAAGCAACATTTTATGTGTACTGTCATGTCAGCTTGAATACTTCAGACAGAATGAGCACAGTCCAATAAAAACTACAGTTAAACAGTTACAGTTAAAGGGGTCATGAACTACAATGTTTCCTGTGGTGGACTTGTAATGCTGGTGATTTTTACCTCAAAAATGGTCATAATTTAGAAATAAAAGGCCATTTTCTACACTGATTTTAGCCTCTGATTTGAACACTCAAGGGCTACTACTGTGAGTAAATGCACACTGTTATGATTAGCTAACATCTTTGCATAAGAAATAAGTAATACATTTGGAGCTCTCTTGAAAACTTTTACTACGTTTTTGCTATTACAGTTGTCGAGGTTGTGAAAAGTGTTGATTATAACATTAGATTTAGATCTTATTGCGTTTTGTGTTTACAGGTATTTATTTTGTGGTGAGAAACATTTTTGGGGTAATTGTTTGAAAAATTAAAATTACACCCAAAATTAATTTTATTGTCGTCTTTCATGTATAGGAAGAACCTTGCATTATGATAATGTTGTACAGACCTGTTACATACACATATATACTTCTAGCACAGAAATGACAACCAAGTACGTAAAAAAACAGCAGTTATTAGTTTATCTATTAGTTCACCTTAATATTTCAAAGCCAAACATAAAATTACCTTTTTATTTTGTTACCTTTACCAGTGAATGAGTTTAAACACGGATATGATCATGAATTGACTTTCAGTTTTTTTAAATGGAAACTGCACAAGTTAACCCACAAGTTAAACCAGTTTACAAGATTGAATGCTAAGACTTCCTTGCCATACCTATGGTTGTAGTTTTTGAAGAACTGTACATACACGTGTTAAGGCTGGCCCATACTAAAAGATTTTGAAAAGCTTGTCGGATTTTTTTTGTGAGAGACCACAAACAAGATAAAAAAATATAGCTGCAAGCAGCAATACCGGGGCCAAGCACAACAGAAGCAAACAAGGAAGCTAGCAGCAGACCAACTGAAAAAATGAGTGTAGACATTTGAAGACAATTTTAAGCAAAAATGTTAAAACCCCACATTAAAACATTGAGTTGTATAGAGCCAATGTCATATTTTGTTTAATTATAGTGCCACCAAGAGGCACAATCCCTACAATCACAATTTTATGTGTCCTCGGAGCCCATACATATGTGTTTCAATTTTGGTGAAAATATCTAATTTTGTTTTGGAGTTATAGATATTTATATGAAAAAATGACTGACACCTGACTTTGATTGGATTTTACTCCCCCTTACTATCAATATTTTGACATTTGGGCATTAACGCATAGCTATCAACCTATGTTTCCGAACTTCTGATGCTGGTTTTGTCTCGATCGGACTAGCGGTTTCGGCGATATCAGCAAACATTTTATAAACACTAAATTACCAAGCTGCACAAACCAAACGCCGAAACCTGGCAAGTCTGGTATCGTTGGACTCAGCAAGGATTTAGGAGACGAAAAAAGTTACTCACATGAAAATAAGTCAATCACACCCAAAGTTATAAGCGTTTGAAAAAAAAATCCACTAGGTGGCGCTGTTTTGAAATATCTCAGGCTCCTTCAAGGCATCGTGCTGATGACCCATACCGAGTTTGGTAACAATCCGTTGATGAGTTCATAAAATACAGCATTTTAGCACTTAATTAAACATGGCCGACAGCCAAAATGGCCGATATGGTAAAATTTGACATCAGACGACTCGGCATGACGTCCTAAATCTAACGAGACCATTTTTCGTATCCCCGGACCAGTAGGTGGTGCTGCGCCAAAACACTTAATGTTGCCTCAGGTCATGCTTGTGATGACATGTACCAAGTTTGGTTTGAATGCACTAAAGCGTTGCGGAGATACTGTATAGCCTTAAGTGTATTTTTGCAACCGCTACGTAAAATTTGTTCACGCGTTTATCGAAAACGATTTGAGAAATCAACTTGAATTCCATAACTTTTTGTCAGCATGGTTTGAAGATGATCTGGTTAAATTTTTGGGAAAATTGGAGCTACAGCCTAGGTGGAGTTTGCAAAAGGTTTTTCGGTTAATTAAAAATGGCGGGACAATTTTCATGACGTCATATGGTGCAATCGAATTGTCTTGAGCCAAGGAATCAGAGGGGAAAAAAAAATGTTCTAACCCTTATGGTTCAAAAGTTATTAGCATAAACATGAGTGAAACTTTGGACAGGTGGTGGCGCTAGAGGGATTGAGTTAGAGACTCCAAATTTGCTATAGTGACATTTGGAACTATCCTCTATCTGTGTGCCCAATTTCATAAATTCCCGCAAGCGGTTCTATGGGCTGCCATAGACTCCAATGGCGGAATAATAATAATAATAATGCTGCTAACGATTTCAATAGGTGCCTTCGCATCTTCGGTGATTGGCCCCTAATTGTATATTTAACAGTTTTGTTCCTATAGTGTGTGGAGATTCAATCACTTTTAACACACCTCACACCACAGGAAAATCTGTTAAAATAATCTGGACTTTACTTAGGATTGTTGGAAGGGAAGACTTGTGCATAAAATTGGCTTGTAGTGTATGGGTGTCTTTAGGCAGCCAAAGTGGCCATATTAGCCAGTAATATTTAAAAGATACTTAGTGAACCTTTTTTCCAAAATGAAGGTTCGGGAGGAGTCTAATTATTCCGTCCTATCAATGATCATTATGAGCATATATAAGCAGCAGTCATTGCACCGTCTCATCAACAATGTCTCGTGAATCACGTCCCAACCCAGATGAAGTCCAGCACTTTACCTCCAACAAAGAGTCGAGCAAACCCCAGGATCCTATAACTTCGGTTCCCTTTCCACACATAACAATAAATTGAGCTTGTCGTTGTCCTCCTGCAAATTTGCCCAGGCGCCACCATAGAACCGGCTCCTCCTGCCCCAAGCTTGGCCTCAGCACAGGGGTAGGGTTAACTCCTCCTCGAATTCCAGCTCAACAGTTTCCATCTGGAAAATCTCCCATTATTAAAATAGAAAAGTGTAAAACTGACTGCGGCATGCTCTCGCCACCGAGAAAATGTCAGTACCGTCACCACTGGAGCAGACGGAAACATGGAAATTTGTACCGGCTTTCCCCCCCGGCTGCTTCTTGACTGCTGGGTAAAGTCCTCAACAGTGTTGCAGAAGAGGCCACCCTGTGAGATGGGAGCTTCAAGAAAGCGAACTTTGTCATCTCAGCAAGGTTAAGCCAGAGATTGTGAATCCTGGACCACAATGGTGGACATCACCTGACCACAAGCCTGTGCCACTTTTGGTCGCCGATCACAGTTCCTGCATCAATCCCGGTTCAGAACTACCCTTGTGCAGGGGCCGGTTGCATAAACCGTTAAGACTAGTCTTACAAGTTAGACATACATTTTTTTCTTTAAGACTGTTCATAACTTTTTAAAATCAGTTACATAAAAACATAGACTGGCCTAATTTGATACGAAAAGTAAGACTGAATGCCACTTCCCTAACTGCTAGTGGCTCATACTAGATCTTAAGACACTGTCTTAACATAATGGCTTAGTTTATGCAACTGGCCCCTGATCTTTAAGTGCCTTGGCCTGATGAACATGTAATGCAAGGCGGAGGCAGCCAGTCCAGTGGCACTTACAGGCCCTGGATGGAAGATGGGGATGATTCTTCAAGGTGGCAGCGTTTTGTGGGCATAAATGCACTGCAATTGCTTTCTCCACCTGTGGAATCTCTGTATCTCTTGGCCACACCACCATTAAGTGTAATGATGGTGGATGAACCCACAAACCGAGACTGGGCAGTGAAAGGTGCCTCCCACGATTCTGTGAGTTTAAGAAAGGCATTGGGGCGGGATGCGGCTTTGAGTCACACTTCGACTCCAGATACCAATCATCCAACCGTGAGCGCTCAGGACAGAATTGAGGGTTCCACTCTAATCTGATGCCTGCGGCGGCCTGGGCAAGCATGGCTAACAACTTAGCATCGAATTCAGACTGGGCCGGCACACCCAGGGGTGGGAGCCCAGCCAAATTTTCAGCATCACAAGGGGAATGCTTACCCCGATGATGCTATGGATACTTTGCCCTCATCCAAAGCCCCAAATGAGAACTCGACAAACTCATCCAGAAGCTCCACCGGGCGCAACATGCGCAACGAGGAACGGGAGGTCTGTGGGGATTGACCCAGTGAAACAATCCCGTTGTTGCCCACATATCACCCTCAATGCTAACCAACGCAGCTTTGTGGAGACCAGAAGGACCAGCGTGGGGAGTGTCACCAGAACGGCGAGTTGTGACAACAAAGTTGCAATGGTCATGTTCTCACAGTGAGGACATGAGGGCGATGAATCCATTAAAGTCTTCTGTACTTGTATCACTAAATACTTTTTGGGAGGTTGAGCTCGGAGCCTCTGTTGAGGACAGCAAGCCAAATTTGTTTACCATTAATTACTAAGACTGGATGGGCAGGCAATCCCATGAAATAAAGTTCCAAACATAGGTTTGGGAGGAGCCTAATCATTCAGTCCTATTAATCATTGTTACGAGCATATATAAGCAGCAGTCATTGCGTCCTTCCAGCAACAATTCTTACAGCATCCCTCCACCTACCTCCTTCTCCTTCTACTTAGTATCGTTAAAGGGGTTGAGCTTGGAGCTCCAGATGAACCTCGGGTTCAAGCCTCCGTCGAAGACAGAAAGCCAAGTTCTTTTACCATTAACTATTAAGACTGAATCACAGCTGAACTCACGAATTGTAAAATTTCAGTAATATAGTTGATATATTTGTCATTGTTTGTCTTTTCAGCCATGGCGTCCTCCAGTGGTCCACAAAATGAAGAGCTCCTGTGCTCCATCTGTCTGGAAGTGTTCACTGATCCAGTCACCACTCCATGTGGACACAACTTTTGCAGAACCTGCCTGAGCAAGTGCTGGAAAACCAGTCCAGGCTGTTTCTGTCCATCCTGTAATGAAAAATTCAGCAAAAGACCTGATCTCAAGATTAATTCAACACTCAGAGAGGTTGCACAAGACTTTAAGGAGAAGCTAAATCAAGAACCTGAGGTGTTCTGTGACTTCTGTGGTGAAAGAAAGCAGAAAGCTGTAAAGTCCTGCCTGACGTGTCAAAGCTCTTACTGTGAGACTCATCTGGAGCCTCATCGCAGAGTCCCACGTCTGAAGAAACACAAACTCATCAATGCTGTGGAAAATCTGGAGGATTTTGTATGCCAGAAACACGAGAGACCTCTGGAGCTGTTCTGCAGAGATGATCAGATTCTGTGTCTGCCCTGCACCGAAGGAGAACACAGGACTCACAACACTGTTCCTATAAGGGAGCAGAGTCAAGAGAAGAAGGCAAGAGTTACAAATAGAACACTTTAAACACCCTGTGAAATCATCCATTTTTTAAAAGAACAGTCAGAACCAGTAGCTGTCAATCATAGCCATGAACTATGTTTAGCTCTTTACTGTTGCTAGACAGGTGGTTTTAAAGGGAGGGACATTCTCAGCAGACATATCACCCTGTAGCCCAAGACTGGTTTCCCACTGAAGCTAGGCAGGGCTGAGCCTGGTCAGTACCTGGATGGGAGACCAACTGGGAAAACTAGGCTTCTGTTGGTAGAGGTGTTAGTGAGGCCAGCAGGGGGTGCTCACCCTGTGGTCTGTGTGGGTCCTAACACCCCAGTATAGTGATGGGAACACTATACTGTAACAAGCACCGTCCTTCAGATGAGACATTAAACCGAGGTCCTGACTCTCTGTGGTCATTAAAAATCCCAGGATGTCCTTCGATAAAGAGTAGGGGTGTAACCCCGGCATCCTGGCCAAATTTGCCCATTGGCCCCTGTCCATCATGGGCTACTAATCATCCCCATATACTGATTGGCTTCATCACTCTGTCTCCTCTCCACCAATCAGCTGGTGTGTGTGGTGGGCGTTCTGGCGCAATATGGCTGCCGTCGCATCATCCAGGTAGTGCTGCACATTGGTGGTGGATGAGGAGATTCCCCCCTTCTATATGTAAAGTGCTTTGAGTGCCTAGAAAAGCGCTATATAAATGTAACAAATTATTATTAATTATTATAGAGAGCATTTAATTGGACACAAATTTGTGTAATGCAAGATGAGTATTGAGTATACATATTAATGGCCTGTTTCCCAGAAGAGAAGGACTACATTGTAAATGTATGTGTGTTAATTGTATAAACTTCTGAAAATGTATTGGCATATACAGTATGTTATACAGTATCTGGATAGTATCTCAAAACTGGCAGAAATGGACTAAAAGCTACAAAACCATGATGTCTTTTCTCTGTATGTAGAATCAGCTGGTTCAGACACAGACAGACATTCATCAGATGATCCAGGACAGAATTAAGAAGATTCAAGAGATTCAATACTCAGTAGAGCTGAAAAAGGTGAGTAAAAAAATTACATTTACATCTACCCATTGAGGCACTTTTATCCAGAGCAATTTGTCAAAGAGCCAACAATATACTTTATACAAAATGCCAGGTTTATAAGATAATTAGACGAAGAACCAAGCTAGAGAATAGTTTTTTTTTGAGTATGTGTATATGTGTAAGTGCATTGGTTTAAAATGAATAATGTAATGCATCATAATATTTCAATCTACTTCATAAATAAAGGTACCGAGTTGAATGCAGTCACTGGATGTCGCTGCAATAATATAATATGCATTTCTATAATATATCAGAGAAACACAGATAAAGAGAGATCATCCAGTGTTGAGATCTTCACTGATCTGATCCGCTCCATTGAGAGATGTCAGTCTGAGCAGCTGAAGATGATGGAGGAACAGCAGAAAGCAGCAGAGAAACAGGCTGAAGATCTCATTAAAGAGCTGCAGCAGGAAATCACTGAGCTGAAGAGGAGAAACACTGAGCAGATCTCACACACTGACCATCATCTCTATGATACACAGGTCTGTCAACATCTGTCTTGTCAGCCATCATGTACAATATTACAGGACAAACACTCAATCTGTGCTACAATGTACAGACAGCCACTCATATATACAGAACAGAATGAAACAGTAATAATGTCAAATTAGAAAAATATTGAATTAACTTAAATAATAATAAAACAATTTAAAAGCATTCTCTCTCCTGCTGTAGATGAACTCATCCCTGTACAGTCGTCCACACACCAAGAACTTGACCGAGATCAGGATTGACTCTGATGTGAATATGATCCCTCTGTATAGAGCTCTGGCTCAACTGAAGAATACTCTAAATAAAAAACTCTATCAAACTGGTATGTATGTGAATATCAAACAGTGAATACGTTTCTCATGTAAAGTTCTATCCAAACTTTAAGTCATGTCATAACCAGTTAAAGCAGTAATACTTTAACTTGGTTATCTGTTGACAATACCAGGAAGCAACATGTAAGGAATAAATAGTAAGTAATTAATATTAATAAGTAATCTCTCTGGTAGCCTATGATTATCTCATCGACTTCTATTCTAAGTATATTTACTGTAAACACATTCTGCGTTCTCTTCCCTTTCGAATGGGAACTCGTGCTGTGTCCCTTAGAGGGCGCTATGGGGAATGCCTCTGGCGCTACTGGTGTCTGAAGCATGAGTCTAAACTCGACAATGAACTTGACATTGGCAGGTAGCAGCCTATGGCGGCACTACTGGTGTGACCGATAGTATAAAAGGGCACCTGGGATTACGCTACTTTAGGCGATAGTGCTGTCAGGTAGTTAGGCTGTGAACCTCCTTGACTTTATTTTGTGAAAGTATTTTTGGGCCTCCTCTCACTTCATTATGCTGAGGCATCCACTTCCTAGAGCTCCGCTCATACCCCTTTTCCACCGAGGCAGTGCTAGAGCTAGTTCAGAGCCAGAGCTAGTCCCAGTTCATAGTTGGTTCGACTGAGGAGCTTCTAAGAACTGTTTGCTTTTCCACCTTCTGAGAGCCACAACAGAGCCAGGTCTTACGTCACTGTCTACGTCTCATCTCTCTCAGCAACGCTAGCGAGATGTTGCCAAGTCTGCGGGCTGTTTTTTTCATGTCCGCGGGTTGAAGCGAACCCAATTATGTGATATTTAGCCCCGGGAATGCGAATTTTAGTAGGCAACCATGCCAAAAAACACATTTTACTCCCAAATGTGATTTTTACCGGGGAAGTCCCCCTGAAACGCGATTGGGCTTGTTTTGAGTAGCAATTGGGCGGGTTTTGTTGTGAAAACCTGGCAACGCTGTGCAGCGGGAAACACACACACACCAGGCTTGTTCGAGATGCATCGGCGCTGCGCAGACCGATCCACGTATGATATATAAAAAAAAAAAAAACGCATGAGTGAATCAAAAGCATAAGGAGTCATATGCTCTCGCTGGACTCGTTATCATACGGCGATCGGTCTGCACAGCACCGCTGCGAACAAGCCTTCCATCAACAATGCAAACGTTGCGTTACTATTGATTCACATGGCTTTACGATCCTACATCGGCATCAAAACACAACGAAAACACAGCGAATCCAACGCATTCGTGCAGCTCGGTGTCATTTGTATATACGGAGATTACAAACGAGCAGCAGCTGTTAGCTCCATTAGCTGCTATTTCAACAATGGCGGATCTCCAGTTTGTGTTGGTCTTGTTGACTCCGCCCCCAGCGCCTGACGTAATCGGTTCTTACTTCTAGCCCTGTTCTAGCCCAGCAATGTTTTGGTGCTACTTAAGAACCACTTTTCCTGGCTCGGAGCTGGGGCTTTGGGTGTGGAAACACAAAGAACCGATTTGAAACTAGGCTCTGGCTCGGATCTAGCTCTAGCTCTGCCTTGGTGGAAAAGGGATATCAGATAACATCATAAGGTAGTTGGCTTTCTGTAAGCCTCCTTGGTAAGCTGTTCCGAGTATAGGACGTTGCTAGGCCTCATAGAGAATTGTCATGTTTTGGCCTTTGTCCGCAGAGCTGTGGAGTTGTCAGGCTTTTGGAGCCGCCGCCACTGCCATTAGAAAGTGCCATGGGCCACCTTTCGCTTTCGAGAGTTATTTTAGCCTCCACTGTTTTGAGCTTCACCTTCATACAGAACAAGTTGATTATGCTCCATTGAGCCTTCTTAGCTATTGCTTAGATCTAGGCTTCTTCTTGTTATGAGAATCTTTCTGTGTGGCCCCTGCTTTTTATTAGTCAGAATATGTCCAGCTCTCTGTGAGCCTCCTTGGCTACTACGAGCGTTGCTACGTCTCCTCTTGCTAGAGAGAGTTATCTTATTGAGGCCTCCGCTCCCTAGAGCTTCGCTAGGATAGCAGTTGCAAGTTGTAGCCTCTCTGTGAGCCTCCTTGAAAGATGTCCTGGGCATATAGTGTTTTTAGGTCTTCTCTCGATTTAGAGAGTCGTCATAGCGAGACCTCGACTCCTAGAAGCTCAGCTAGGTGGTATGTCAGGTTGTTAGGATCTCAGTGAGCCTCCTTGGCTACCAAACTTAGTGTGTTGTGTTGTTAGGCCTCCTCTCATTATGAGAGTCATTGCATTGAGGCCTCTACTCTGCGGAGCTTCATGGGCCAGCTAGAATAGCTCGTCTGAGCTTTCATTTTTTTTTAATTTGTTACATTTTTTATATAGCGCTTTTCTAGGCACTCAAAGCACTTTACATAGAAGGGGAAAATCTCATCCACCACCAATGTGCAACACCACCTGGATGATGCGACGGCAGCCATATTGCGCCAGAACGCTCACCACAAACCAGCTGATTGGTGGAGAGGAGACTGAGTGATGAAGCCAATCAGTATATGGGGATGATTAGTAGGCCATGATGGACAGGGGCCAATGGGCAAATTTGGCCAGGATGCTGGGGTTACACCCCTACTCTTTATCGAAGGACATCCTGGGATTTTTAATGACCACAGAGAGTCAGGACCTCGGTTTAACATCTCATCTGAAGGACGGTGCTTGTTACAGTATAGTGTCCCCATCACTATACTGGGGTGTTAGGACCCACACAGACCACAGGGTGAGCGCCCCCTGCTGGCCTCACTAACACCTCTACCAGCAGAAGCCTAGTTTTCCCAGTTGGTCTCCCATCCAGGTAGTGACCAGGCTCAGCCCTGCTTAGCTTCAGTGGGAAACCAGTCTTGGGCTACAGGGTGATATGGCTGCTGGCTTTCTTGCTACTACCCTTGGGTTAGAGCATTGCTAGGCCTTTTGTTTGAGTCCACTCTTGTCCACTCTTCAGGGCTGTCTGAACAGAAGTTCTGAGTGTTAGACTCTCTATGAGCCTCCTTGGACGCTGGCCTGAATATGAAGTAGATAGGCTTCCTCTCTTTAGAGTCATCCTGTTGAGGCTTTTAGAAGGCCTTTAGACATTCTTTAGAAGCTCCAGTCTATGATGATATTCCCTTTAGATACCAAGCTTGCCTGTAAAGGGCCTTGTAGCTCGGGCTCTGGCCGCAGGGAATTCATTCCACTGCTGATGTTCACCTTAGGGATGAGGACTCCTTTCTTGACTTAGGTCAGCCAATAGGGCACTCATCCCTTCAGCATTGCGAGCGTGGGTATTACATGGGTATTTTTATGGGTATCTCTAGGGGACGCAGTGTGAGTTCCCATTCGAAATGGAACATCTCCGGTTACGCATGTAACCATGGTTCCCTGAGAAGGGGAATGAGACGCTGGAGGTAATCCCAATAGCACCCTCTAGGGGACGGAGCATCTCGTTCCTCTTCTCAGGGAACCATGCATAACCTGAAACGTTTTATAAACTGATAGATGAGCCACATTTATATGCCACTGATGCTGCTAATAGAAATATAATCATTGTTAACCCAAAATATTCCTATGAATAATTCATTGTATTGTCATCAGTATCCACAGGGTTGACGTTTGTACAGAAGTATGCAGGTACAGTGTGATTGACACCTTTTTTTCTCAATACACTAATATACTGTACATCTGAAAATGTTTGTTCTGAAGTTGATTGATAATGTCTGATCTCTCTCAGTGGATGTGACTCTGGATCCTGATACAGCGAATCCATATCTCATCCTGTCTGATGATGGAAAACAAGTCAGTGATGGAGACATTAAGCGGAACGTCCCAGAAAACCCAAAGAGATTTGATGACATTTGTGTTCTGGCAAAGCAGGGATTCAGTTCAGGGAGATTTTACTATGAGGTGCAGGTGAAGGGAAAGACTAATTGGGACTTAGGAGTGGCCAGAGAATCCATTAACAGGAAGGGAGACATTAGCCTGAGTCCTGAGGATGGATGCTGGACTGTGATTCTAAGGAACGAGAATCAATATAAAGCTTGTGAAAATACATCTGTCTCTTTATCTCTGAAAGGGAAACCTGAGAAGGTGGGTGTGTTTGTGGATTATGAGGAGGGTCTGGTCTCTTTTTACAACGTGGGCTCCAGATCTCATATCTACTCTTTCACTGGTCAGACTTTCACTGAGAGACTCTATCCATATTTGGGCCCAGGCCTTAATAATAAAGGTAAAAACTCAAGACCACTGATCATCTCACCTGTCAAATAAAATGAACAAATCCCCCAAAATATGAAACATGAAGATTATCTATACATTTGCTTTTATAAGGATTAGAATTTGCAAAACAAAAATAAATCTGCACACTGATTACATGGATAATTCAAAGTAATGAAGCTTTGAGTCTAGTCTATGCTATGCTAAAAAAAGATACATAAATAAGACAAATGGTGTACGAAATACTCAAAAAGATGACCATATTACTATTATCATTCATTAACAGGACAAATATAAGTCTGTTTCACACTTCAAGAAGCCTTGAAGTTTTTAAATTTTTTTGGTGAAAATGCACAGTTTCATATTTTCAACTTTTCAAATCTGCTATGTTTAAGTTTGAACTATGATTTAATAATACATGTTTAGAATATTTTGAAATACTGCATAATGTTATAAACTTCTACATATGTAAGGAAATTTCCAGTGACCATTATCTCTCTCCTCTCCAGCTGTTTTTAACTTGTAACTTGAAATTCTTGGTTTATGGGAATAACTACAACATCTGAATAAAAACAAGTGTGAAATTATATTACATTGCTTATAAACTAAATGTCTTACTATTATAATATATAAATACACATTTGTATGATTTATGAGAATGATTTATGTTAATGAACATCTACTCACATAAACATTACAACAAATTGCAATGACTGAGACTGATGGATATGAATAAAACATGGGGGACCTTTATCGTTGACTTGCATCAGTTTTAAAAAGTACTGAATTATTATTTAGTGCAGACGACCCTTCAGCAGGGGTGTGAAGTAACAAATTACAAATACTCACATTACTGTAATTAAGTGTTTTTTAAAATCAGAAATTGTACTTTTTTAAATAGTAAAAAAAATGTGTACTTTTACTTGAGTACATTTTAAATGATGTAACTTTTACTCTGTTTTCCCTTCTTTTGCAGTTACATGCTTGCTTTAATTTTAATTTTATCCATCAATGTGATTGGTAAGGGAGAGAGTAACTGGCCTTGTGACTCACATCAAATCAAACCGTGCACAAAAAACTTTAACCACAGCAGTAGATGGCGCCAACTGCTGTTAATAATGGCTGCTGTGGAAGCACATCCTTCAAGGATCAATTCAATTGAGATATCGGCATCTTCCTCTAATTTGGAGAAACATGTTAAGGAAAATTCAGGATTTCTGCTTACTAAATGATCTGTATATAAGCTAGCCTATCTCCAGGGCCTGAAATTTGGTACGGGTATTGCATACAATTTTAATAACTCCTGCAAGTGCCACATTCATAATGGGATTTCCCACTTCCATTTATTTACTTCCGCATATAAAGAGATTAGCGCGGTCTGCACTGTCTCGCCCTCGCGCACACAGCAGTTGGCAGCTCATTGACTCTTGTTGAGTTTATAGTATGAGTATGCAATGCGTGCTGTGAAAAAAGTGTGTTGGGTAATTTGTCAAAAATCAAATCTATTGTGGAAAATGTAAAGCAAAAAGAAATGGAAGGGAACCAGAGAGAACAAAACTGAAGTATTTGTTTTTACATGCTTAAGGTCAATTCTGTCATGTTTATACACTCAAATATCGTAGAAAACAGCTTGTCAAGACCAAAAATCATCATTATTAGTGTCACTGCCCACAAAAGAGACTAATCCAGATTCACTAATGAATTCACAGTTACTGAACTCAATCTGTTGAGAGATTAATAACGTGTTTTCTCTTAATAAAACAAGAAAAAAAATGGCAGAATAGCCTCAATTGCAGCCCTTAATAATGAATCTAAAAGCCAGTTTTTACACAGATGAGGGGAAAAAAGTGACTTTAAAAGCAATTCAAGTGATTTGAAAGCATCAGTTACTGTCATAGCAGACAAATGTCATGAAAAGGTAAAAACATTAAAGGAAGAAACACACCTGAAGGATTAAATCCTCATGGCTGTGTTGTTCCTCAGCTGTGGTTTCTCTCTTCATCTTCATCATCTGCTGTTCTCCAGTCTGAACCCAGAGACTCTGTGCAGGTTTGATCGGTGGATCCATGACTGTCACACACACTCTCCTGAGCGTCAGTGTCACAGAGTAAAGTGAGTCCTGTGTGTCTCTGGATCTCTGACGATCTTAAACTACTCAATAGTGCATTAGCGCCGCCACTGGCAGTGGAGAAACACAACACCTTCATCTCTGGAGGATCAGGGCTCAGGTCTCGCTTTCTCCTCAAGTCAGTCCACACTGAGACTCACACACCGTCCAGAGCAAACACAACATTGAGGAACTAATCACAACTACACACATATTCTAACAGTTTCTTACACTGTTTTCATCAGGGATGAATCAGGAACTGCTTCATATTCACGATTATGGGCGGAGCTCTATGACATCACTGCATGTGTGTAAAGACTTCAGTGAAAGTGAAACTGAACAGATGAACCTGAAGCTTCTTCACAACAACATTCAGAAACTCTGAAATCAACGATCAGATCTGATATTCACTCACAGGTAAGCGATGGGAATGTAAGTTCACTAGTTTAATGTCATGATGCAATATAAGAACGTTTGTCAAATCAAAGTCTGTGTTCATGTCACATATCAGAAACAGGAAGTGTGTGAACTGCAGACAGAATAAACAAAGTTCAGTGAAAATCATAACTCCATTAAACAGAAATGACACTTGGTGTTTATTTAGTAAGTTATTTATTTGAAAAATTACAGTTCCGCTCATTTTCTGTGTTGTCTTTTATAAAAGATCTTATGATGGTATTAAAATGTTGTAGTAAAAAACCTGTTACATTTGCTGTTCTGAGGCTCTCAGAGACGCCTATTTAGTTTCTGTTTAGTTTCTTCAGTTTAAATAAAGTTATATAACACCTAAAACAGGGGTCTTCAACGTTTTTCTGGGCAAGGACCCATTAGGCGATAGAAACATGGAGCTGGGACCCCCGATACAAAATGTGTCAAACAGAGCTGCATATTAAGCATTATTAATAGAAACCCCTTATATTATGATTATGAATAAGTTATATTATGTTAAGACCGTAGATCAGAACTAAGCACATTATTGTTGTTGCACGCATGACTGTATATTACTTTTCATTGTTACAATTGAGATTTATGCATCATAATAAACAACATGCTGTGATAAATTATTACTGCAGTTGTTGTACATTATTTTAATTGATTTGCAGAGTCATACATTTATTTTACTAATCAGATGGACAATTAAACATTTACCTGAACCTCAGCTTTAAGTTTATAAAAATCCACATTTTAATTTTACTTTCAGATGGACAGTAAATATTAAACAATTACTTAAACGTTAGTTTCAAGTTTACAAAAAACTTGTATAACATACTATATATATATGTAGATTATAGCTATAGCCTCGAAAACCCGAAAGAGCGTTCACTTTACAATCATTAAGCTGTCACTCATCTCAGTTCGCAATCTCACAGCGTTCCATCAAAATCAGTTAAGTCGTCTACACTGAATAATGGATCTCTTACTTACGAGCGAGCAGAACTCAGCACTTAATAAAAACTCTGGTGTTTTGAGCGGTGAGATAAACACCTCTGATTGGCCATTGCGTTCCAGAAATCAATAAGCATGTCTATGATTGGCTACATTTCTCAGCGCTGCCAAACACGCTGTACACTGAACATCTCACTTTCTCCAGAGCGCAAACTCAATGCAATGTTTGCCAAATCTGTTTTGCCAATAATATTATACTATTACAGTATCAACGGAAGGTGCTCTGCTTTAGTTTCAGGGTGCAAAGTCATTGAATTTGACTTTGTGATGTTATTTGTGATCAAACATTAATTGGCGGACCCCCTGCAGTACCGCTGCGAACCCCTTAAGACGGATTTAAACTTCTGTGTCGGACCTACGCCGTATCCTCTACAGCACAAGTTACGCGTTGGTTTTCATTTATACTCCTGCGTTGTGTAATTGTCAATGTGCAATTACACATGCAGACCGCTAGGAGGCAGTGTCCACAGGCATGTTGATGGTGTAACCCACAGTATCAAGGCAAAAGCCGGAGAAGAACCAGCTTGTTTACATTGTCATTGCATGCATCTCAATCAGCTCCTGGTTCAGTAGTCAGGGCACTAATCAGGACATTAGTCAATGGGCTGATCCCTGATCAGTGCCCTGACTACTGAACTAGAGCTGATTGAGACGCACCCGAAGTATCAGCAGCAGTGATGGCGGCAGATAGCAGCTTTTCTTGCGGCTTGAGTTGTTGTATCTAATACAAATTAAGCATCTCTAGTTGGTTAGTAGAGTTACATATTAGCGATCTGGCGCTGGAATGCGTTTTTGAAATCATGCGGAGCTTGTGGCGCTGTTTTCAGTATCGGTGGCTCTTGCACAGACTAGCGCTTCAACCGATTGCTGTTGCGGAGATTTCCGTTCCGTTGAAATCACAAAACGAAATGCATCCATTGGGATGTGTCCCTGTTCTTGTTATACAATCACTGATTAACATCTTTGGTTTTAATGAGAAAATAAATAAACTATACACAGCAGATCTATGTTTATATTCACTAACATAAAGAATCTGTGCACTACAAAATATTGTGTTATATAGCAGATGTAAAGATGAAACTATCATCCCATTTCTGGACACACACACTCCTATTGCAGATTTTTTTATTTATTTATTGACCTGAGGGAGGGGTTCTGGCAGACCAATCACAGAGCTTGCGGTCCGCTTAGAATTGAGGCGTTGTTACATTTTTGGAGAGGTTCGCGTCAGGGTACGTCGTAGGGTACGTGCACATCACACAGTCTTTGGTGTAGCTACGGGGTACACTCGACACAGAAGTATAAATTGGTCTTTATGGTTCGCGGACCCCCGGTTGAAGACCCATGACCTAAAATATTGTTTAGACTCAATGACCAATCGTTGTCTCTATTTTGCAAGTCAAAACGGGACAAACTAATCGAGAGATTTGTCCACTAGGTGGCGCTTCATGTTAACATTCATCATAGGAGATGCTTCCTCAGGTCATTGAAACCTTCGAGTAGATAGCATTTTAATTGCTGGCAAACATATTGTGCACTGAACTGTTATATTTGCGCCCCTTTATGATTTCTGCATGAAATGATTTTTAAATTTCCCTCGCCATGGTGGCAACTCCCAGACAGATTGTAGCCTAAAGCTTTAAGCGGCAATGTGGATTGATGTGATTGGTAGACGTGGTGCACTGCAAATTCAAACAAGAGAACCAATCAAAAGCATTAGAATAGCATTGCTTTACTAAACAGTCTTTAAATGGCAGGAGACCTCACACACATCAAAAACAGACAAAGCAACAAACTAATCTTATTCAACATATCCTAGCTTTTTACAGAAAATATTCAGATGTAACCCCTTTGTAATCATCAACATTTTCTTACGTAACTGTAATTTAATTGCGATTTTTTTCTCAGTAACTGATAACAGATTAGTTATCAGTTTTGTTTAATTTGTTTTGTAATTAAATTATGTAACTCGTAAATACGTACATG
Source organism: Gobio gobio (assembly GCF_949357685.1). Classification (NCBI taxonomy): domain Eukaryota; kingdom Metazoa; phylum Chordata; class Actinopteri; order Cypriniformes; family Gobionidae; genus Gobio; species Gobio gobio. The sequence continues at coordinate 4,053,820 of NC_137117.1, read as the reverse complement.
TCACTAGTTACTCCCCAACATTGAGTATTTGACATGCTAAATTCATAGCCTAATTTATTCAGTGCATATAATTATCAAAATTGCTCTCTTCAGTACTGTAGATGATATATTGTCATTACTTATCTTTTCAGTCATGGCATCCTCCAGTGGTCCAGCACTAAATGAGGAGCTCCAGTGCTCCATCTGTCTGGAAGTGTTCACTGATCCAGTCACCACTCCATGTGGACACAACTTCTGCAGATCCTGCCTGAGCCAGTGCTGGACGGACACACAGCCCTGCTTCTGTCCACTCTGTAAAGACACATTCAGCAGAAGACCTGATCTCAAGATTAATACAACACTCAGAGAGGTTGTGCAACACTTTAAGGAGAAGCTCAATCTAGGAGAATCTGAGGTGTTCTGTGACATCTGTGATGAAAGAAAGCAGAAAGCTGTGAAGACCTGCCTTACGTGTCAAAGCTCTTACTGTGACTCTCATCTGGAGCCTCATCGCAGAGTCCCACGTCTAAAGAAACACAAACTCATCAATGCTGTGGAAAATCTGGAGGATTATATATGCCAGAAACACGAGAGACCTCTGGAGCTGTTCTGCAGAGATGATCAGACGTGTGTGTGTCTGTCCTGCACTGAAGGAGAACACAGGACTCACAACACTGTTCCTATAGAGGAGGAGAGTCGAGAGAAGAAGGTAAAGAGATACAGACAAAGCACTTTAAACATCCCATGAAATGCAGTTCCCTATCAGTCAGTCACATTCAATGTTACGTCGGACTGAACTGACGTATAGGGATCTCGCCTGAGAGCCCAATCACCTTCGAGTCGTAGCAGAACAAGCCAACAAGTGAGATTTGTGTCGCAAGCCACTCCCCGCTTCCGGGTATATAAGGAAGCATGCAAACTCGCACATTAAGCTTTTGCTTCAGAGCAGAGCGGACATTGTTTCACTCTGCTCTTCGATCATCATTCAGTGATTCTACTAAACAAGAGGGAAGCTGTTCCTGTGTTGGTGTGATGGCACATTCCAGCAGAGATCACGGTTGCTGAGTGCTTGCACGGTTAAGTGCAGCGGCTGTACCCCTGGTACCCCTGCGCTTCAACATCTAAAGAGCAATTTATGTAAAAGCCAGCCTATTAAACATGGTGACTTAGTAAACATGCAGATGCTGCCTCTTTTTAAGGATGTCATTAAACCCGTTTGTTTCTGCATGTGGTCGTTTCCTGGCCTCGTCTGACAGCCCAAGCATGCTGAGGTAACATTCGTTCATGAGTCATGCACTCACTGCGGGAAGATGACCATTGCGATGCTGAGATAAAGACTGAGATACCTTGAAAAAGATGGATTCCCCTCTTCTATTCCCTGATCTGGTCTTTCTGCGCAGCAGAGAGCCATTTCGGTTAATATACAGGGTGATCTTAGGATTACAGTGGGAGCTCTCCCACTCATCTTTCACATTACAGGCTGTGGAGCTTCCGTTTGTCGATCGCTGCATCAGAGGACAGGCTTGAGTCATTGGGGGATGAAGTCATTGAGGGATGAAGATTCGAATGTGCTGCCCCCTTCGGGGAGAGTACCAATGTTGATCGAGTCCAACCTGGAGCTGACTGCCATGATTTCAGCTCCAGGTTTGACTCCACGGAAGGGGGCAGCACAGTCGAATCTCCATCCCTCAATGACGGATGATTGGATGATGGTATCTCTGAATGATTGGTGTCTCTGGGTGGCACACAGTGAACAGCAGCTTCCCAATCCAGTCCCTTTCTTCCCGCAAGTGCACGAGGAGGTCACAACATCGTGGAAGACACCTTTTTCTGCCAGAAAACGTTCCGCTGCCTCCTCTGCTCGTACTACCCTCGATGGCGGGGTGGCCAAAGGATACATGGAGATCCCCCAGGTGGAGCGTGCAGTTGTGGTTCAGTTATATCGTCCGCGTCTCCTATCCAAGGCCTGTAAGTTCTCGGCTACATTCGCAGCCAAGGCTTACAGCACCGCTGTACAGCCCACCTCTGCCCTGCATGCTATAGCCCTCCTGCAGGTATATGAGGCCAAACACTAAAAGAGCTGCACGAGGGTAGAGCTGGTGCAGGGTTGATGCAGGAGCTTTAGACTGGCGAAGGATGCAATAGAGCCGGTCCCTCCAGCCGATATGAAGTCAGGGTTTTACTTCATTGTGCCCAAGAAAGGCGGTGGGTTATCATGGATCAAGCTTCCGTTCAAGATTCCTACGCAGAAACGCATCCTCACATGCGTTCGCCACCAAGATTGGTTTGCAGCAATCAACAAGAAACACATGTACTTTCATGTGTCGATCCTAACTCAGGAGACAACCCACTGCCAGTTGTTTAACCCTCAGCATGGATGCACTGACACACAGCTGGCCCCGGGGTCTACGCAAGTATGAGTTTCCCCCAGTGAGCCTGCTCACACAGACCCTGTGCCCACCCGGACCTGGTTCCCAGAACTCATGCTCATCAAGGCAGCCCCTCCCTGGCGGATCCCCCTGAGGAAGGACCTGCTTTCTCATGGAAGGGGCACCAATTGGCACCCGCATCCAGACCTCTGGAATCTTCACGTGTGGTCTCTGGATGGGACACAGAGATCTAGATATCTAGATCTCCCTTTATGAGGCACGCTTACACTTTGAAGTGGAGCCCCTTTGTTGGTGGTTGTCTTCTTGCAGGGAAAACCTGTGTAGATGCCATGCAAAACAGGTTGGAGCAAAGGCTGTCTCCCTCCGATCTGAAAGTGTAAGTCTCTGGGGAAACACAGCTTAGTCGATTTAATCCTCAGCCATGTCAGTTGCATTGCTGTGTCCTATTCACACCTTGTGTTTGTACGTGGACCTCACGCAGAACTTCAGAACAGCTCTTTGTCTGCAATGGAGGCCAGTAGAAGAAAAAGGCTGTCTCCAAATCGAGGTTGGCCCACTTGAAAGAAGATACCATTGCTTGGCTTACTAATCCCAAGGCGAGCCGTGCCCCCTTGGAGTGAGAGCTCACTCTGCTCAGAGTGTTGCTTCCTCCTGGGCGTTGGTGCATGGCACCTCTCTGGCAGACATATGTAGAGCTGAGTGCTGGGCAACATCTAACACATTTGCGAGATTCTACAATCTCAGAGTGGGGCCAATTTCTTCCTGTGTGTTGGTACAAACAGGTAATATGCTGGGTAGGCTGGCTCGGTCTCTCTTGCTGCGCCATTCCCCTCTGAGGACGGGATACAAGTGCCTATTCTGCTCCTCAGGTGAGTTCCCCAATTGTTAAACCCTGGTGGAGTTCCTCCAGCATCCTCGCCAGTCAGATGCTGATGCCAGGTCTAGTACTTCTGTGTATGCCAGGTTGGTCGGCCCCTGTACTAGACTAGATGCCTACATGTTGTGATTACTTTCCTAGGTTATCCTCTGCCAACTCTGTAACAGTATTGACTCCACCCCTGAACAAAGCGGGTTCTACCATAGAGATCTTTCATATGTAGCACTGGCCAAATCGACAGTCTATATGTTTAACTCCACATATTATCTCCCTACGGGCAGGATGTGGTTTCCGTAGCATTCCTCTCTGGTTGGAATAGGCACACTTTCCCAGTATTATCAAGTAGTCTCACTGTATAGGGTCAGAAGGAACACAAGTGATCGACATTCTCTGTGCAAAGCCATGTCCTTTCTTCCGCCCCAACAGGTGCAGGGGGAATAGGCAGCTTACTCAGGGCAGTTGTTGTAACACTTTCCAAAGGGATCCCAATACATCAGTTCAGACCATCATAACATTAAACTTGAATGACTGATAGGGAACTCTAGGTTACTAATGTAACGTTGCGTCCCATCACCACAACTCCTGTATCTCCGCTGAAACGTCAGGGAGTCCGTCTCGACTCCTCAGCAGAAAACTTAATGTGAGAGTTTGCCTTATACAGTATACCCAGAAGCGGGGAAGGGCTTGTGATGCAAATCTAACTTGCCAATGTGCATTGGCTTGTTCTGTTACCACTGAAAGTTGAGATCCCATTATGTCAGTTCAGTCCGATGTAACGTCTCCATTCCCTCCTTCAGGGAATAGGGGTTACATTAGTAACCTAAATGTTTTCTTTCCTGTGTCTTGACATTGACATGTAAGACTGTCAGAAGATGGAAAGATATATTCAGTGATAAATGCGTCTGTGTTTTTCTCTGTATGTAGAATCAGCTGGTTCAGACACAGACAGACGTTTATCAGACGATCCAGGACAGAATGAAAAAGATTCAAGAGATCAAACACTCAGTAGAGATGAGAAAGGTTTGTGCTTCGATCAACCCAAGTTCATATCCGGACTTTTGGTCACTTCCGATTTCACTTTCTGTTCACTCTCCAACTATCCTATCAAAAAATACATCTACAAAAAATGTTATGCGTCATAATATTTCAATCTAATTAATAAAGGTGTTGAATAAATTGAGAGTTCTGCCATCTTTTAGTAATCTTGGTTTATTGCACTTGAGTTGTATGCAGTTCTATTGGAGTGCTTTGACAGCTCGTCCTCAAGAGCAGCATGAACATTTGTTTTGTGTTACACTGAAAATCACACATTTTAACTCTTTCCCCGCCATTGACGGAAATGTACGGCTTTCTGCTATTATACATCATCTGAAAGAGCTGAGAACTGAATCTCCTGATCAAAACACAGGTGAAGAAGAACCAGAAACAAGTGATTGCATATGTAAGCATATGCATATATAAAATAATGCAATCAACATAAAAGGTCCTGTTCTTCGTGATCCCATTTTTCAAACTTTAGTTAGTGTGTAATGTTGCTGTTAGAGCATAAATAATGCCTGTAAAATTATAAAGCTCAAAGTTCAATGCCAAGTGAGATATTTTATTTAACAGAAGTTCCCTTTCAAAGCCTACAGTGAACGGCCGGTTTGGATCTACATCCCTGTACATCCTGCTTTAATTACTGCTTTAGTCAGTAGAGCAGTTTGTTGACTAAACTCCGCCCACAAGAATACGCAAAAAAGGGGGCGTGGTCTTGTTGCTCTCCCACGTGGAGAAGAGGAAGTGTTGCGTTCGGTTGCGTTTGTATAGTGAGTTTGTCGCCATGTTGTCGAGACGCTGTTATTTTCATCCCGGAGTCAAATCACCTTTCTTTGGCCAGGGACGCTGTAGTTTGAGTGTATGCATCTCCCCGTTATGGTAAGAGACGTGACCTTTCCGGGCAACGTGCGCTAAGCTGCTGTCCAATCACAACACGGGAACCGCTGGCCCAATCAGAACTCGTTACGTATTTCTGAAGGAGGGACTTCATAGAACAGGGAAATCTTTCAAGACGTTTTGAGGACAGTGAAAACAGCGGTATACAGATAAGTAAACTGTGTGAAAAATACTGTTTTAAATATGAACACGTGTTATATTGCACACTGTAAACACAATCAAAGCTTCAAAAAAACAGGAAAAACGGGACCTTTAAACAGAAATCAAAACTGCTCATGTTACCCTAATGAAATGTCGACCCAGGACGAGCTATAGGACTATAAAGCTTTGGGGGTGTTGATGAGCTCAATCGAGCTCACCATCTATGTTTTGACCATCTTTCTGAATCTGATCCAAAAATGCATTTTTGCTCAAAATATTGTTTTTTTTATTAAACTTACCCAGTTGATAAAAAAAGAATACATTAAGATAGAATTAAACTCTATTCTGGGGAGCATGGAAATTTTGTGAAAATTATCAAAAATGCTGGCAGTGATTGGCAACTTTTTAAAAAATTGCTGGTGGGGAAAGAGTTGAATAAGAGGCGAAGAGTAAGAGTTTAATTGATGATGAGAGAAGTTTCATTTTGTGGTGAAGTATTCCTTTAAATAATATGTGAATACATAATCGATTAACAAATGGAACATCGTTTAACTGTTGTCATTCATCAGAGAAACACAGAGAAAGAGAAATCCTCCAGTGTTGAGCTCTTCACTGATCTGATCCGCTCCATTGAGAGATGTCAGTCTGAGCAGCTGAAGATGATGGAGGAACAGCAGAAAGCAGCAGAGAAACAGGCTGAAGATCTCATTAAAGAGCTGGAGCAGGAAATCACTGAGCTGAAGAGGAGAAACACTGAGCTGGAGCAGCTCTCACACACTGACGATCATCTCAAACTCCTACAGGTCAGTCAACATCTGTCTCATCAGCCATCATGTACAATATTACAGGACAAACCAGAGGTGGGGGACTTGAGTCACATGATCATATTCTGTTTTTGCTCTATTTCTCCAATGACAATAGTTCCAAACAAGCCACAGCAAAAGAGGTGCACCGAAATTTTTGAAATGTTTATCAGAAAATTAAGAGCTTGGTGTCTCAGATTCCTTGGGTCATTCCGAAAGCGTCAATACTGACTGTTTTTAACACTTTGACATATCGAATTTGGTAGGATTCATTGTCAGCATGTCCTGAAGGAACCTGAGAAGTTTGAACACAGAGCCACCTAGTGTCCCAGAGATATAAGGTTTTTCATAAAAAGGTTATTTCAGCTTTACAGTTTCTGTAAGAATGAAAATCAACAAAGACTTTTTGCTTTCCTGTTCAAACCCACTCTTTCTTTCCACCATTTGTAATTCCTAAAGTCACAAGAGGTGCTGATACTGATCAAGGCTTGACGGTCACAGCTTTGGCTGTAAGACATTGTAAAACAAAGGCTCTGACCATTTTATCATGCTTTAGAAATCATACAGAACAGAAAGAAGCAGTAATAACTAGGGCTGGATAATCGATTCTTACTTTTATAAAACAATATCGATTCTTAAATCCAAAGAATCGATTAGTCATCCTGTTTTCAGTTAATGAATGAAATAATCATTGTAGCACGCCTCCAATCCAATAAATTGCAACAATCTTTGTGCTTTATTACTATTGATGTGAAACAAAGTCTCAGATTTCAAATTGAGTCTATTTTTTTAACGAAATTCAAAAACATAAATACCGTTTTGGCGCTGTGGCGTGAGATCGCTCTCTCGCTCAGCTCAAGAGGAGCGCTGAGAAAACATGAACGGATCTTCTCTTCCGCCTTAATACCAGTAACAGCGCAAAATATGATAATTAACATGAATGAGCTTCTGAAAGTGTGTTAAAAGATACAGGACAACTTACCGAAATCGTATCATGTCACATAGAATCGCTCAATCAGTGTTTCAACGGCCATCTCTTCCATACTTTGAGCTTCAAAACTGCTCATCAGAATCCTATGGGTGACGTCACGGACACCTACGTCCATATTTTTTTACAGTCTATGGTTTCAACCGCAGAAAGATGCAAGTAAAACAGCTTGTAAACAATGTCATGTAACTTCACATTTACCTCAGAAAAACCATATCCAGTGTCCATAAACTCGTTAGTCAGCTAGAAAAAATAACTCTAGAGATTATATGCACCACATTACATAGGATATTCATTGTCATTTTTAATGTTCTTCAATATTTAATGGATGTATGTACGAATAAATCTGGCAAGTTTTTATGACAGCCACCATTTAAATGTTTATTTTTCAAAAAACGAATTGGAGTAGAATTATGATAAATTGTAATTGTTAAGTTAATATTATAACTTAAGTTAATTTTTACCTTCAATATTAGTAGGCTAATGTACTCAAGGTTGTAATAATTTCACTTTTGGGCCCACCCAGGGACGCCAATTATGTAGTGATTTTACCTTCGTCCATCCAAGGACGTTAAGTAAGGAAGTGATTGGTACTCACGTCACCGCTGATGTTGTGATTTCTGGATCACACGTCACTTAAGGTGTGGTTATGAGTACATCAGATGACCACCTTCCCCCTCTCTTAGTTTGGGACACTAGTCAAGGTCTTTTACCTTGGCTCTATGAGAACACTCCACACAGGAGGCTGTTCAATCATTTTAGATTGAATGTAAAGTGGGGAGAGTTGGTCAGCTGATTTATCTGAAAGATTGGTGAGATTTCTAACTTGTAGAGCCTTTTCTGTATTATCAGCACAAGTAAGACACAATTGTAATAAAAAAAATGTGTCTTCCCGGATTTTATTAACAAAAGATAAACAAGAATAACTAACACAACTACTAAATGAACACAATGAATGATAAAGGAATAAAGTGCATAAGATACATAAAATACATGTGATTAAGTTGAGTGTGGCTATGGAAGAGTTGCGTTATCTTATGGAAAGATAAACTGTTGTTTCTCTGAAACTAAGGTGAAGAACCTTATTATGCTTCAAACAAATAAACGAAAGATTATTTGTTATTAACTAGCATCAGTTAAATTACCTCTAATGTAAATTAGAAAATCATATACTGATAATATACAACAATGCCAAGGTTTCTGGAAAGAGGTTTGGTTAAGTGATATTTACGTTCCACGTGGTTGAGTAAGCAGTCCGATGGAGGTGATTCTTCCACTGGTTGTGCTGGGTGACAATGCAGTGGGAAAGGAGCTGGAAATCCGTTTCAACAGTCTTGAACATGAAGATCTGTGGGATGCTGATCTCCTGGAGCACCAAAGGGTCCTAAAATCTGGAACACACAGATGAGGCCCTGAAGTAGGTGCAGAAGGTCCTTAATCTGGAACACGCAGATGAAGGAACCTCAAAGTGAAGGTTTGCTCTCCTGAGCTTGACCTTGTTGCAAATGTCTCTGTGTGTCTTCTGACTCTGTGGGTCAGACACTCAGGACTTGGTCAATCCGCTTTGGTCTCTCTGGCATGGAGACTCGGGACGTGCGGTAGTCTCGCTGGACTAAAACTCTGAACGTAGTGGTTGTTAATGTCTCTTTCCTCACAGGCTGGAGGCTCAGAACGTGGTCGTATCTGTTGCTGCCTCACAAGCTGTAGATTCAGATCCTTGGATCTTTTGTTGTCTCTCTGGATGAACCAGAGGCTCAGAACTTGGTTGCTCTGTCACAGTCTCATCCTCGCCGGACAGACTCAGAACTTGGTGAACTGTTTGTCTCTCTCAAGGAGAAACTCAGAACATTACGGTGTATCTGTTATGTCTCTCTTGAAGGGAGACTCAGAACGTGGTGAACTGTTACAGTCTCATCCTTGCTGGGGAGACTCAGAACAAGGTGTGTCAGTTGAAAGGGTACCTTTATCCTTTTCTGAATAGGAGGAGATTGCAATTCGGCGCTTCTCCATTCCAGTGTTGCAATTGGCTGCTGGCATCAGAGGGGGTCCACAGTGAGACTCACCCTCCTTTCTCCTGTGGAACTCATTTGCATACTGTACACAGTTAGAAGTCTTTAAAGTTTCTTTAAAGTTTACCAATGCATTTCTCACTTTCCAAACCACCATCAGAATACCCTTGGCAATATTCTAAACAAATAGAAACCAAACATGATGGGATAAGATTGAACTGTTCATTAATTTGTTCATTAACAGCTGATTCTGTGTAAGATGTTGGATTACAAATAGCTGTCACTGAGAATACTTATTTCTCTGAATAAGTATGAAATGGATTTGTGTAGTTTACATCAGTCTTAAGGTTTCCAAACATAGTTATGACTGGATTTGGATAGATCATTTTGGTCTTTTTCACCCACTACTGCTGAGGTCCTGTAGATTTTTATGGCAGTCATAGACCAGGACATTAGGGATGTGGGTGAAGGCCAGAAACTGCATGTGGACCAATGAGATGTCTTGTCCTTCCTGGGCTTGGTACAAGAGCTGGTCTTTTTGGCCTGTAAGAGGTGTCTGGATGTTGTCATAGCATCTTATCTGATGGCGTTGGACAGTTTGTTTGTCTCAGTCTACCAAGATCCAATCAAAATGTAGCAAACCTTTGTCCACTGTTATGGACAGAGAGTGGCCCGGCCATAAACTGGGCCCTGGAATGTGCTGTCCACTACAAGGTCAATCAGCTGACTCCCATAGTTTACAACATTAGTTCAGAAATTTGTTTTCCTTGAGAAAATGTTCCATGTTTTGTGCCTGATACATTTCCAAAATAATCGATATTGAATTGAATCGAAAATCGAATTGAAAGCTTGTGAATCTAAATCGAATTGAATTGTGAAATTTGTGTCAATACCCAGCCCTAGTAATAAAATCACAATAGGTAAATGAGTTAAGGCAAGATGTTTATGCACTGGTCAATTTAGAGATTTTGTTTTTTTATAACGTGTTGTTTCACACTAGTGGAAAGAAAACATCCAATATACACGTTTATGTGTTTATTTTAGTGAACTTATCTATTAGTTTCTGTAGATTGAAATTGCAATACATATCTTTAAAGTTTATGACAGTTTCTCTTAAGCAGTGATTTTATTTAATACTTTTATATTTTCATTTTATTTATTTTGTAATTTTTATACGTCTTTTTTAATGTCTATAATTTTTACTCATTTTTATTTCAGTTATTTTAGTACATCAAGTTACACTAAATAAAAGTGAAAAATGTTCCCCTGGCATGTGTTTGGATTTTTTGAGTGTGTGTGTTTTTAGTGTCAGTTAACTATATTAAGCGTCAGAAATCTCCACTTCTGCAGCACTTGCAACACACACACACACACACACACACACACACACACACACACATACAGGTTAGCATGACTTATAAGGACAATTTCTTCAAACCAGAAAAAAAGGTGGTTTAGGGGGACTATGACTTCCTTTAATGCTAGAGCTTTCAAATAAAAATGGAAATGCTTTAAAAAAATCCTGGGTTCAAAACACAAACTTTATTATTTATTTAAACTTTATAAAACATGATACATGGCACCCTGATTTTTTGCTGACTTACAAGGACGTGTGTCCTAGAAGACAAAAACCAGGATTATGAGGACAAAGGGTTTACAAGGACTATGTGATGTCACAATGACATCACAGTTCATTAGCATATACAACGAAACATGACTACACACTGCACTGCAAAGACAGATGGGTTTACTGGGACTGTGAGATGTCTTTGACATGAATTATCACTACACAAAAACGAAGCCAGAAAGGTTTGTACTCTGATATCACCCATGAAACCGAAACAGACCTTTAGCTTTAAGGTTTATTGTTTGGATTATATTATAAAGTGCTGGTCATATAATTAGAATATCATCAAAAAGTTTATTTATTTCACTAATTCCATTCAAAAAGTGAAACGTGTATATTTTATTCATTCATTACACACAGACTGATATATTTCAAATGTTTATTTCTTTTAATGTTGATGATTATAACTGACAACTAAGAGAAATCCCAAATTCAGAATCTCAGAAAATTAGAATATTGTGAAAAGGTTGAATATTGAAGACACACTCTAATCAGCTGATGAACTCAGAACACCTGCAAAGGCCTTTAAATGGTCTCTCAGTCTAGTTCTGTAGGCGACACAAGCATGGGGAAGACTGATGACCTGACAGATGTCCAGAAGACAACCATTGACACACAAGGAGGGCCAGACACAAAAGGTCATTGCAAAAGAGGCTGGCTGTTCACAGAGCTCTGTGTCCAAGAACATTAATAGAGAGGCGAAGGGAAGGAAAAGATGTGGTAGAAAAAAGTGTACAAGCAATAGGGATAACCGCACCCTGGAGAGGATTGTGAAACAAAACCCATTCAATATATGGGGGAGATTCACAAAGAGTGGACTGCAGCTGGAGTCAGTGCTTCAAGAACCAGACGTATGCAAGACATGGGTTTCAGCTGTCGCACTCTTGAGCAACAGACAGCGTCAGAAGCGTCTCGCCTGGGCTAAAGACAAAAAGGACTGGACTGCTGCTGAGTGGCCAAAGTTATGTTCTCTGATGAAGTCAATCAGGGTCCCAGAGTCTGGAGGAAGAGAGGAGAGGCACACAATCCACGTTGCTTGAGGTTCAGTGTAAAGTTTCCATAGTCAGTGATGTTTTGGTGTGCCATGTCATCTGCTGGTGTTGGTCCACTGTGTTTTCTGAGGTCAAAGGTCAACGCAGCCGTATACCAGGAAGTTTTAGAGCACTTCATGCTTCCTGCTGCTGACGAACTTTTATGGAGATGCGGATTTCATTTTCCAGCAGGACTGGGACCAGCACACAGTGCCAAAGCAACCAGTGCCTGGTTTAAGAACCATGGTATCCCTGTTCTTAATTGGCCAGCAAACTCGCCTGACCTTAAGCTCATAGAACATCTCTGGGGTATTGTGAAGAGGAAGATGCGATATGCCAGACCCAACAATGTAGAAGAGCTGAAGGCCACTATCAGAGCAACCTGGGCTCTCATAACACCTGAGCAGTGCCAGACTGATCGACTCCATGCCACGCCGCATCGCTGCAGTAGTTCAAGCAAAACCAGCCCCAGCTGAGCATTGAGTGCTGTACATGCTCATACTTTTCATGTTCATACTTTTCAGTTGGCCGAGATTTGTATTGGTCTTAAGTAATATTCAAATTTTCTGAGATACTGAATTTGGGATTTATTTGAAATATATCAGTCTGTGTGTAATTAATGAATATAATAGACAAGTTTCACTTTTTGAATGGAATTAGTGAAATAAATAAACTTTTTGATGATATTCTAATTATATATGACCAGCACCTCTATGCTGGGTTCAGTCCTTTTTGTTGGGTGGTTTTCACTATGACGACTAGGTTTTGGGTCACTCACTGCTGAGTTAGCAGCTGGGTTACTCTCACTGACAGTAGTAATAGTGCTCCCCATCACAAACATGTCCAGCTAATGGGTCACATAACCAGCGCACTATCAAATCTTTACAGAGAGAAAAGAGAAGACTGCACCCATATCAACATCACAGAGTGTAGTGTCATGAAGCATGCCTTCTGCCGCTGCCACACGTGCAGTCTGGGAATCTTTGTTGATTACACTGGGAGTCATGTAGAGTGATCATACCATGTTCGACTGAAAGTGAAGCCTTTAATGTCAGAATGAGGAGATGACACCAGCTACAGCTGCTTTAGCACAGAGCAGGGGTGTCCAAACTCGGTCCTGGAGGGCCACTGTCCTGCAGAGTTCAGCTCCATCTTGCCTCAACACTCCTGCCCGGAAGCTTCTGTATGCCTTGATGAGCTGATTTAGCTGTGTTTGATAGGGGTTGGAGCTGTACTCTGCAGGACAGGACAGTGGCCCTCCAGGACCGACTTTAGACACCCCTGGTGTCTCATCAGAAGACTGGATTAACCCCCTCCATTCATATGGATTTATTTGACCATCTCTTTATGAACGTTTTGAAGCCTCAGAGTTTTGGTTGAACAGACTTTCAATGGAAGGACAGAAATCTCTCAGATTTCATAAAACATATCTTCATTTGTGTGCTAAAGATGAATGAAAGTCTTATGGGTTTGGAACGACATGAGGGAGAGTAAATTATATTTTTGGGTGAATTAACCCTTTGAAATATTCAAACCATTAGAGTGATACTGTAGTAGTGCTACAGTGGTTGGATTAGAAGCATGACTGCCTCCGGATCGTCTTTGCAAGTTTTACTGAAACATCCTCGCGGGTTCTAAAGAAACAATACCTCCCCTTCATTAAAGAGGCTTCTGCGAGGTGGCAAATAAGCAGTTGAGCAAGTTATTAAAATAAAGTCAGAAGTTTTAACCATGTTAATGTTTTGAATTTAATATTTTGAAGAGCTTTAAAACAGTCAATGTGAACAACAATACATTTTGGTTATCTTGCCACAGATGCAGATATCTGAAACATCAACTACAGTTAATGCATGTCAGACGAAACAAAATGCCCAATCACAGCAGCCACTTCTGCTTTTTCTTCATATCAGTCGATGTTCCCACGATGTTCAGCACTTCCATCACTAAAAACAAGAAAGCATTGCAGTGTGAAATGTTTAATATTTAAAAAATGTTCAGACTTATAAAATCTAAAAAACTGCCATACTAGCGAGCTGACTTGTTCTCCTGTTTTATCAACAATTTCCTCGCTCGCTGCGGCCCTCATTTTCCACTTATCACTCCCCGCCGGTTCTGTTACAGAAGAGTCCAACACGAGACAACGATATGGCGCAACCAGACAGGATACTGTTACATGATTGGCTGTTAGCGGGTCACGCCCTACGTTGCTAGGTTACCAGAGAGCGAGTGCCTTTGTTCATGCAACCAAACTTGCTTCTCAACCTCTGGTTTCTTCCGACAAAGAAAAAAAAATTATCGAACGTTTTATCGAACGCATTTTTATTGATATCGGTTACGTGTCTATCGTGATACATATCGTTATCGTTTTATCGGCCAGCCCTACGCAGTGCTGAGTTTATTTACACACGTGCAGCTCATGATACAGCATCTCAGAACAGCTCATTTACTGAGAACGCAGCTGAAAACACCGGATCATGAGCTGCCCGATGTCAAACAACAGTACTCGAACCATCAGCACACATTTATTAGCTGACAGTCAGATAAAAATAAAAAGATTGATGTGTAACATTTAAATAAATTATTACATTTTATTACATTTCAGGAATCATAAGAATAGACAATTTTTTTCTACAGTATAATGTTATCCAATCACTCCATTCAAACTGGGTTTGACAATCATCTGTCATAGTCACCCTGCAGTAATCTGTGATCGCACAGACCAGGGCCCTCATTTATCAATGGTGCGTACACACAGATCTGTGCGTAGTGAGTGCGTAAAAGAACAGTTTCACGCAAAGTGTGGGATCTAACAACTTGAACTTGGACGTAGAAATGTGTGTAAATATAAGCACATCTCTGAGCACGCTTACGCTGAGAATCTAGTGCTAGAACAGCGACACTACACATAAAAAGCATTTAAGACAGTTTGCATTAAGCAGATCACATATGTCCTGTTTCCTTTAATTATAAAACACTCAATGTCTCATTTTTGTAGGTGTAAACAAGATGTGTAATTTTTGTCAAACCCTATAAAAGACAGCTGTGACAAATGTAATTTATTTCCTTGGACCCAACCTACATCCAGTTCCCTTACCGAAATCCTCAAAAAGCTGGAATAAAATGGGGCTTTCATGCTATCGAATTTGATGATGTAAATAGAAAAGGGTTTCATTCTGTTAACATGCAAATCATTTATGATGCAAATTTGTTGTTGTTAAACGTCGTTGCGCAACTCCTTCTGTGTTTGTGAAGTTCCTCTTCTTCGCCACAATTGCAGTGAGGAAAAAACACAATCACGTGATTTTTAAAGGGAGTGTTGTCCCCATATATGGTTGATTGGAGGCGTTTCCGAATGCTTATGACCGTGAACAAGAATTGCACATGTGGGATTTATCAACATTGAGTGCTTACTCATGTGCGTAAGAACTGTGGTGCGCATGTTTGATAAATACAGATTTTATTGTACTTAGGCCCATTTTAAATTTCATTCGTAGGACAAAATATAGAACCTTTTCTACGCACTGTTGATAAATGACCCACAGTTCAGAACATGTGATTTGCGGATTAATTGCAAAATTTAACCAAAAGTCCAGTGCTCAGATACTGTACAAAATAAAATATTAAAAAACAAACTGGCTTAAACACTAATGTATCTTACAAAACGACACAATACCTGTTCTGAACTTGCTTCTGGCAAACAGGGTGTAAATATCTCAGTGGAGGCAACATCTGTGTTCATCTGAAAAGGAGAGGATGAAAAGAAACACGGCTGTAAGACACTCGCTGGAGCTCAAGAAGCTGCAAAATAAGACTAAACCTAGACATGTAGTTTTTGGAAACAAACTGAATAAACATGGGTTACTCTGAAGGCATTCTGTTCCCTCTATAACTAATACACTACAGTGTCCTAGTAAACCTGTCTGTCCTCACAATGCAGTGTGTTTTCAGGTTCACACACTCATGTCCCAGTGTTTCCTCTATAACTAATACACTACAGTGTCCTAGTAAACCTGTCTGTCCTCACAATGCAGTGTGTTTTCAGGTTCACACACTCATGCCCCAGTGTTTCCTCTATAACTAATACACTACAGTGTCCTAGTAAACCTGTCTGTCCTCATAATGCAGTGTGTTTTCAGGTTCACACACT
The DNA here is from genome assembly GCF_949357685.1 of Gobio gobio. NCBI lineage: Eukaryota > Metazoa > Chordata > Actinopteri > Cypriniformes > Gobionidae > Gobio > Gobio gobio. The sequence continues at coordinate 4,037,893 of NC_137117.1, read as the reverse complement.
CATGCCCCAGTGTTTCCTCTATAACTAATACACTACAGTGTCCTAGTAAACCTGTCTGTCCTCACAATACAGTGTGTTTTCAGTTTCACACACTCATGTCCCAGTGTTTCCTCTATAACTAATACACTACAGTGTCCTAGTAAACCTGTCTGTCCTCACAATGCAGTGTGTTTTCAGTTTCACACACTCATGTCCCAGTGTTTCCTCTATAACTAATACACTACAGTGTCCTAGTAAACCTGTCTGTCCTCACAATGCAGTGTGTTTTCAGGTTCACACACTCATGTCCCAGTGTTGCCTCTATAACTAATACACTACAGTGTCCTAGTAAACCTGTCTGTCCTCACAATGCAGTGTGTTTTCAGGTTCACACACTCATGTCCCAGTGTTTCCTCTATAACTAATACACTACAGTGTCCTAGTAAACCTGTCTGTCCTCACAATGCAGTGTGTTTTCAGGTTCACACACTCATGTCCCAGTGTTTCCTCTATAACTAATACACTACAGTGTCCTAGTAAACCTGTCTGTCCTCACAATGCAGTGTGTTTTCAGGTTCACACACTCATGCCCCAGTGTTTCCTCTATAACTAATACACTACAGTGTCCTAGTAAACCGGTCTGTCCTCACAATGCAGTGTGTTTTCAGGTTCACACACTCATGCCCCAGTGTTTCCTCTATAACTAATACACTACAGTGTCCTAGTAAACCTGTCTGTCCTCACAATGCAGTGTGTTTTCAGGTTCACACACTCATGTCCCAGTGTTTCCTCTATAACTAATACACTACAGTGTCCTAGTAAACCTGTCTGTCCTCACAATGCAGTGTGTTTTCAGGTTCACACACTCATGTCCCAGTGTTTCCTCTATAACTAATACACTACAGTGTCCTAGTAAACCTGTCTGTCCTCACAATGCAGTGTGTTTTCAGGTTCACACACTCATGCCCCAGTGTTTCCTCTATAACTAATACACTACAGTGTCCTAGTAAACCGGTCTGTCCTCACAATGCAGTGTGTTTTCAGGTTCACACACTCATGCCCCAGTGTTTCCTCTATAACTAATACACTACAGTGTCCTAGTAAACCTGTCTGTCCTCACAATGCAGTGTGTTTTCAGGTTCACACACTCATGCCCCAGTGTTTCCTCTATAACTAATACACTACAGTGTCCTAGTAAACCTGTCTGTCCTCACAATGCAGTGTGTTTTCAGGTTCACACACTCATGTCCCAGTGTTTCCTCTATAACTAATACACTACAGTGTCCTAGTAAACCTGTCTGTCCTCACAATGCAGTGTGTTTTCAGGTTCACACACTCATGCCCCAGTGTTTCCTCTATAACTAATACACTACAGTGTCCTAGTAAACCGGTCTGTCCTCACAATGCAGTGTGTTTTCAGGTTCACACACTCATGCCCCAGTGTTTCCTCTATAACTAATACACTACAGTGTCCTAGTAAACCTGTCTGTCCTCACAATGCAGTGTGTTTTCAGGTTCACACACTCATGCCCCAGTGTTTCCTCTATAACTAATACACTACAGTGTCCTAGTAAACCTGTCTGTCCTCACAATGCAGTGTGTTTTCAGGTTCACACACTCATGCCCCAGTGTTTCCTCTATAACTAATACACTACAGTGTCCTAGTAAACCTGTCTGTCCTCACAATGCAGTGTGTTTTCAGTTTCACACACTCATGTCCCAGTGTTTCCTCTATAACTAATACACTACAGTGTCCTAGTAAACCTGTCTGTCCTCACAATGCAGTGTGTTTTCAGTTTCACACACTCATGTCCCAGTGTTTCCTCTATAACTAATACACTACAGTGTCCTAGTAAACCTGTCTGTCCTCACAATGCAGTGTGTTTTCAGTTTCACACACTCATGTCCCAGTGTTTCCTCTATAACTAATACACTACAGTGTCCTAGTAAACCTGTCTGTCCTCACAATGCAGTGTGTTTTCAGGTTCACACACTCATGTCCCAGTGTTTCCTCTATAACTAATACACTACAGTGTCCTAGTAAACCTGTCTGTCCTCACAATGCAGTGTGTTTTCAGTTTCACACACTCATGTCCCAGTGTTTCCTCTATAACTAATACACTACAGTGTCCTAGTAAACCTGTCTGTCCTCACAATGCAGTGTGTTTTCAGTTTCACACACTCATGTCCCAGTGTTTCCTCTATAACTAATACACTACAGTGTCCTAGTAAACCTGTCTGTCCTCACAATGCAGTGTGTTTTCAGTTTCACACACTCATGTCCCAGTGTTTCCTCTATAACTAATACACTACAGTGTCCTAGTAAACCTGTCTGTCCTCACAATGCAGTGTGTTTTCAGGTTCACACACTCATGCCCCAGTGTTTCCTCTATAACTAATACACTACAGTGTCCTAGTAAACCTGTCTGTCCTCACAATGCAGTGTGTTTTCAGGTTCACACAGCGCTTGACTCTACATCAAATCTCTATCAACTTTATACTTTTCAGATGTACAATAAATAAACATAATATTAAAAATTCATCTGGCTTAAACACTAATGTATCTTACAAAACGACACAATACCTGTTGTGAACTTGCTTCTGGCAAACAGGGTGTGGATTGTATCAACCTTATTTTGAAAATATGAACAAGGCTTGTTTTACGGATATTACAAATAAGGAAAACGGAGCAAGAAAAGAACAAGATCTGCTAAAACTCAAAATATCATGCCCTTTTCTAACTAATCCTAAACTAACTTTTCTTCACGGGACAGAAAAGCCCTCTTTGTTCTCTTTATACGGGTCATTCTCCTTCTGATGATTGTGAAAGAGTGCGCCGGTGTCTACTGTTGCTATTATCAGAGGCCACTTTATCTGATTGATGGACAAAACGCACAGCTTATATTTTATATAAAATAACAGTGATGTTTTCACGCAATGAAAGCGTTTTATTTCAACAGTAGTGACCGCAGTGATGACTTTGCAGTTGACAATGGCTTGAGCGGTTTGACTCAGAACTATTCCTGTCTCGACAGAGAGCTGTCATCTGCTCTTGTGATCTGTATCTGCTTGCGCGTTACACGCGAATGGTGCTTTTGTGCATTCAAGCGTTTGAAGCGAATTCGCATCTGACGCCCCAGTTGAAAAATTTGAACTTTGGCATCAATTCGCGGCACGTTAACCAATCAGGAGCCTGCTCGCTGCGGTCATGTGGTAAAGTGATGTGATGAGAAACCCTGCATAATTTAAAAATACTACTATTGTGTCACAAAATTTAGTTTTAAGACTTTTTCAGGTGACAATGTAGTTGTTTAAAGCTCAAATCTGTGGTTTATTTATAAAGAGAGCGCCTATTTAAAAAAAAAATCTTGTGTTTTTGGAATTGTGAGATCCAGGCGATCACCGGGCAATCAGCGCTCATAACCCTGGCGAAGGCAGCCTTTCCTCCGCCAGTCCTTCTGCCGTCTGCCGCTGGCTCTGATGTCCTGTAGTGGTGCATCTTGTGTAGATCTAACGGGCGATCTTTGGTGTCATGAATCTATAATTTGTTGTCTGCCAAATCGTTTTGACTGAGGGCAAAGAGAAGTTTCATAACTTTTTATTTTAAGGATATTTAAATATACATGCAGTGAAGATAATGTAGGAGTCGCCTGGACCACATTTGTGTGGCTATTAATGCTTAATATATATTTTTAATGAAAATGAAAAGAGGCAGAGTGGTTTTTTATGACATATTTCATATTTTATGAGTGCCTTGAACGCGCGTCAATTTCGCATCCAGCTCTCGATTTCTACGCGCGTCCAATTCGCTGCGGACGCGCGAATGCATTCATTGACGCTCTATTCGCGTTTGGTGTGAACGCAGCATGACACGTGTCAATGAGCTACGTACAGAGAGCTGTCATCTGCTCATGTGATGGCAGTGGCCGTCCTGAGGAGAACGTGGGCTGCTCTAACACGTATCAATGAGCGACGGACAGAGAGCAAGCCCAATCCAGTGAAGGCGGTAAAGAAAACAGTGTGTGTCTGTGAAGGCGAGCTGTGAAGGTGTGGATGACGCAGCACGATTCAAAAATACATGTTTCAAGATCGATTTGTAATCGATGCATCGAGAAAACGAGTGAATCGTTACACCCCTAATTATTGGCACTGGAATCTGATATTGGCTACATTTAAAACAACAATGTGAATAGCTGTACTAAAAAATCTGATCTGAGCACAGACTGTGATGACGCGTTTCAACGGTCATCAATATCGTAAATCCTGCAACGTTTTTTGTAATTTCATTTTTAAAAATATATATACATTTATAACACTAATACTTTGTATTTTATTGCTTTTGCATAAAATGACAAAAACAAGTTACCGCTGCTGTGAGGGTGTTACTAATACAGCGTCTATGGGAGTGATGGTGAAAATTAACATCTTAATTTTAAATTAACATCTTAACATCTCATCACATACGTGTGATGGTACATGTCTTCAAATGCACTATTGTGTTGTACTCTGACATTATAAAACAGGACAGATGTATGTGGTGTACCTTTAAATCTGTGGATATACGGCTGCTCGAGGTGTGGCTCGTCAGGTCTGGAGTTAATGTGGTCTTAGGTCTGCGTCGTCCATTTCATCTGGCTGCAGAATTAAAGGCATAGTATTTTAAACAGAATAAAAAAAAGCATACAAATATTTGCAAATACACAAATCTAATATGATACTCACTCTATTTTTTCCCTCTTTTTGAAAGTTGTGAAATCACCATTGTGGCGTTTTTCTTTTGCTATTTGAGTAAATCGGCACACAAAAAAATATTTAATGTATTCATTCACAGCTATAATATTTAACCCAACTATGATGACTTCCGCTCGGAGAAACCTGGAAATGTGAAATGGGTCTATAGAGCACCAAGGCTCGTAGTGTGAACGTCGCCTTAAGTGTACACGCTCAGAAAAGTGTATGTTAGATCAGCGTGTAAATATAAAGTTTATCTGGCAAGGCTTTAAAACGCATGCAAACATAAGCTTTCATGATGGCGAAGATTGCGATGCCACTCTATCGCTGCGCTGCAAAACATGTGTGAACGTAGGGCTGTAACGATTTGACCAAAAATAAAAATCTCGATGAAATTAACATTTTACCTCGATTACGATTAACGAACGATTATTTTCCTCTTCTTTTTTTTTTGCTTTCCTTTTTTGCCCTTATAGTTCACTGATAAGGTTTGTACTGTAAATATTTTCTACTATTAAAGGTGGGACATTTTTTTTCTAATGAAAGTGCATTTCTTTGTGATTTTAAAATACTTGAAGGAAACGGTTGACTTTCAGCAGTTATTGTCTGTGGGGCAGATTTCTGCTTGTTGTACACCAGATACAGATAAATTAACACTATAGGCCTACATTACATTTATCTTAATGCATTAATGAGACAGTGATTGTGTGTGTGAATTAGTCATACCGTATTATTAATTATGAAGCTGTCGTTTGTACTTACTTCAAAAGGTAGACAAATCTATGCCATAACGGTATCTAAGCTACTTTAGTGATGAATCACAGGACGGCGTTGACACTGCGTTTCTGCTGCTCTCTGCGCGCGATCTTCACGGGATGTGTGAGCTTCTGTCTCAGTGTTCGTGTATCACAATATATCAGGCGTTAGTTCAACATAATACGCATCTGATGGTCTAAAAACGCTTCAGTGTTCAAACTGGCAGGGCTTAAAACAAATACAAATGACAAGCTTGTGAGGACGCAAGTGAAAGTGATCTGGCTTCGGGGCACTCGCGCCGTCTGTGTGTGTGTATCAGCGCATATAAGAGCGGCGATTAACTTCCCTGTATAAACTGTGTAAAACATGCAATTACCATAGTAATACTGAGCATCTATAAACAAAGATAACTGCTCCTGCATCTTTCCGTGTGCCTGCAAACTGCACTTGATGTGACTGACGGGGCAGAGTCACGTGACTAAAACCGAAATGGCAAAATTACGTCGGTTAGAGGTTCTAAATTAGTCGATTACTTTTCGATTAATCGTCCAGCCCTATGTGAACGTGCATCATGTTGGACAGTATGTTGGGACGGAGGTTCCAGAAGTGCAACGATCTCTCTACAAGGCAGAACGTGGATATAATAGTTCACAATCTAAGATCGTGATATATCGCACAGCCCTCCTTGTCCTTTGGCAGTTTATCACGTGACGCTCTGAACGCTCTCATCACATACGTGTGATGGTACATGTCTTCAAATGCACTATTGTGTTGTCCTCTGACATTATAAAACAGGACAGATGTATGTGGTGTACCTTTAAATCTGTGGATATACGGCTGCTCGAGGTGTGGCTCGTCAGGTCTGGAGTTAATGTGGTCTTAGGTCTGCGTCGTCCATTTCATCTGGCTGCAGAATTAAAGGCATAGTATTTTAAACAGAATAAAAAAACAGCATAAAAATATTAGCAAATACATAAATCTAATATGATACACATCCATACAGTGTCTATCCACCTTATTTCGCAATGCAAAAGTAACCTATTTTCTTTGAATGCACAAGATTTCTAATTCATCAGCACCATTATGAGTAAAACATAATGCTATTCTATGTGCTGCTGTATTATTAAGACTGACCGATGATTATAAATAAGTACAATTAATTTCCTGTTTCACATGACAGCTTATTTTACATGAGCAGGCTTGAAAGTACCTCTAAATGAGTCCATATCAATTTTCACTTTTCACTTTTAATCCATATATTACTTTATTATGCCAACAAAACAAAAAATGTAGTAAAGATAATATTCTTTTATTCCTTTTTGTTTTTTTATTCTGATATTCCAGCCTTAAACGTGTTTAATTATTATCTTAAGTTAATATGCTAAATTTGACAGGTTAAATTGTACTGTAACAGTCAATATATTAATAATTAGAAAGATCAATTCTATATTTAACCTAGGTTCAAGTAAAAAGTCAGACATTAAATATTACATGACATAACTTTATTACATAACTTTTGGATTATTAAATATGTTTAAAATGTAGACTAATGGAGTGTAAAGCTGCCCAAAGATTATTTTAGGGAAGATTTGCATTACAATAATTATACTCGGTCACAATTTCATCAAAAGATGTCGAATTAACATTTGCAGACATTCAGAATACTTTAACTTTACCTGATGAGATTTATTTTTGCTTTTAAATGCATTTGAATATGTAATGATTATAAAGCTCATTTAATCCTGTCACAACGCACATTCAAGGCAATCTGAGGCTTTATAAACAGCTGAATTCCTCAATGATGGGAAGATTATTAATAATTGTTAATACTTATTCTTAATAATTATAACTTTTCATTAATAAATACATGCGTTATTCAGTTTCCGGGGTCACGTTAACATTACCATGATGAGACTCGCGCTCGACTGTGTAAATATATATATTAAAGTCTGCCAACCGAAAACTAAGTGCAGACAAACACATAGATATGACTAATTTATATGAATCACTATATAAAACATATAAACGTAATGTACTTACCTACTAGGCTGCTGTTTGACAGGGCCGCGATGACGGTCACACTCCGGTAGGATCTCAATAATGCGCCTGCGCGTCTTTAACCAATCAGACAACCGCGCGCCATTTTCAAACCGTCAACGCCCATTATCGTGTAAATGTGTGTACGCTAGCAGTGGCAGATCCCGCCGATAGGCGGAGTGATGAGATACACACAAACACACCAGAAAACTGGTATACCTACTTAAAGGGACATTCAATAAAAAAGCAGGAGGATGTTCCTGAGGTTCATAGAGATGATTTCACGCTGTTTGAATTACAAGGACATGTCCTAGGTCCTTATAATCCCAAATGTCCTTATAATGCTGGTGTGTAAACTGGTGAAATGTCCTTGTAATACACCAAAACCAACACACACACACACACACACACACACACACACACACACACACACACACACACACACACACACACACACACACACACACACACACACACACACACACACACACACACACACACACACACACACACACACACACACACACACACACACACACACACACACACACACACACACACACACACACACACACACACACACACACACACACACACACACACACATTCCTATCTATATTCTGAAGGTGTGTTCATATATAATTCTCTTCAATAAACTCACAATGCTTTTTTTCTGGCTGTTGACAGTATTTTCTGATTTATGGAGTGAAAAAAAAGAGAAATTCAGAATCCCCTCAGTAAAAACCTTTAACTCTAATGTCAACAAAATCAAACAAGAACTTTGAATCTGACTTTATCCAACATTCTGAATATCCAATGTTATATACAATATATAAATGAATATACAATATCCATGTACAGATGTCAGTTCTGAATATTTAAATATTCAGAAATTGGATATTTTACCCTTTTCACCTGCGGTGTCTTGCCTCAGCAGCTCCTGCATAAAACCTATTGAACTTATTTAGAAATAATAAACATATTTAACAGTCAGAGTGTCTCTCTCTCTCTCTCTCTCTCTCTCTCTCTCTCTCTCTCTCTCTCTCTCTCTCTCTCTCTCTCTCTCTCTCTCTCTCTCTCTCTCTCTCTCTCTCTCTCTCTCTCTCTCTCTCTCTCTCTCTCTCTCTCTCTCTCTCTCTCTCTCTCTCTCTCTCTCTCTCTCTCTCTCTCTCTCTCTCTCTCTCTCTCTCTCTCTCTCTCTCTCTCTCTCCTGTAGATGAGCTCATCTCTGTACAGTCGTCCACACAGCAAGAACTGGACTGAGATCAGGATTGACTCTGATGTGAATCTGAAGTCTCTGATTTCAGCTCTGACTGAACTGAAGAAAACTCTAGATGGGACTCTACATGAAAAACTCCGTCAAACTGGTGTGTGAATATCATACAGTGTATAGATTTGTTTTGTAGTAACTGTCTAGGAAAAAAGCAATTTCAAGGAAAATTATGGATTAAATAACCTTTTAGCATCAGTGACCTGTGAATTATTTTATCTCTGTCTGCAAAAGATCACACTGTTCATAAATATAACTGCAACATAACTTCAACCTGCCATGTTAGCATTAGACTGGTGTGATAAAATCACTTACTAAACCCAGTCTATGTAAAGTTTAAATTTAACTCACGTCATAATCAGTTAAAACACTATTACTGTAACTTACTTTAGAGACATGTAAGCAACATGATGTAACTATCCGTGTACAAACACTAACACATCAGCAGAACTCACTACACACCACTGATGCTGCCAATAGAGAGAAACTCACTGTTAACCTGAAATTATTCATATTAATAATTCATCATTATATTGTCATCTGTGTTCACAGGGTTGACGTGGGCTCAGACGTTTGCAGGTACAGTGTGACTGACACAATACACTCACAATACTTCTGTTAATAATCTGTATTATATACAGGGTTGCCCATAACTGGTACAAATAAACGATGCTCAGCAGAAAACGTGAAGGAAAGTGCTTTTGCACATGTTTACTTACTGGAGAAGGATTTGGATATCTAATTTTGATAATAAAAACAATTTAAATTCAATATATATCTAAATATTAACGTTATTGTATTGTTGGTATATAAGCTAAGCTATGAAGTAACTAGTAACTAGTAAATAAATTGTAAAATTTTATAAGTTTCAAGATTTCAATAATTTAGACATGCTTTTTGATTTCAAAAAATGTATTTGACCATTAAAAGAGCCCAAAAACTTAAAATGAAAAAAAAAAAAAAACGAATTAAAAAATAAACATAATATAATCTGCCATGTTGAAGAGAAAAGAAGACGGTGAGGAGAGCAGTCAGGAGGAAAGTGATGATGTCAGCGTGTAGGATAAGTGTGAGCACCAATCAGCTTCTCCCCTTGAGAACCAGACCAAACGAGTTATGTGCACCCCTGAATATATACTGTACATCTGAACATGATTCTGAAGTTGATTGATAATGTCTGATCTCTCTCAGTGGATGTGACTCTGGATCCTGATACAGCGAATCCACAGCTCATCCTGTCTGAGGATGGAAAACAAGTCAGTGCTGGAGACATTAGGCGGAACGTCCCAGAAAACCCAAAGAGATTTGAGGCCATTTGTGTTCTGGCAAAGCAGGGATTCAGTTCAGGGAGATTTTACTATGAGGTGCAGGTGAAGGGAAAGACTATGTGGGATTTAGGAGTGGCCAGAGAATCCATTAACAGGAAGGGGACGATCTCACTGACTCCTGATAATGGATTCTGGACTGTGGCTCTGAGGAATGAGAATCAATATTTTGCTTGTGAACGTCCATCTGTCTCTTTATCTCTGAGAGAGAAACCTGAGAAGGTGGGTGTGTTTGTGGATTATGAGGAGGGTCTGGTCTCTTTTTATGATGTGGAGTCCAGATCTCATCTCTACTCTTTCACTGGTCAGACTTTCACTGAGAAACTCTATCCATTTTTCAGCCCATGCCGTAATGATAAAGGTAAAAACTCAAACCCACTGATCATCTCACCTTTACTGAATTAGAATATGTGAATGAAAACCAAAAGGAAATTTGCACAAACCGGAATCAAGTAGATTTTAACTACAATTATAAAGAAAAGAATATGTGATGGACAAAATGTGTACAAGTGCAAAAATAAACTGTATATTCAGGCCCTTAAAATAATCAGTCACTGATAAAACATCAAATATAATGAAACATTTGTGAGTTATATGTTTTGTGGAAAAAAAAAATATTTCATCACTACATTTGAACGGTCAATTTGTTACAAGTCTATATTTTCTAATCAACACAAAGATTTGTTTGCTTTTCTCTTTCATTTATACTTTGCTGTAACTTTTCAAATCTACAATGAAATTCTACATAATATCCTACATTTCCAAACTTTCCAGAGTGTTTCTATTGTTATTTTGTGAGGAAATCAGTCATTTCAAAACAAGTAATTTTCTCTCTCTTTTCTCTCCAGCTTTTAATATTGAATGTCTTGTGAAATGTTGAGGTTTTTGGTTTATATTGTAATAACTGCAGCATCTGAATAAAGACAAGTGTTCAATTCTATAACTGATATTGATTATAATCTAAACAGATAATTATTATATAAACACATTAGAGAATGAAAGTTCATGAACATCTGCTCACATTAACATTTCAACAGACAGACAGGATAAGAATAAAACGTGGGATATTTATTGTCGAATAAATGATTTTTATCCAACAATAAAGATTGTGAATGAAAACACTAATATTATAATTTAGTGTAGATGACTCTTCAATCTAGTGCATATTCTTCTAGAGAAGCGAGAGCATTAGAAGCTTCACAATGACAGTGTTTTTGCCTTTGGTTTGAGCTCAATATCAGTGAATGCGTGCACCTGAGTGAGCTGACGGCAGTCCATCGATGCCAGGAGCTTCTGAGAGCCGGAGACGGTGGGAACAAACTTCTCCATCAGTGTAACCGTCACAAGCTTCTCCACATCACTGACAGACAGAAAGACAATATCAACTCTCTGGAAGATGTTCACTCTTTAAATATCATATTTAATGCAGTACAATCTATGTTTCTGAACCAATCTAAAGTGCAGGAACACGTCACAGCTGAAATTAAACTGCTGTTAAACACTGAAAGTCTTACCCATACGGGATCTTCCTGACGCTCTGCATTCCCAATCCCTCTATACGGAACAAAACGTTCCTCAACACTTGTGACAGCGGGTTCAGGAACGGGATCTTGACTGTCAACTCTTTCCCCAGCACAGCGTCCTCTAGAGGCTGAAACAGCACAAACACAATCAATGATGGAGAGTTTCTTTATGATGAACTGAATCCAAATACGACGCCTTTAGATGTTTCACCAGTTATAACTTTTAACGTTAATGTGCCATTTCTATTTTATTTAACCCTTGATGTAACTTATATATATATATTTAAAGCTGTGAATTCAGAATTCACTAAATTAAGCACATTTTAATTTGACTAAGATTTTTTTTTACAATGCTGTTAACTGTACAAGTCTTCTTTACCAAGAAATACTATTAAGAATTTCCCCCCAAAACAGATACATTCTTTATGATAATTTAAGCAGTTACACTGAAATAGTTTTTATTGGCGAAAGGCAGCATTAAACCATCAAAATGAAATGTTTGTTTATTAGATTATTGTAATGCTCTACTGGGTGGTTGCCCTGCTCGCTTAATAAACAAACTCCAGCTGGTCCAAAACACAGCAGCTCCAGTTCTTACTAGAACCAGGAAGTGTAGATGTATAAAGTACTAGAGACACATACTTGAGTAAAAGTACAAGTTCCTTATCAAAAAAGTGACTTGAGTAGAAGTTGAAGTGCTCTTTAAGCACCACACTTAAGTAGAAGTACTAAAGTATTCAACATTTTTTGTACTTAAGTATTGCAAGTAGTTTATTTTAAAATGTACTACTCAAGTACTGAAAGTAAAAGTACAAGTATTGTCAAGTCAAGTCAAAATGGTAAATGGTAAATGGACTGCATTTATATAGCGCTTTTAACAGATCTACGGCCATCCAAAGCGCTTTACATTTGCCTCACATTCACCCATTCATACACTCATTCACACACCGACGGCGGAAGTCAAGTCACCTTTATTTATATTGCGCTTTTTACAATGCAGTTTGTGTCAAAGCAGCTTTACAGTGATAACTGGTATATCATTTTTTAAAATAATATAATATAATATAGCCTAATATATAGGCCTATAATATAATAGCCGAGAATTACATTTAAACTTGTGTGAATTAAATAAACTCAAAACCTTTTTATTTAAAGCTTTTAATTTTTATTTTGTTTTATTTGCCTCTATTAGGATCTAAATCTGAGTTGTCATGCATTCCCAATTAAGTTGAATAATTCAAATAAGATTAATGATTCAGGTATTTCCATTCAGAACAACTAGTTACTGACTGGCGCTTGCCAAAATGTTACTCACCTAATGCAGACTAATACACATTGCTGAAGCAGATTGATGCTGTCTAGGTCTGGAGCGAGATTTACGTAAGGTAATGTGGAAATATTGAAAGATCCTCTCAATTACAGCGTGCTGCAGTTCTGTTTTCCACCACAGATTTACATGGGAAAATTGTGGGACGCTGTACAGTGTGCACACACTTATCAGATTATATTTTAATCACGTAAAGAAGTAAAGAAAAAAAGTAAAAAACAAAAAAACAAAGAAACAATTAGGCTAGAAGCAACAATAATCAAAAGGTGAACAGTTATTAATAAGCAACTTAAATGTTTATTGTTTAATTATTATTCATTAAACTTGTTATTAAATGTTCATTTATTAAACATTAATAAATGTCAATTTCAAGCAATACAGTAATATTTAAATAATAGTTGAGTTAAAAAAATAAAAAATAAAAACATTCAACCCAACCGCTGGGTTAAAACACCCTAATTGCTGTGTTTGTCCCTTTTCCAACTTGTTTTTTTTTTTTTTTTTTTAACCCAGCATTGTTTAGAGTGCACTACCTTTTACTGAAAGGTTCTTTTATGGCATCAGCGTGTAAAAACTTCCTTTTGGAACCTTTATTTTTAAGAGTGTGTAGTGAAGTATTGCATTCTATTAAATATTATAATATAGTTTAAATTGGTTCAACAGGAAGGGAAAATCCTGTCCAAAAATTATTAAGGCTTGATGTTAATTTCTTTCAGTGATTTTCCTTTTCTTTCATTTTACTCTAGGCCTGATCAGTTTGTTATCCCAAATAGTGGGTAGGTGTGTTCGGCTAATGTAGCCTAAATAAATTACTGAACAAATGACTACCAGAAAAAAGAAAAAGAAAAAGAAAGAAAGAAAGAAAGAAAGAAAGAAAGAAAGAAAGAAAGAAAGAAAGAAAAGATAGCATCCTCAACAAACAAGATATTACCTTAAGTTTGATGATTATGGACATATAAAATAAATATATATTTATATATATATAAATGTGTAGCTATATAAAAATACAAAAAATTAATAACAGATGTTAAATAAAAAGGTAATGAAAAGGGTATATGTTAAGTGTTTTTTTTTTTAGGAGGGGTGTGTGGAGCAGGGGGCCCTCCAACATAAAGTTTGCCTAGGGCCTCCAAATGTGTAGAACCGGCCCAGGCCAAAACTAACTAATTTAAAGCTAAACTGAAACAGAAACCAGCGTTATAACCTGGCTATCTCTCTAATACTAAAACTGATATGTTGTGTGTGAGTGTGAGGCGCCGACGCATTCACTTGAATTTTCTTATAAAAGCGGAAACAACTTAAAATACTCAGACATTTGTGGTCAAATATATGTAACACTATTCAAATCTGTGAAGGGTTAAATAGGCCTATTATTTTTGTACATTTTTATTTCCTTTCTGTATCACTTTTATTTCCTTTCCTTTCTCAAAAATGAACCAAAACTAGCCTGTAGTCTATTGTTGCATTTTTAGCCTTTCATTTTGGTAATAGGCCTAATTAATTAAGTAAAATAAATTTCACGCACAGAAATAGGCTATTTATTCCCTCCATATAATTGAATCCTATTTTATTTCCTTCACAGCGCAGCAGGTGGGTGATGATGATGATGAACTCTCATGTTCTGTTGTTTATTCTGCTATTGTTCATGTAGGCTAAAACTAAACCCCTGGGATTTTTTTAATGATTCACAAACACATTTCAATTCTAATTTAATCTTGTCGGTTAAAGATGATCGTGTAAGTTGAGAGTCAGGGGGAAAACCCAGAAAATGATATTGAAAAGGAAGGCAACACTAATTTTCGTTTAAGTTTTTCAACTAATATTTATATTTTCATATGTTTTCGGTTTATTTCGATTAGCATAAATGTTTTAATCATTTTTATTTCTTAATTAGGCCTAACTATAATAATCCTGTTTGGGTAAATTTTCCCGATGTATAGCCTAAGTCTATTAATATTTACAAAGATTCACAAATTATTTAATTTCGTCAGTGACAATCTCAGGGCTGGGAGTCTGACGCTCATCGAGGCCAATAAACCTACAATATTGTTGAAAACATTACTTTTAAGAATAATGCTGGGAAAGTGATAATGACGTGCCTCTTTTGCCAATTTTAATTTATCAGTTTTATCTTGATAATAGGCTATGACAGTATGCTGTAGCAGGAATGTTATATAAATCGTTTGTTAAAAAGGCACGATTTTGTGAGCACTATTGGCGAACTGAATGTGAATAGCCTACTCCTCTCCTCATCCCCCACAGCGCCAGGCCTGCTCTACAGCGTGGTATTTTTGTTCATTATGTTAATAAAAGTTCTATGTTTAATATAGGCCTACGAGAGTTTTTGTTTTGCTCTTTTCCATTGAAGCAATTGATGCAGAATCGCTAATTGCGATTAAAAATTGAAAGTAAAATGTTAACGGCCAATTAAAAGCGAAGGAAAGACAGCAAAAGTGAGGATAGCAAATAAAGTGTGACATATAATAATGTTCATTATGTTAATTACATTTCTAGGGAAATGTTTAATTTAAGGGATGTCAAATAGGAATAACAGTTTCATTAGCCTTATTATATTTCAAATTTGTTGGTTTTTTGTTTTGGTCTATAGGCTACATGGTGAAAACAAATGTAACACACACACTTAGCAGCAATTTAATATTGCATTAATAACACTGAAAATATGAAAAAAAGCTACTGCGGGGCAAAGGATCGCGGTCGCCTTTTGACGCGTCCATGGTGATTGTTGTCCCTGTGCGCCACCTAGTGGATAGCCTATTTTGCAATTATTATAAATGACTGCATATCCTACTATATACTGCAAGGAATGCGTCTGCTAAATGGTTTAATTTAAATGTAAACAAAACATTAAAATAATTATAAAAAAAGAGTGCAGTAGCCACTGATAGAGAATACTGAATGGAACTGAATAGAGAATAGCCTATCATTATATATAGCCTATAGATCGGTGGTAGTAGCCCGTCATGTGCTTTGGCTACATATGTAGAGGCATTTACATTTTGCATTTAAAAACACAATGCCTTAAGCTGTTTAAGGCATTGCCATTAAAGTGAAATAACCGGACATAAACATATGAGCTTGATAAAATTGCACGTTTTGGAAGAAAATTTCAGATTGCACTTAGAGGCTTTTTCATCTGAAATCTTTAAATATAAATTAAAACACATGAATACAAATGAGAGCGTACTTAGCCTATAAATGTTAACAACAGATTTAATTAAATTTACTGTAGGTTTTTTTTAATTATCTGTGCATTCATGTTTCTGTGAAATACGCTTTAGGTTACACAGAAGAAAGATGATATTCTGATATAGCAGCAGAGGACTGTTATTTTGGTGAACGAACTGATGATGATGTCACTGTCTCAGATTTGATTCACCAATCGGCGGAAAGGGGCGTGTAATGACCGCCCACAAGTGGAAAACGAGATTTGAAGTCGTGTTTCTGTTTTCTATCCGTGACCCGAAAAAACGAAAATCCAGCCAAAATCTCATTTTCCGTTTTTGTTTTACAAACGAAAAAACGACCGTTTTCGCGTTTCTGCATATTTCATTTCTAATTGGAAAACAAACTATCAAAACGTACACGGACCTTTTTGCTTGTTCAATTTACTTTCTATTTTAGTCTGCTTTTTGCCAGTTGTCAATCGGCTCACATCATCACGTTCGAAATATTGTCTCACGCAGGTCTTAACTGTCTCTCCAATTCGTGCGTTTCCTTTACGTTGAAATGCCAGGGGTTCTTTGTTAGACATTCTCCACCTTTTTTTTGGAGAAACCCAATGCTGCCTCTGCGTACTTCCTCAGCCTGTACTTCCGGATAATTTTACCCCCGGCACATATTTTCGCAATCATCTGCCTTTCCTTTTCGCCAGTGGCATTTTGGTAGCGTGCTCTTAGGTCGTTGGTAAGGGCCGCATGGAAAAGGAGACGTTTCCTTACCACTGTAGGTGAACTTCGCAGCTCGAGGTTTATCTTTGACCTTGGGGACATTTGTTGTTTCTTCTGCCGTTGGCATCTTTTCTTAAATTTCTCCTTCTGTTTGCATTCCTTTTTCAGCTCTTTTTCCAGCCGTGACAGCAGTGAAGTTATTTTTTTGTGTGTGTTGTTTTGACCGTTTCCTTCCCTCTCGATGTTGTCTTGAAGGGCCTGGTTCTTGGCAATCTACTTCTTGGTGACCAGACTCGGGACTCTCTGGTGGTGTGGAAAGGATGTTGACTGCAACTGCAGTAGCCTTCTTTGCTGCACTGGTCTTTGCCTGGTCAAGTCAAGTCAAGTCAACTTTATTTATATAGCGCTTTTCACAAAGTAGATTGTTTCAAAGCAGCTTTACAGTGTTAAACAGGAAAATAATGCAGCATAATTTTATTCAGCCGCATAGCCACTCCGGAAAAAACACTGATGTCATCAGCCCATCTCAACCATCACACAGCGACAGTGTGGGCTTTAGATCAATAATTCGATCAGTAATTTAGTTTAAATGGTTAATTTAGTTTATTATTTAGATTTATTTCGATGTTTATTTGAAAAATGTGTGTTATGTAGTTATTAAAGAAAGTAGTCAAAAGTTTGAACATCATATTGTTTTTATTATTTCAAATGATTAAGCTAAAGGACAATCACAATGTTGGTAGGTAATTTTTCTACATATTGTCATATAAATAACCTGAAAATACTGTAGTTCATTAAGATTAAATCTTACTATAACCACTCTTACTAAAAAAAAAAAATGGGGTAAGCACACTTATATTCTCATTTCAAGAGGTGTTCTGAGTAAATTATTTGTTTGTAACACTTTACAATATAGTTTGATTTGTTAACATTACATTAGTTAATGTATTAGACTAATAACTAACATGAACTAACCATGATCAATACATTTGTTACTGTATTTATTAATCTTTGTTAATCTTAGTTAATAAAAATACAGCTGTTCATTGTTTGTATATGTTACTTCACAGTGCACATTAACTATGGAAACAAATAGAGAGCAATTTGAGCGCAAGACGCTCGTGTTGTTTTAAAGGGGTGGTAAACCACGATTTCACTATTCTAACTTTAGCTACCGTGTAATGTTGCTGCTTGAGCATAAACAACATCTGCAAAGTTACAACGTTCAAAGTTTAAAGCAAAGGGAGATATTTGCTTTTAAAGAAATCAGTTTCTAAGAACTACAGCAAACGGCCAGTAGGGACTACACACATTCCTCCAGGGTTGGTGACATCAACAGGCTCAATATTTACATAAAACCCTCCTCCGAGAATATTAAATAAGGGGGGGTGAGGCCATTTTGTATCGCGGCGCTGTTGTGGTATAGTTAGGCTGGAGTGGTGTTGCCGCGATGCCGAGGAAACGCTGTTATTTTCATCCGGATTGCAGGTCTGGGGTACTTGCTCTGTTCAGCCTTCATAGGGACGGGGGTGCGTTGCAGAGCGTTTAACATACAGCATGTTATATGCACATGTGTGTATGAGACAGAGGGGAATCAGGCGCGCGCAGGGCTCCCTGCAGCACATCTAACAGAGGAAAACATCCACCATCTTCGCGATTTCAATGCCAGATTTGCACGTCAGCTGTGTGAAAAAAACACTGCCGGTGCGTGGATGCACGACGCGCGCGCTGCACATTTCACGGAGGACAACACAAACTTCCACAAACTTCGCGAGTTCAATACAGGATATGCACAACGGCTTGTCCTGAAAGCTGGATTTACAAACAGAAGCTGTTTACGGGCCACAACCTGTAAGTCTGATTTATTTTTCATCGATGTGTTTTCCTGTAATAGGTTGTAGCAAGGAAGTAAACAGATGACAACACTGTTCTGCAAACCAGTCTGTTAAATGCTCATTCATACTTAACGTTATCCGACGAACACCTAACGTTACAAACACTAACGTTAAAATCTCAACAGCGAACTTGGCATTAGTGTAAATGATTCTTTGATTAGAGCTTTTATGTATTGTTTATCTACAGGCATGCTAAACATGGTTCTGTGTGTGATTTGGCTAACTTACTAGTAAAGCCAGTGTTTAGTGTTTGTTTTGGGTTAGTTCTTGCGACAGATATTTGGCTATAATCGTTCTAAAAATACAAAAGTTAAAGTGCCATTCAGTAGCGATCATTATAGATCCGCAGTCTTTACTCTTGAGGACTGAACAGGTTCTGCTCGATCATCTTCACTCAAATGTTCTGGGTCTGATTCGGGCTCAGATTGGTATGGTTTTATTGACGCCGTTGTTTCTAACACTGACCAAAGCACAGCCTCCGGTAAGGGGCGTGACGTTTCCGACATACGTGCACTAGGCGTTTAGCGAATCACAACACACTGGGCCAGCTAACCAATCAGAGCCCATCGCGTATTTTTGAGGGACCGGCTTCATACAACCCGGAAAGCATCAAGTTTTACAAGGAGGGACAGAGCAGTGTAGAATAAAGGTCAAATATATGAAAAATAAGGCAATTTTTTTTAAAACGAAGCATGAACACATGTTACAATGCACCCCACAAACACAAGCAAGCCTTCAAAAGAATGTGTTTTACCACCCCTTTAAAGACAGTGAATGCGCGCTCGCTCTCTCTCTCTCTCGCGCGCGCTCTCTCTCTCGCGCGCGCTCTCTCTCTCTCTCTCGAGCGCTCTCTCTCTCTCTCTCTCTCTCTCTCTCTCTCTCTCTCTCGCGCGCGCGCGCACTCTCTCTCTCTCTCTCTCTCTCTCGCTCTCTCTCTCTCTCGCGCTCTCTCTCTCTCTCTCTCTCGCGCTCTCTCTCTCTCTCTCTCTCGCGCTCTCTCTCTCTCTCGCGCGCGCGCGCACTCTCTCTCTCTCTCTCTCTCTCTCTCTCTCTCGCGCGCGCGCGCGCGCGCTCGCTCTCTCGCTCTCTCTCTCTCTCTCTCGCTCTCTCGCTCTCTCATGCGCGGTAATGTGGGTTTGGAATGGAATGATTCGTAAAATTTGTATAATTGTAACGAGTAACGATGCAGCACATAAAAAAATATCGGAGTAAAAGTATTAAACTCATCGGAAATATGTACTGAAGTAAAAGTGGAAGTAGGAGAAAAAAATAATACTCTAGTAAACCTACAGATACTGCCTTTTAGTACTTAAGTACAGTAGTGAAGTAGTTCTACTTCGTTACTATACATCTCTGAGTATGACCATATTAGCCCAGTTCTGTCAACACTGCACTGGCTCCCTATTAAACATTGCATACATTTTAAAATCTTGCTGATTACTTACAAAGCACTAAATGGTTTAGCTCCCCAATACTTGAGCGAGCTCTTAAAGGGTTAGTTCACCCAAAAATGAAAATTCTGTCATTAATTCCTCACCCTCATGTCGTTGGACACCCGTCAGACCTCCGTTCATCTTCAGACACAAATGAAGATATTTTAGTGTAAAGCTGATGCTGAGAAAGGCTTCAGATAGGCCTCCATTGGCATTCAGTACATTGACACTTCCAATATCCATGAAAGGCACTTAAAACGTCGTTACAAAGTCCATCTCACCACAGTGACTCTACAATAATTTTACGATGCAACGACAATAGTTTTTGTGCGCAAAAAAAAATCAAAATAACACCTTTATCCAGCTTGTTCTTGTCTT
Organism: Gobio gobio; assembly: GCF_949357685.1. NCBI lineage: Eukaryota > Metazoa > Chordata > Actinopteri > Cypriniformes > Gobionidae > Gobio > Gobio gobio. Next base: position 4,017,331 of record NC_137117.1, on the reverse strand, counting down.
CCGTGTGTGTCTCCACGACGCATGCGCGAGAATATGAGCAGATCCGGCGTTCTTACGGGTGTCCAACGACATGAGGGTGAGTAATTAATGACAGAATTTTTATTTTTGGGTGAACTAACCCTTTAACATATTATACTCCATCACGTCTACTGCGGTCTCAAAATTCTGGCCAGTTCAAATCAACTGCAGGCGGTCGATCCTTTTCCTATTTAGCACCTGAAATCTGGAACAGTCTTCCTAGCATTGACACACTCTGTCAGTTTAAAGACTAAAAACACATCTCTTTACTGTGGCATACACATAGGACACTTTTTCGATTAAATGATTGTTAGGCTGCATTAACTAGGTCAGCCGGAACCAGGAACACTTCCCATAACACCAGGGCTGCGTTCAGCCCCGACACAACGTTGCAAAACGTTTTTTAATCGGAAACGGTGCTGCCTTGAACACCCTGTTCTTTTGACACAAGAGTTGTAACTATGGCAGCTGAGAAGGCCATTCTTTGTGTTATTTTTGAGGAATTTTCGGAGCCTGATGAAATCGATATAAATACGTGTTTAATACTGCAAAATACATGCAATCACTGCCCTTGCCGTCCAGAATAAAAGACAACATCCCAATCCCATTTAATGAACCTTTCTTATCTCCTGGTAATCAATTCTAACTTAAATCATTTTCTTACTTTTTTAATAGCTTGTATTTTCTTTCTCACTTTATGTCAAGCACTTAATTACCATATATGAAATTTGGTATATAAATAAACTTGCCTTGCAATTAAGCTAAAGATATAAACACATACATCATCATGTTGATTATATATATATATATATTACTATTAAACTCTTACAACAATCATGTTTACAACTTTTCTTCCATTGTGTGAGCTGTCTCTTTAATACCGCGTGGTTTATATACATTTTGCCGCTGATTGGGCTGACATTTTTGAAACACCCACCAAACGAGATCAAACGCATCTCAAACCCGTTGCACACCGTTTCCAGGAAACATGACGTTCAACCGGAAACCATAGCAAAACGTTGCGCACCGGTTTGAGCTTTGAACGTGCCCCAGACCTGATGTACTCGTTACATCATCAGAAGAATGGCATCTACGCTAATGATAGTCTCTCTGTTTTATCCCGAAGTTTAGTGCAGTCAGCCGGATCCGGGCCTCGACTGAGCTTGGTTTCTCCCAAGGTTTATTTTTCTCCATTAGGTCAACTGATGCCACCTGATGTCCTTGCCACTGTCGCCTTTGGCTTGGCTTGCTCAGTTGGGGACACTAAAATGTTAACTAAATATCCAAATAAATCTAATTAGTAAACTAAATTAACCATATAAACTAAATTACTGATCTGCCCACATTGTCACTGTTTGATAATTGAAATGATCTGATGACATCACCGTTCTGTTGCATTATTTTTACTGTTTAACACTGTGAAGCTGCTTTGAAACAATCTGCATTGTGAAAAGTGCTATATAAATAAAGTTGACTTGACTTTATTGCTTATCAATTTCCAAGATTTTCTGTATCAGGGGTTTTGCTTTACTTTTTAATGGCAAGGATCCCTAAACAATCCCCTTGTGAGATCAATTCTTTATTAGGCTTACAATATATAATATAATTATAACAGCCTATAATATAATAACACATGATAATTCTCTCAATGAAACCTGTAAACCGCATTCGCCGGTTCTAACACTATACACGCGATACTAATTGCGGTTGACCAGAGCACTGCAATTATTTCTCATCTAAACTACAATCAAATGGATTTCTCCCTGCATTTTGCGTCTGTCTGCACGTGCGCAGCTTAGAGGGAACATTCGTCAGTAAGCGCGGCGGTAGAGCGCAAATGACGTGTGATTTTTCAAATCTGAAACCAGCGCATTTGATTTGAAATGCGATATCTGCACTGCCTGTAGTTAGGCCCCTGGGTCGGCTTTAATAACAACTAACAATTATGGATTTAAAAAAAAATAAAATTTACCATGCCTTCATCGTTTATTTTTTAGCAACTTTACAAAAGCCTTTATTGTTTTACTCTATGTTAAGTGTGTGCCACTTCTAACAATCGGCAATTGTATAAACTGTGATAATAACTTGATATTTGCCACTGTTGTCATAAAAAATTAAGGAACTTAACAAAACTACACATAATATTCTAACAGTTTCTTACACTGTTTTCATCAGGGATGAATCAGGAACTGCTTCATATTCATGATTATGGGCGGAGCTCTATGACATCACTGCATGTGTGTGAAGACTTCAGTGAAAGTGAAACTGAACAGATGAACCTGAAGCTTCTTCACAACAACATTCAGAAACTCTGAAATCAACGATCAGATCTGATATTCACTCACAGGTAAGCGATGGGAATGTAAGTTCACTAGTTTAATGTCATGATGCAATATAAGAATGTTTGTGTCACATATCAGAAACAGCTAGTGTGTGAACTGCAGACAGAATAAACGAAGTTCAGTGAAAATCATACCCAGATAGCAAAAAATATCGGCACGGCTTCTTTTTGCCGCCGGCCCTAAGCTGTCGGCTATAGGTGCGTCCCGCTGGCGGTGATGAAACGTTTGCCGCCGAATACGTCACTCCCATTTCTTGCGGGCCGCCGGCTTCATTTTCTCTGGCGGTTGCCTCCGCCTAATGGACCGCGGCCGGCTGGCGGCAAGCCGCTTTGATATACAAGGATTTCTACTCTCAAATTCGACCAGCCACGTTGGCTATGTTTGGCTTGTTGGGAAATAGAGTGGAACTGACAGCATTTTAACTAGTTCTCACATTTGAAGCGATTATAAAATCATAATAGCCTAGCCTATATGTGAATTATATCAAATATTAGTTTTTTTTGCTCCAAAGCCATTAGGGTTTATAACAGATTCTTGACTCTTGATTCCATGATAAGGTTAGGTTTAGGAAATTACATTTAAATTTTCACTTGATTATTTGCATGTTGAGTGTGTTTAAACAGTGTTGGTCAATTTGACCCATAATGGATGTAATACTTTTTTTTTTTTTAGCATAATAGGAGGGTTAAGAAAGTTTGAAAGTTCATTTTAGGATATTGAACACTTTTATTTTTGTATTGCCCTTTTTCTATTTCTTTTTGGACTGACTTTAAAATAGACATGACAAAAAATTAGAACTTAGAACTTCATGACATTTTACTTTGTTTTCAAAACCCATATTTTTCTGAAAAACAAAAATATATTATTAATTATTTAGGAAAAATTATACATTCATAAGACAAGAATAACTCAAAAGAAGCCCTCTAATATTACCTTTTATAAAGCTGATTTTTACAATATACTTTGAAACCCTTTCAAACATGAGGTCGCAAAACAAAAAGCTTACAAAAACAGAAACCTGAAAGCTTTTCAATTTCATGTGACTGCCTTAATATTATAAAGTATTTTCTATCTCAGAATTCTTATTTTTATTATTTATTTTATATACATTGTTATATTTGTTGTTATTCTTTGTTCTACATATTCGGAACTGTACCACAATGCTTTATTATTTTTATTTTTCTCTCATTGTACTTTTTGTATATTACTTGTCTATAAATGTACTAATTTAAATAAAAATAAAACCAAACCAAACAGAGAAGTACCTCCACCGGCCGAGAGGGGCAGTATACCTAAAAAAGACGGAAGACAAACCGGAAAAACGTATGAAACAGATTTACCAACAGCGGCCGGCAACTCATCACACGGTTTTAGTATTTGAAGAGAGGAGATCAGAAAATATCCTCGACTACGAGCGTTTAAGTAAGTACATGTTTCCTTTTTGTGTAACACAATATTATGTTCATTTTTGATGTATATACCGGTAGTAGGGGTGGTTAATCTGTCTGATTTCCCGATTCGATTCGATTACGATTATTAACGATTCTTGATTAGCGATTATTGATTTTCCATTTCACAACAGTAAACGAAAATACACTGCAAAGTTTATACTCCATTATACTCCATTTGCAATTATACCTATTGCATGCACATCATACTTCTCTATATATAAATATATATATATATTTTATGTGAACCACTTATTTTTAAGTCTACAGTTTCTCACTTATCATATCCACTTATTTTATATTTTATATTTTTATTTTATTTTTTTATTTTTATCTTATTTCCTATTTTTATCTTACTTGATTTATTTATAACTCTACTTATGTTAATACTTTTTATTCTAATTTTATTCTATTTCTATTTTAATTTCCCCTTGTGTTCTTGTAACTGTTATTTGCACTGTCCATGGAGCGGACCTGTTTACATTTCACTGCCAGTTGTATATTGTGTATATAACTGTGTATGTGACAAATAAAACTCTTGAATCTTGAATCAAAGTGATTGCGGTATAAAAAAAAAGTCAGCTACTGAATTACTTAACTCTTTTATTGAGTAACAACAACTCAAAGCACTTGTCGTGTAGTGTCGTGTAGTTACACAGAAATGAATACATCACATTGTGTTGTGACTCATCAAGTTGAACTAAACAATAACAAATAAATGAAAGGCTTATTTCCTTTAGGAAGTAGATCAGAACCAACATACTGTAGAAATTGGACAATTTTCTTCTAGAAAGACAACGTGTTCAGGTGGAGGAAGACTGCAGGTTGCAGTCGAAACATGTCAAGGTAAAGAAGAAGTTTTTTCTCCAAACACCTTGTCTTTCTAGAAGAAAATTGTCCAATTTAATCATTAAGAAGACAAAATGAACATTTTTGAACAACTTACTGTAGCTTCAGCTTATATACTGTACTGTAGAACACAGTGACAAAATGTCAATAGTGATGGATGCGGTGCGCGCGTGAGGGGGGCGGGAGCGCGTGGAACGCTCGAGCTCCTCTCGTTCGTTTCCTGACGTGAGAAAGACAAAAGGGGAAAAAACGACAGAAGAAAAACGGGTTCGTGTCGGAGGAGTGTCGAGGCCCGTTCGGTTCCGTGAGCGGGAGCCGCGGGTCGGTGCAGCGGAGCGGCGGTGTGTTTCCAGCATCAGTCCGGCTGTGTGTGTGTGTGTGTGTGTGTGTGTGAGATCCGCTCATCGCGTCCTCAGGATCGCCTTAATTCCCGCGAATGTGCGCGTCGATGTGTGTCGCGCTCGCTCATCTGAAGCGCTCATAAATCTGCGGATTGAAGGCGTTTATTCGGTGTTTGTGCGCGAATCTGAGCCGTGCTAACGCGCTAATGCTAATGTGCCTGAGCTCCAGAGGAGGCGAGGCGGGAGGATTTCTAGAGTGTTCCCTCAGAATCATCTCAGCATTAACGACAGATTTACATTCATCTAATGAACACACACACACACACACACACGGTGGTAGTGTCAGGTTTAGATAAATAAAAAAATCGATTTTTGAAAATTTAATGATCGATTCATGCTCGTCCATAACATACTCGCGATTAATCGATAATTGATTTTTTTCACCACCCCTAACCGGTAGGTTGTTTTAATTTGTTTGTGCCGACACGCACGCTGCTAGTCTAGAGCACAATACACAGTGCTAATACGTGCTGTTTCGCCTTTTTTACACACTGAGTTCAAGCATGTTCTACATGTTAAAATGTATCTAGCTACTGTAGGTAAATTAGCCAAAGCTTTACATCTAGAAAGACTTAAGTTTAACTTTTGGTGTTTTTTAACAAAACAGAATGATGTATATAGGTTATTTAAATTATTTTGTTAGTCCGAACAAGCATGCTGCTAGGTCAGTTTTAGCAAGTGTTAGCTAACATGTGCTGTGTTGCTACTGTTCTTCTAGCATTTAAGGTGATTTATGAGTTATTTCTCTGAACTGCTGTACTTTTTATGTTTGAGGACAATGCAGTTTACTTGAATCACTACACTGAATGAATACATTTTACTGTTCCACATTTGGCTGACCAGTTTTCCCCCCCACAGCATAGCTACTGTATATTCTGTATATAACGTTAACAATGTGGTTTTGTTCACATTTTCTTGCAGATACCTTGACCAGAGCACAATCGGTTATCTTCATCCAAGAGACCTACTGTTGGACAATCGTTTCGGCTTTCAAGGTAAATAAATTGTTAGTCACAATGTCTAGTTACTGGGCTATAAGGAGAAGAATATTGAAAGGAGTTGAGATGGACAAACAGGAAATTGCAGATGTTGGAAACTTTAACAGTATGGAAAATTGTGCCTTTAGTTGTTGTTTTATTTATATATATATATATATATTTTTTTTAATGTAGATTTCCAGAATGAGAACCAAGCCCTGAGGGAAAGCAATGCACGAGCAGGTGAGAACATGCACTCTTTCTTAAATTTTACTTCTTTGACTGTGATGTAGGTCCAAAATTACCAAATGCCTTTCATTTTGTAGCTTCGGATGGCAGCGGCTCACTTCAAGAGCAGGTGAAGCAAGTGAAACAATGTTGATGACGTTTGCTCGTACTGGGCAATCAGGTACAACTTGCAAACAACACCTGTGGTTGTTGGTTTAATTCCCACTGGGGCCACCTGTACATGTAGTAGACCTAGTTGTAAATGTCATAGTTTAGTAGTTGAGGGACCAGGACTGACTGCTTTATTCTTTTATTCGGTGAACCCCTGTAGGTGCAGATACTAATGCTGCAACGTCTTGGAGAGTTTGGCGATGTTGTGCGTAGCATGGACAACAAAATGGACACTATGCGGCAACATTTCAGTGCCAATGTGTCTTTTGGAGAGTTATCCCTGCCAGGGGGTCTGTTACTCCCCCTAGACAACCCATTTGGCGTTGCTTGACAACAGTTTGAGGCAGGATAAAGAGCTCCAGTAAGTGTGCTGATTTTGTTTATAATGCTGTAGGGTAATCTAAAAAGTAAAATTTAAGATTGTACACTGCATATTCTACAGTCTGAATCCACAGCCTGTCACATTTTTATATTTATGTATGAGAAGCTTCAGAGATATGTAATTTGTAACACTTTTTTGTATTTTCAGCTTCGGTTTTTGGCAATCAAATGTGGGAGGGATCTAAAAACAACCGTGTGGCGAATGCTTCAGAGTATCTTCTCTAATCACCTTTCCATTAATACAACCTGGACTGGTGTAGGGGATAAAGCATGTTTTAGAGACATGTTCCTGAAGACCATTGTTCAAAGTAATATATATATATAAATATATAAATTTGATATATATTTAAGTAGATGTGTGTGGCCTTATGCCATTCAAATGGAATGACAGATCTGTATTTTCTACAGGAGCCATCCGGAAGATCCCGGCAACCCAGGATGCCACTGATGAGGCGGTCCAGGTTAACGTTAGGTTTTTTTTTTATTCCCTGTGACCCTGCCTTGAAGGCAGCTCCTTGGATGGATATGGGATGGCGAGGTTGTTTGTCCTTTATATAGGCGCACAAGAAATCACTGAAGATAAGCCAATTTGCGCTGCCTCATTCTGGAGGTCGGGGAAAACCAGAGAACCCATAGTCAGGCTTGTTATAATGGTCTGTTCTAACTACTGTTCTATTCTTCTCCAGAACTTTACTCTAAATTATTACCATTTATCCTATTGTTAGAAATGGCTTGTTAAATGTGATGTTATACCTCGATTTATTTGGTATCCTGCACATTCTTTGGTACCAAATATCCTCATTATTTGATATAATGTTTAATGGTACACTCTTAAAAAAAAAGGCTCGTAATCATAGGGGAACCTTTTTTAGTGCTATATAGCACCAATTTTGGTGCTTCAGTGGTTCTTCAGCGGTTCTTCAGAGGTGCTATATAGCACCTTAGTCAAAGAACCGGTGAAGAACCTCTGAAGAACCGCTGAAGAACCAAAATTGGTGCTATATAGCACTAAAAAAGGTTCCCCTATGATTACGAGCCAAGAACCATTTTTGGTGCAATATAGAACCTTTTTTTTTTTAGTGTTTAATTCTTTTCATCCCAGAGCTGACCTCTTTGTTATTAACAGATATTGTAAGTGTTATAATTTGCTTGTAAGGCTGTTTTTTTTTTTTTTTTAAACCAAATTTAATTTAAACATGCAGGTTCTTTAGTAAAAATGTTTTTTTTTTTTATTATTTATAGGCCTATTTAAGCTTATTTATTGTCTGTTATTTGTATTTCATTTATATTATCTTGTATCATTGACAGTTACTGTACTTTGAAATGTGGAATAAAAATGCCAAATTTATCTGGTTTGTTCAATTATTATCCATCATAAACTGCATGTTACAAATATATGAATAATAAATAAATAAATGTATATTATTTATTACACAATAAGCGGAGGCAGATCGCTCGAAAAAAGCGTTTGCCTCCGCCGGGCCGCCTTCTGGTATAAAGGCGGCGGAACGGCGGTTTGCCTGCGGGCCGGCGGCGGAACGAAGGCGGTAGGAAGCCGGCTGCCGCCGGCGGTGCGCCGTCAAACGTGTTTGCGATTACGCAATTCTGACGCTTCTACAGCCGCCGGATCACCGCCGGTGGTCCGCCGACTCATTGCTATCTGGGTAACTCCATTAAACAGAAATGACACTTGGTGTTTATTTAGTTATTGTGTTGTCTTCTATAAAAGATCTTATGATGGTATTAAAATGTTTCAGTTTTGTGGCTCTCAGAGACGCATATTTAGTTTCTGTTTATTTTCTTCAGTTTGTTCTTCTCAATAGTATCAGCTGCAGTGCCACAGATTCATCAGAAATGACAGACCCGCGTCTCAGACCAGAAGTTAAAGTGTTAGTTCACCCAAAAAGACCTTCATTCATCTTCAGAACACAAATGAAGATATTTATGATGAAATCTGAGACTCTCTGACCCTCCGTAGGCAGCAATTTAATGACCACTTTCAAGGTCCAGAAAGACATTGTTAAAATAATCCATGTGACTACAGTGGTTCAACCTTAATTTCATGTTTTTCTTCTAACTGATACAAAAAAATGAGTAAAAATCTGCATACTAGTCTTTTTACTACTTTGTGTGTATGAAGGGAAAATATTAGAGGTCGACCGATAGTGGATTCTACCGATACCGATAACTAGGTTGGATCGCACTTGCCGATAACCGATTAATCGACTGATAGTTTTTAAAATGGATACTGGATAAAAAAACATAAGTAAAACAGTGCTGAACTTTATAACAAGAAAAAAAAACAGTACTGATCCATGAAAATATGCTAAATGAATAACAAATAAATATGAATATTAAAATAAGAAGTTCTAACAGAAATTCTTCAGAAAATAATTTAAACATTAAATATTACAGGTCAAATTTGTTTCTTTACCTATAACCTAGAAACATGCATGCACATATCATAGGTAACACTATGCAAGTCCCTATGCAACAAGGATGTGTTAGCTTACATGAACTATATGCCTTATGCATTTTTACAGCATTTAATAAGAGCAATATTGTACCTTGATCATTCATGTTAGTTCATAGTGCATTAACCAAGGTTACCAGATAAAATAAACATTCAAACTCAATTTAATGTTGAAATTAACATACTAACAATGAACAATACTTCCATAGCATTTATTAACCGTAGTTAATGTTACAAATGGAATCTTATTGTGGTGTTACAATTTCATATAAATCCAAACAGTCAGCTTTTTTAGAATGCAAGTATCTAATAAAAAACGAATGTGCTTCTGCTTTGTTTATGTTTCTGTCGGCAGCTTGACGATACAGTTTGCTTTCTCACATCACTAGTTTTATATATGCAACATTTGCGTCGGACTTGCGTGTGTTTTTATCACATTGTTTTAACTGCTTGAGGTACTGCTTATTTTTTAGCGTCCTCTCAGCCTCGTCGACAAACATACACACTGCTGTTCTTTACCTGTTAATGCAGCATCTAGTCAAGAAATGAATTACTTTATAATGATTTGGCAACAAGTACTGCAGTGTTCAGTATTCATACCGTTTCGCTGTCGTGTTTTAAACCCGCATCTGACATGTCAGCGCTCTCCGTGCAGCGTGTGCTTTCCTTGCAGCGAGCAGCCTCACGTGTGAATGAAAACACAAGGCGTCAGTGAGTTTTTTTTTTTGCCTCTAGAGGCCGCTCTCGCGCTATACAATGGCAGCAGGCCCTTCTCTCATAGTGTGTAATAACAGCGCACCCTTCTCAGCCGCTCCAGCAACGGACGCATCACGGAAAAACTATCGGTGTGGATTTTTGCCGATAACCGATTGTTCCACCAATAAACTATCGGTGCCGATTAATCGGCAAAACCGATGAATCGGTCGACCTCTAGAAAATATTATACCATATAAGACCTAATATTGATTTCTCAATAACAGAATCAAGAATAGATTCAACCCAAACAGACTGTGTAGCTGTCATAAACAATAAAAAAATAAAATAAAGTTATATTCCCCCTAAAATATGTTTTAGACTCCAATCGTTGTTTGATAAATAAATCATAACGGGACAAACTACTCAAGAGATTTTTCCTCTAGGTGGCGCTTCATGTTAACATTCATCATATGAGATGCTTCCTCAGGTTCAACATTGAAACCTTCGATGTATAAAGCATTTTAATAGCTGGCCAACATATTTTGCTCTGTCTTGTTATATTCTCGCCCTTTTCTGATTTCTGCATGAAATTATTTTTAAATTTCCAGCACTGGAATGCATTTTTATCCCTCACCATAGTGGCAACTCTCAGACAGATTGTAGCCTAAAGCTTTCAGGGGCAATGTGGATTGATGTGATTGGCAGACGTGGTGCAATCAAAAGCATCAGAATAGCATTGCTTTACTAAACAGCCTTTAAATGACAGGAGACCTCGCGCACATCAAAAACAGGCAAAGCAACAAACTAATATTATTAAACATATCCTAGCTTTTTACAGAAAATATTCAGAAATATCCTTTTTTAATCATTAACATTTTCATAAGTAGCTGAAATTTAATTACACATTTTTTCAGTTACATTTGTTTTGGAATTAAATTACATAACTGCGTTACATGTCACTAGTTACTCCCCAGCACTGAGTATTTAACATGCAAAATCCATAGCCTAATTTATTCAGTGCATATAATTATCAAAATTGCTCTCTTTAGCCGTGTAGATAATATATTGTCATTACTTATCTTTTCAGCCATGGCGTCCTCCAGTGGTCCAGCACTAAATGAGGAGCTCCTGTGCTCCATCTGTCTGGAAGTGTTCACTGATCCAGTCACCACTCCATGTGGACACAACTTCTGCAGAACCTGCCTGAGCAAGTGCTGGACGGACACACAGACCTGCTTCTGTCCACTCTGTAAAGACACATTCAGCAAAAGACCTGATCTCAAGATTAATACAACACTCAGAGAGGTTGCGCAACACTTTAAGGAGAAGCTCAATCTAGGAGAACCTGAGGTGTTCTGTGACTTCTGTGATGAAAGAAAGCAGAAAGCTGTGAAGACCTGCCTGATGTGTCAAAGCTCTTACTGTGAGACTCATCTGGAGCCTCATCTCAGAGTCCCACGTCTGAAGAAACACAAACTCATCAATGCTGTGGAAAATCTGGAGGATTATATTTGCCAGAAACACGAGAGACCTCTGGAGCTGTTCTGCAGAGATGATCAGACGTGTGTGTGTCTGTTCTGCACTGAAGGAGAACACAGGACTCACAACACTGTTCCTATAGAGGAGGAGAGTCGAGAGAAGAAGGTAAAGAGATACAGACAAAACACTTTAACACCCCATGAAATGCAGTTCCCTATCAGTCAGTCACATTCAATGTTACGTCGGACTGAACTGACATATAGGGATCTTGCCTGAGGGCCCAATCACCTTTGAGTGGCAACAGAACAAGCCAACAAGTCAGATTTGCATCGCAAGCCACTCCCCGCTTCCGGGCATATAAGGAAGCATGCAAACTCACACATTAAGCTTTTGCTTCAGAGCAGAGCGGACATTGTTTCACTCTGCTCTTCGATCATCATTCAGTGAGTCTACTAAACAAGAGGGAAGCTGTTCCTGTGTTGGTGTGATGGCACATTCCAGCGGAGATCACGGTTGCTGAGTGTTTGCACGGTTAAGTGCAGTGGCTGTACCGCTGGGTGCTTCAACATCTAAAGAGCAATTTATGTAAAAGGGATGTGGTCATTTCCTGGCCTTGTCTGACAGCCCAAGCATGCTGAGGTAACATTCGTTCATGAGTCATGCACTCACTGATATACCTTGAAAAAGGTGGATTCCCCTCTTCTATTCCCCGATCTGGTCTTTCTACGCAGCAGAGAGCCCCTTCGGTTAATACACAGGGTGATCTGACGATTACAGTGGGAGCTCTCCCACTCATGTTTCACATCACAGGCTGTGGCGCTTCCTGCTGCGGTTGCTCGTCCTTCCCATGGGGACCCAGCATCTCATTCGGGGCTCCCGCAGAGAACCCGGTGTTGATCAACTGAAGATTCAACTGCTCTGTCCCCTTCGGGGAGAGTAGCAATGTTGTTTGATTCCAACCTGGAACTGACTGGCATGATTTCCCGGGCCGGCTGGATGATTGGTGTCTCTGGGCGGCGCACGGTGAACAGCAGCTTCCCAATCCAGTCCCTTTCTTCCCGGAAGTGCACGAGGAAGTCACAATGTCGTGGAAGGCACCTTTTTCTGCCAGAAACCGTTCCGCTGCCTCCTCCGCTCGCACTACCCTCGATGGCGGGGTGGCCAAAGGATACGTGGAGATCCCTCAAGTGGAGCGTGCAGTTGTGGTGCAGTTATGCCCGCAAAAGGCTTCTACCTGGCAGGGTCGTCTGTGTCTCCCATCCAAGGCCTGTAAGTTCTCGGCTACATTCTCAGCCAAGGCTTACAGCACCGCTGGACAGCCCACCTCTGCCCTGCATGCTATAGCCCTCCTGCAGGTATATGAGGTCAAACCAAAAAAAGAGCTGCACGAGGGTAGAGCTGGTGCAGGGTTGATACAGGAGCTTTAGACAGCGATGGACTTCGCCCTCAGGGCAATGAAAGTCACAGCGGTTTCATAGGCAGTCGATGTCCACGCTAGTGGTCCAAGAATGCCAGCTTAGTCGATTTAATCCTCAGCCATGTCAGTTGCATTGCTGTGTCCTATTCACACCTTGTGTTTGTACGTGGACCTCACGCAGAACTTCAGAACAGCTCTTTGTCTGCAATGGAGGCCAGTAGAAGAAAAAGGCTGTCTCCAAATCGAGGTTGGCCCACTTGAAAGTGGATGCCATTGCTTGGCTTACTAATCCCAAGGCGAGCCGTGCCCCCTTGGAGTGAGAGCTCACTCTGCTCAGAGTGTTGCTTCCTCCTGGGCATTGGTGCATGGCACCTCTCTGGCAGGCATATGTAGAGCTGAGTGCTGGGCAACACCTAACACATTCACGAGATTCTACAATCTCAGAGTGGGGCCAGTTTCTTCCTGTGTGTTGGTACAAACAGGTAATATGCTGGGTAGGCTGGCTCGGTCTCTCTTGCTGCGCCATTCCCCTCTGAGGACGGGATACGAGTGCCTATTCTGCTCCTCAGGTGAGTTCCCCAATTGTTAAACCCTGGTGGAGTTCCTCCAGCATCCTCGCCAGTCAGATGCTGATGCCAGGTCTAGGACTTCTGTGTATGCCAGGTTGGTCGGCCCCTGTACTAGACTAGATGCCTACATGTTGTGATTACTTTCCTAGGTTATCCTCTGCCAACTCTGTAACAGTATTGACTCCACCCCTGAACAAAGCGGGTTCTACCATAGAGATCTTTCATATGTAGCACTGGCCAAATCGACAGTCTATATGTTTAACTCCACATATTATCTCCCTACGGGCAGGATGTGGTTTCCGTAGCATTCCTTTCTGGTTGGAATAGGCACACTTTCCCAGTGTTATCAAGTAGTCTCACTGTATAGGGTCAGAAGGAACACAAGTGATCGACATTCTCCATGCAAAGCCATGTCCTTTCTTCCGCCCCAACAGGTGCAGGGGGAATAGGCGGCTTACTCTGGGCAGTTGTTGTAACACTTTCCAAAGGGATCCCAATACATCAGTTCAGACCATCATAACATTAAACTTGAATGACTGATAGGGAACTCTAGGTTACTAATGTAACGTTGCGTCCCATCACCACAACTCCTGTATCTCCGCTGAAACGGCAGGGAGTCCGTCTCGACTCCTCAGCAGAAAACTTAATGTGAGAGTTTGCCTTATACAGTATACCCAGAAGCGGGGAAGGGCTTGTGATGCAAATCTAACTTGCCAATGTACATTGGCTTATTCTGTTACCACTGAAAGTTGAGATCCCATTATGTCAGTTCAGTCCGATGTAACGTCTCCATTCCCTCCTTCAGGGAATAGGGGTTACATTAGTAACCTAAATGTTTTCTTTCCTGTGTCTTGACATTGACATGTAAGACTGTCAGAAGATGGAAAGATATATTCAGTGATAAATGCGTCTGTGTTTTTCTCTGTATGTAGAATCAGCTGGTTCAGACACAGACAGACGTTTATCAGACGATCCAGGACAGAATGAAAAAGATTCAAGAGATCAAACACTCAGTAGAGATGAGAAAGGTTTGTGCTTCGATCAACCCAAGTTCATATCCGGACTTATGGTCACTTCCGATTTCACTTTCTGTTCACTCTCCAACTATCCTATCAAAAAATACATCTACAAAAAATGTTATGCGTCATAATATTTCAATCTAATTAATAAAGGTGTTGAATAAATTGAGAGTTCTACCATCTTTTAGTAATCTTGGTTTATTGCACTTGAGTTGTATGCAGTTCTATTGGAGTGCTTTGACAGCTCGTCCTCAAGAGCAGCATGAACATTTGTTTTGTGTTACACTGAAAATCACACATTTTAACTCTTTCCCCGCCATTGACGGAAATGTAGGCTTTCTGTGTTTTCACTGTTATACGGTGTGGGGGGGGGGTATACATTTATACGCTATACGCTATTATACATCATCTCAAAAAGAGCTGAGAACTGAATCTCCTGATCAAAACACAGGTGAAGAAGAACCAGAAACAAGTGATTGTGTAAATGTAAATGTAAAATAATGCAATCAACATAAAAGGTCCTGTTCTTCGTGATCCCATTTTTCAAACTTTAGTTAGTGTGTAATGTTGCTGTTAGAGCATAAATAATGCCTGTAAAATGATAAAGCTCAAAGTTCAATGCCAAGCGAGATATTTTATTTAACAGAAGTTCCCTTTCAAAGCCTACAGTGAACGGCCGGTTTGTTCTACATCCCTGTACTTCCTGCTTTAATGACGTCAGTAGAACAGTTTGTTGACTAAACTCCGCCCACAAGAATATGCAAAAAAGGGGGCGTGGTCTTGTTGCTCTCCCACGTGGAGAAGAGGAAGTGTTGCGTTCGGTTGCGTTTGTATAGTGAGTTTGTCGCCATGTTGTCGAGACGCTGTTATTTTCATCCCGGAGTCAAATCACCTTTCTTTGGCCAGGGACGCTGTAGTTTGAGTGTATGCATCTCCCCGTTATGGGAAGAGACGTGACCTTTCCGGGCAACGTGTGCTAAGCTGCTGTCCAATCACAACACGGGAACCGCTGGCCCAATCAGAACTCGTTACCTATTTCTGAAGTAGTGACTTCATAGAACAGGGAAATCTTTCAAGACGTTTTGAGGACAGTGAAAACAGCGGTATACAGATCAGTAAATTGTGTGAAAAATACTGTTTTTTTACACGCGAAACATGAACACGTGTTATATTGCACACTGTAAACACAATCAAAGCTTCAAAAAAACAGGAAAAACGGGACCTTTAAACAGAAATCAAAACTGCCCATGTTACCCTAATGAAATGTCGACCCAGGACGAGCTATAGGACTATAAAGCTTTGGGGGTGTTGATGAGCTCAATCGAGCTCACCATCTATGTTTTGACCGTCTTTCTGAATCTGATCCAAAAATGCATTTTTGCTCAAAATATTGTTTTTTTTATTAAACTTACCCAGTTGATAAAAAAGAATACAGTAAGATAGAATTAAACTCGATTCTGGGGGGCATGGAAATTTTGTGAAAATTATCAAAAATGCTGGCAGTGATTGGCAACTTTAAAAAAAATTGCTGGTGGGGAAAGAGTTGAGTAAGAGGCGAAGAGTAAGAGTTTAATTGATGATGAGAGAAGTTTCATTTTGTGGTGAAGTATTCCTTTAAATAATATGTGAATACATAATCGATTAACAAATGGAACATCGTTTAACTGTTGTCATTCATCAGAGAAACACAGAGAAAGAGAAATCCTCCAGTGTTGAGCTCTTCACTGATCTGATCCGCTCCATTGAGAGATGTCAGTCTGAGCAGCTGAAGATGATGGAGGAACAGCAGAAAGCAGCAGAGAAACAGGCTGAAGATCTCATTAAAGAGCTGGAGCAGGAAATCACTGAGCTGAAGAGGAGAAACACTGAGCTGGAGCAGCTCTCACACACTGACGATCATCTCAAACTCCTACAGGTCAGTCAACATCTGTCTCATCAGCCATCATGTACAATATTACAGGACAAACCAGAGGTGGGGGACTTGAGTCACATGATCATATTCTGTTTTTGCTCTATTTCTCCAATGACAATAGTTCCAAACAAGCCACAGAAAAAGAGGTGTTCCGATATTTTGAAATGTTTATCAGAAAATTAAGAGCTTGGGGTCTCAGATTCCTTGGGTCATGCCAAAAGCGTCAATACTGACTGTTTTTAACACTTTGACATATCGAATTTGGTAGGATTCATTGTCAGCATGTCCTGAAGGAACCTGAGAAGTTTGAACACAGAGCCACCTAGTGTCCCAGAGATATAAGGTTTTTCATAAAAAGGTTATTTCAGCTTTACAGTTTCTGTAAGAATGAAAATCAACAAAGACTTTTTGCTTTCCTGTTCAAACCCACTCTTTCTTTCCACCATTTGTAATTCCTAAAGTCACAAGAGGTGCTGATACTGATCAAGGCTTGACGGTCACAGCTTTGGCTGTAAGACATTGTAAAACAAAGGCTCTGACCATTTTATCATGCTTTAGAAATCATACAGAACAGAAAGAAGCAGCAATAACTAGGGCTGGATAAAAAATATTGATTTCTCAATTTTAATCGATTCTTACTTTTATAAAACAATATCGATTTTTAAATCCAAAGAATCGATTACTCATCCTGTTTTCAGTTAATGAATGAAATAATCATTGTAGCACGCCTCCAATCCAATAAATTGCAACAATCTTTGTGCTTTATTACTATTGATGTGAAACAAAGTCTCAGATTTCAAATTGCGTCTATTTTTTTTTAACGAAATTCAAAAATATAAATACAGTTTTGGCGCTGTGGCGTGAGATCGCTCTGCCGCTCAGCTCAAGAGGAAACGCGGAGCAAACTTGAACAGATCTTCTCTTCCGCCTTAATACCAGTAACAGCGCAAAATATTTATAATAAACATGAATGAGCTTCTGAAAGCGTGTTAAAAGATACAGGACAACTTACCGAAATCGTATCATGTGTAACCAAGGGCGACCACTTTCCTGACAAAAATAACTTATTTTATTTATACAAAATTAATTATAACAAAATGAATTTAATCAACACAGAAAAAAACAACAAATAACAAAAAGTTAAATTCCCCCTTCAAAGATGTCAATGACCAACCAACCTTCCATAAACCCCAACACAATCCCAGCTTAAATCACACATAATTCGAAATAAAGAGAAAAACGAATTACATAAGTGTTCCCAAAAATCATATTACACCAAAGGAAAACCACTCAAAAGAAACTATAAATCAAACCAGGAAAACGTACACTCCACGGCAACCATAAATCTCATGCAAATGAATTAATGTGGTTTCAAAGCATCCATACGGTAGTATGGGTAAAAAGGTTGGCTGGCAATACGAGGCTGGGAAATGGCATACAAACAAAAACAAATAAAAGACAACAGAAAAAAAGAGCACCTCTCTAGCCAGTCCAGTTCAGTACAAACATAATTTCTCACTGCGCTGGAGGCAAACAGCGCGCACATACGGGACTGGCTAGCTGAGGAAAATAAAACAAAAACAAACCCTGGAGGAACAGCGATCAACTAAGCCTAATAAACAAACAAAAACAGAAATTACTATACACCAAAAAAATACACACAATACATAGTTTTACTTTTTAATCCTAAAAATAATAAAAACATTTGCAGACACTATATAAAAAACTTCTACAGTTACCGGCCACACGGCCACCAACTCGCGATCACATGAAAACGGGCGTGACTAACGGCATGCAGACCCACGCTCTCTGCATCTGCAGTGCACTAAAACATGATACCTCATTTTAGTAAACAAGGCTTTATGGATATGCATCCCATCGATTCACTCATCCTACCTGCTCACAAGACCATGTCCGCGCACACTCAGCTACAGCAGTACTGCCGGACAGCACAATGTTTGCATCTACGTTAAAAACACCTAAATTAATTGAACAATATTTAATAAGTGACTAAACAAATCGAGGTTCACTTCAGCCTACCTGCTCACCCAGACCGCATCCGCGCAAAACCCGGAAGTGCTGCCAGACCACACACGTCCACACAACAAATCAGACCCCGTCTCTAGATCTCCCTTCAGGTGCCTACTTAAAAACCCTCTCCCTACCTGGCCACGCCCATTAATTACATCAGTAACCACCTCACCGGCTACACATGTCACATAGAATCGTAACAAATGTTCCTGTACAGAAGAGGAAAAGACTATTATATCATCCAGATATAAAAGTAAAGAAGAGAAGCGCCTATCCCCAAACAGTCGTTCCATGAGTCTTTGGAATGTCCCTGGTGCATTACACAGCCCAAAGGGCATTCGGTTGAATTCAAACAAGCCAAATGGAGTACAAAAAGCTGTCTTGGCCTTATCTGCCTCCGCTACCTCAACCTGATTATACCCACTTGCTAAATCTACAGTGGAAAACCACCTTGCCCCAGTCAAAGCATCCAAAGACTCCTCAATTCTTGGTAGTGGATAAGCGTCCTTTCTAGTTTTCACATTCAATTGACGATAATCAACACACATCCTAATTGTTCCATCCTTCTTCTGTACCAGGACAATCGGGGACGAGTAAGGGCTACTACTCTCCCTTATCACCTTACTGTCCAAAAGCTGTTGAATATGGGACCTTACAGACTCATACTGGAGGGGGGGATTCGTCTACACATGTCACATAGAATAGCTCAATCAGTGTTTCAACGGCCATATCGTCCATACTTTGAGCTTTAAAACTGCTCATCAGAATCCTATGGGTGACGTCACGGACACCTACGTCCATATTTTTTTACAGTCTATGGTTTCAACCGCAGAAAGATGCAAGTAAAATGGCTTGTAAACAATGTCATGTAACATCACATTTACCTCAGAAAAACCATATCCAGTGTCCATAAACTCGTTAGTCAGCTAGAAAAATTAACTCTAGAGATTATATGCACCACATTACATAGGATATTCATTGTCATTTTTAATTTTCTTCAATATTTAATGCATGTATGTACGAATAAATCTGGCAAGTTGTTTTTATGACAGCCACTATTTAAATATTTACATTTCAAAAAACGAATTGGAGTAGAATTATGATTATGTAATTGTTAAGATAATATTATAACTTAAGTTAATTTTTACCTTCAATATTAGTAGGCTAATGTACTCAAGGTCAATCAGCTGACTCCCATAGTTTACAACATTAGTTCAGAAATTTGTTTTCCTTGAGAAAATGTTCCATGTTTTGTGCCTGATACATTTCCAAAATAATCGATATTGAATTGGATCGAAACGAATCGAAAATCGAATCGAATTGAAAGCTTGTGAATCTAAATCGAATTGAATTGTGAAATTTGTGTCAATACCCAGCCCTAGTAATAAAATCACAATAGGTAAATGAGTTAAGGCAAGATGTTTATGCACTGGTCAATTTACAGATTTTGGGCTTTTTATAATGTGTCGTTTCACACTAGTGGAAAGAAAACATCCAAAATACACGTTTATGTGTTTATTTTAGTGAACTTATCTATTAGTTTCTGTAGATTGAAATTGCAATACATATCTTTAAAGGCCATGACAGTTTCTCTTAAGCAGTGAGTTTATTTAATACTTTTATATTGTCATTTTCATTTTATTTATTTGTTTTCATTTTTATACGTCTTTTTTAATGTCTATAATTTTTACTCATTTTTATTTCAGTTATTCAGTTATTTTAGTACATCAAGTTACACTAAATAAAAATGAAAAATGTTGTTGAGAGTATTTTCTGATTTAAAAAAAGAGAAATCCAGAATCCCCTCAGTAAAAACCTTTAACTCTAATGTCAACAAAGTCAAACAAGAACTTTGAATCTGACTTTATCCAACGTTCAGATGTCAGTTCTGAATATTTAATCTAATCAGTGCATATTTAATTGGACAATGCCTCATTTATTTAAATATTTCAGAAATTAGATATTTTACCCTTTTCACCTGCGGTGTCTTGCCTCAGCAGCTCCTGCATTAAACATATATATACATATATATGACATAATCTAAACATAATCTTTTAGATTTAATATAAATTCCTAATCTAATTCGACATAATCTAAATTCCAAGGGTGGTCGAGCATTCTCGGTCTCAGCACCACGTCTTTGGAATGCTCTACCACCGGAAATTAGAGACTCTTCAACATTAGAGGGTTTTAAGAAGTCTTTAAAGACACACCTTTTTAGAGCTGCTTATTGTAACTAAATGTGACTATTTTATTGTATTTTATTGTTATTATTCTTTATTGTATGAGGTTGTAGCGCTTTGAGTTTTAAGAAAAGCGCGCTAGAAATAAAATGTATTTTATATCTCTCTCTCTCTCTCTCTCTCTCTATCTCTCTCTCTCTCTCTCTCTCTCTCTCTCTCTCTCTCTATCTCTCTCTCTATCTCTCTCTCTCTCTCTCTCTCTCTCTCTCTCTCTCTCTCTCTCTCTCTCTCTCTCTCTCTCTCTCTCTCTTGTAGATGAGCTCATCTCTGTACAGTCGTCCACACAGCAAGAACTGGACTGAGATCAGGATTGACTCTGATGTGAATGTGATCTCTCTGATTTCAGCTCTGACTGAACTGAAGAAAACTCAAGAGACACTAAATGAAAAGCTCAGTCAAACTGGTATGTGCATATCATACAGTGTATATATATATTTTGCTCTTAACTATCTAGGAAAAAAACAATTTCAAGGAAAATGATGGATTAAATAACGTTTTAGCATCAGTGACCTGTGAATTATTTTATCTCTGTCTGCAAAAGATCACACTGTTCATAAATATAATCACAACATAACTTCAACCTGCCATGTTAGCATTAGACTGGTGTGATAAAATCACTTACTAAACCCAGTCTATGTAAAGTTTAAATTTAACTCACGTCATAATCAGTTAAAACACTATTACTGTAACTTACTTTAGAGACATGTAAGCAACATGATGTAACTATCCGTGTACAAACACTAACACATCAGCAGAACTCACTACACACCACTGATGCTGCCAATAGAGAGAAACTCACTGTTAACCTGAAATTATTCCTATTAATAATTCATCATTATATTGTCATCTGTGTTCACAGGGTTGACGTGGGCTCAGACGTTTGCAGGTACAGTGAGACTGACACAATACACTCACAATACTTCTGTTAATAATCTGTATTATATACAGGGTTGCTCATAACTGGTACAAATAAACGATGCTCAGCAGAAAACGTGGAGGGAAGCGCTTTTGCACATGTTTACTTAAGGATTTGGATATCTAATTTTGATAATAATAACAATTTACATTCAATATCTATCTAAATATTAACATATTATTGTATTGTTGCTATATAAGCTATGCTATGAAGTAACTAGTAACTACGAGTAGTTTTTTTATTGGAGACTTTTTTACTCTTACTCAAGTTACTATTCAGATTAGTACTTTAACTTGAGTACAGTGTTTGGATACTCACCTCTGTCTGCGTATCTCTTGTGTGAATGAATGGCAGACATGCGGTTTCATTTACCACACTTGCACGCACGCACGCACGCACGCAGTTATGTGCACCCCTGAATATATACTGTACATCTGAACATGATTCTGAAGTTGATTGATAATGTCTGATCTCTCTCAGTGGATGTGACTCTGGATCCTGATACAGCGAATCCACATCTCATCCTGTCTGAGGATGGAAAACAAGTCAGTGATGGAGACATTAAGCGGAACGTCCCAGAAAACCCAAAGAGATTTGATGCCGTTGTTTGTCTTCTGGCAAAGCAGGGATTCAGTTCAGGGAGATTTTACTATGAGGTGCAGGTGAAGGGAAAGACTAGGTGGGATTTAGGAATGGCCAGAGAATCCATTAACAGGAAGGAGGAGATCACAGCGAGTCCTGATGATGGAGTCTGGACTGTGGCTCTGAGGAATGAGAATGAATATTTTGCTTGTGCAGGTCCATCTGTCTCTTTATCTCTGAGAGTGAAACCTGAGAAGGTGGGTGTGTTTGTGGATTATGAGGAGGGTCTGGTCTCTTTTTATGATGTGGAGTCCAGATCTCAGATCTACTCTTTCACTGGTCAGACTTTCACTGAGAAACTCTATCCATATTTCAGCCCATGTGATAATGATGAAGGTAAAAACTCAAACCCTCTGATCATCTCACCTTTACTGAATTAGAATATGTGAATGAAAACCAAAAGGAAATTTGCACAAACCGGAATCAAGTAGATTTTAACTACAATTATAAAGAAATGAATATGTGATGGACAAAATGTGTACAAGTGCAAAAATAAACTGTATATTCAGGCCCTTAAAATAATCAGTCACTGATAAAACATCAAATATAATGAAACATTTGTGAGTTATATGTTTTGTGGAAAAAAAAAAAATTTCATCGCTACATTTGAACGGTCAATTTGTTACAAGTCTATATTTTCTAATCAACACAAAGATTTGTTTGCTTTTCTCTTTCATTTATACTTTGCTGTAACTTTTCAAATCTACAATGAAATTCTACATAATATGCTACATTTCCAAACTTTCCAGAGTGTTTCTATTGTTATTCTGTGATGACATTTCTGAAGTAATTTTCTCTCTCTTTTCTCTCCAGCTGTTAATATTGAATGTCTTGTGAAATGTTGAGGTTTTTGGTTTATATTGTAATAACTGCAGAATCTGAATAAAGACAAGTGTTGAATTCTATAACTGATATTGATTATAATCTAAACAGATAATTATTATGAAAACACATTAGAGAATAAAACTTCATGAACATCTGCTCACATTAACATTACAACAGACGGACAGGATAAGAATAAAACAGAATCTTTATTGTTGAATAATTGTTTTTTATCCAACAATAAAGATTGTGAATGAAAACACTAATATTATCATTCAGTGTAGATGACTCTTCAATCTAGTGCATATTGTTCAGGAGAAGCGAGAGCATTAGAAGCTTCACAATGACAGTGTTTTTGACTTTGGTTTGAGCTCAATATCAGTGAATGCGTGCACCTGAGTGAGCTGACGGCAGTCCATCGATGCCAGGAGCTTCTGAGAGCCGGAGACGGTGGGAACAAACTTCTCCATCAGTGTAACCGTCGCAAGCTTCTCCACATCACTGACACACAGAAAGACAATATCAACTCTCTGGAAGATGTTCACTCTTTAAATATCATATTTAATGCAGTACAATCTATGTTTCTGAACCAATCTAAAGTGCATGAACACGTCACAGCTGAAATTAAACTGCTGTTAAACACTGAAAGTCTTACCCATACGGGATCTTCCTGACGCTCTGCATTCCCAATCCCTCTATACGGAACAAAACGTTCCTCAACACTTGTGACAGCGGGTTCAGGAACGGGATCTTGACTGTCAACTCTTTCCCCAGCACAGCGTCCTCTAGAGGCTGAAACAGCACAAACACAATCAATGATGGAGAGTTTCTTTATGATGAACTGAATCCAAATACGACGCCTTTAGATGTTTCACCAGTTATAACTTTTAACGTTAATGTGCCATTTCTATTTTATTTAACCCTTGATGTAACTTATATATATATATATATATATATATATATATATATATATATATATATATATATATATATATATATATATATATATATATATATATATATTTAAAGATGTGAATTCAGAATTCACTAAATTAAGCACATTTTAATTTGACTAAGATTTTTTTTTACAATGCTGTTAACTGTACAAGTCTTCTTTACCAAGAAATACTATTAAGAATTTCCCCCCAAACAGATACATTCTTTATGATAATTTAAGCAGTTACACTGAAATTGTTTTTATTGGCGAAAGGCAGCATTAAACCATCAAAATGAAATGTTTGTTTATTAGATTATTGTAATGCTCTACTGGGTGGTTGCCCTGCTCGCTTAATAAACAAACTCCAGCTGGTCCAAAACGCAGCAGCTCCAGTTCTTACTAGAACCAGGAAGTGTAGATGTATAAAGTACTAGAGACACATACTTGAGTAAAAGTACAAGTTCCTTATCAAAAAAGTGACTTGAGTAGAAGTTGAAGTGCTCTTTAAGCACCACACTTAAGTAGAAGTACTAAAGTATTCAACATTTTTTGTACTTAAGTATTGCAAGTAGTTTATTTTAAAATGTACTACTCAAGTACTGAAAGTAAAAGTACAAGTATTGTCAAGTCAAGTCTAAATGGTAAATGGTAAATGGACTGCATTTATATAGCGCTTTTAACAGACCTACGGCCATCCAAAGCGCTTTACATTTGCCTCACATTCACCCATTCATACACTCATTCACACACCGACGGCGGAAGTCAAGTCACCTTTATTTATGTTGCGCTTTTTACAATGCAGTTTGTGTCAAAGCAGCTTTACAGTGATAACTGGTATATCATTTTTTATAATAATATAATATAATATAGCCTAATATATAGGCCTATAATATAATAGCCGAGAATTACATTTAAACTTGTGTGAATTAAATAAACTCAAAACCTTTTTATTTAAAGCTTTTAATTTTTATTTTGTTTTATTTGCCTCTATTAGGATCTAAATCTGAGTTGTCATGCATTCCCAATTAAGTTGAATAATTCAAATAAGAGTATTATTCAGGTATTTCCATTCAGAACAACTAGTTACTGACTGGCGCTTGCCAAAATGTTACTCACCTAATGCAGACTAATACACATTGCTGAAGCAGATTGATGCTGTCTAGGTCTGGAGCGAGATTTACGTAAGGTAATGTGGAAATAAGAGGGAGATCCTCTCAATTACAGCGTGCTGCAGTTCTGTTTTCCACCACAGATTTACATGGGAAAATTGTGGGACGCTGTACAGTGTGCACACACTTATCAGATTATATTTTAAGCACGTAAAGAAGTAAAGAAAAAAAGTAAAAAACAAAAAAACAAAGAAACAATTAGGCTAGAAGCAACAATAATCAAAAGGTGAACATTTATTAATAAGCAACTTAAATGTTTATTGTTTAATTATTATTCATTAAACTTGTTATTAAATGTTCATTTATTAAACATTAATAAATGTAAATTTCAAGCAATACAGTCATATTTAAATAATAGTTGAGTTAAAAAAAATAAATAAAAAAAAACATTCAACCCAACCGCTGGGTTAAAACACCCTAATTGCTGTGTTTGTCCCTTTTCCAAATTGTTTTTTATTTTTTTAACCCAGCAGTGTTTAGAGTGCACTACCTTTTACTGAAAGGTTCTTTTATGGCATCAGCGTGTAAAAACTTCCTTTTGGAACCTTTATTTTTAAGAGTGTGTAGTGAAGTATTGCATTCTATTAAATATTATAATATAGTTTAAATTGGTTCAACAGGAAGGGAAAATCCTGTCCAAAAATTATTAAGGCTTGATGTTAATTTCTTAAAGTGATTTTCCTTTTCTTTCATTTTACTGTAGGCCTGATCAGTTTGTTATCCCAAATAGTGGGTAGGTGTGTTCGGCTAATGTAGCCTAAATAAATTACTGAACAAATGACTACCAGAAAAAAGAAAAAGAAAAAGAAAGAAAGAAAGAAAGAAAAGATAGCATCCTCAACAAACAAGATATTACCTTAAGTTTGATGATTATGGACATATAAAATAAATATATATAAATATATAAATGTGTAGCTATATAAAAATACAAAAAATTAATAACAGATGTTAAATAAAAAGGTAATGAAAAGGGTATATGTTAAGTGTTTTTTTTTTAGGAGGGGTGTGTGGAGCAGGGGGCCCTCCAACATAAAGTTTGCCTAGGGCCTCCAAATGTGTAGAACCGGCCCAGGCCAAAACTAACTAATTTAAAGCTAAACTGAAACAGAAACCAGCGTTATAACCTGGCTATCTCTCTAATACTAAAACTGATATGTTGTGTGTGAGTGTGAGGCGCCGACGCATTCACTTGAATTTTCTTATAAAAGCGGAAACAACTTAAAATACTCAGACATTTGTGGTCAAATATATGTAACACTATTCAAATCTGTGAAGGGTTAAATAGGCCTATTATTTTTGTACACTTTTATTTCCTTTCTGTATCACTTTTATTTCCTTTCCTTTCTCAAAAATGAACCAAAACTAGCCTGTAGTCTATTGTTGCATTTTTAGCCTTTCATTTTGGTAATAGGCCTAATTAATTAAGTAAAATAAATTTCACGCACAGAAAAGGCTATTTATTCCCTCAATATAATTTAATCCTATTTTATTTCCTTCACAGCGCAGCAGGTGGGTGATGATGATGATGAACTCTCATGTTCTGTTGTTTATTCTGCTATTGTTCATGTAGGCTAAAACTAAACCCCTGGGATTTTTTTAATGATTCACAAACACATTTCAATTCTAATTTAATCTTGTCGGTTAAAGATGATCGTGTAAGTTGAGAGTCAGGGGGAAAACCCAGAAAATGATATTGAAAAGGAAGGCAACACTAATTTTCGTTTAAGTTTTTCAACTAATATTTATATTTTCATATGTTTTAGGTTTATTTCGATTAGCATAAATGTTTTAATCATTTTTATTTCTTAATTAGGCCTAACTATAATAATCCTGTTTGGGTAAATTTTCCCGATGTATAGCCTAAGTCTATTAATATTTACAAAGATTCACAAATTATTTAATTTCGTCAGTGACAATCTCAGGGCTGGGAGTCTGACGCTCATCGAGGCCAATAAACCTACAATATTGTTGAAAACATTACTTTTAAGAATAATGCTGGGAAAGTGATAATGACGTGCCTCTTTTGCCAAATTTCATTTATCAGTTTTATCTTGATAATAGGCTATGACAGTATGCTGTAGCAGTAATGTTATATAAATCGTTTTTTAAAAAGGCACGATTTTGTGAGCACTATTGGCGAACTGAATGTGAATAGCCTACTCCTCTCCTCATCCCCCACAGCGCCAGGCCTGCTCTACAGCGTGGTATTTTTGTTCATTATGTTAATAAAAGTTCTATGTTTAATATAGGCCTACGAGAGTTTTTGTTTTGCTCTTTTCCATTGAAGCAATTGATGCAGAATCGCTAATTGCGATTCAAAATTGAAAGTAAAATGTTAACGGCCAATTCATTTAAAAGCGAAGGAAAGACAGCAAAAGTGAGGATAGCAAATAAAGTGTGACATATAATAATGTTCATTATGTTAATTACATTTCTAGGGAAATGTTTAATTTAAGGGATGTCAAATAGGAATAACAGTTTCATTAGCCTTATTATATTTCACATTTGTTGGTTTTTTGTTTTGGTCTATAGGCTACATGGTGAAAACAAATGTAACACACACACTTAGCAGCAATTTAATATTGCATTAATAACACTGAAAATATGAAAAAAAGCTACTGCGGGGCAAAGGATCGCGATCGCCTTTTGACGCGTCCATGGTGATTGTTGTCCTGTGCGCCACCTAGTGGAAAGCCTATTTTGCAATTATTATAAATGACTGCATATCCTACTATATACTGCAAGGAATGCGTCTGCTAAATGATTTAATTTAAATGTATTAAATGTAAACAAAACATTAAAATAATTATAAAAAAAGAGTGCAGTAGCCACTGATAGAGAATACTGAATGGAACTGAATAGAGAATAGCCTATCATTATATATAGCCTATAGATCGGTGGTAGTAGCCCGTCATGTGCTTTGGCTACATATGTAGAGGCATTTACATTTTGCATTTAAAAACACAATGCCTTAAGCTGTTTAAGGCATTGCCATTTTCATTGCCATTAAAGTGAAATAACCGGACATAAACATATGAGCTTGATAAAATTGCACGTTTTGGAAGAAAATTTCAGATTGCACTTAGAGGCTTTTTCATCTGAAATCTTTAAATATAAATTAAAACACATGAATACAAATGAGAGCGTACTTAGCCTATAAATGTTAACAACAGATTTAATTATGATTTAACAACATGAACTAACCATGATCAATATATTTGTTACTGTATTTTTTAATCTTTGTTAATCTTAGTTAATAAAAATACAGCTGTTCATTGTTTGTATATGTTACTTCACAGTGCACATTAACTATGTAAACAAATAGAGAGCAATTTGAGCGCAAGACGCTCGTGTTGTTTTAAAGGGGTGGTAAACCACGATTTCACTATTCTAACTTTAGCTAGAGTGTAATGTTGCTGCTTGAGCATAATCAACATCTGCAAAGTTACAACGTTCAAAGTTTAAAGGGTAACTAAACCCTAAACCAACTTTTTTTAGTTAATGATCTGTAATACTGGGGCTTTATTAATGCTGTTCATTGATTCGAGTAAATGTTTTGACATTTGAGTATAAAGTGTTTTAATTCTATAAAATATGGTGTAAAACCGCCAAAGTGCTGCCCTCTTAAGGTTGAACGGTGGCTACTGCAGTTGAATTTTCCTATTGGACGTTGTGGTACATCGTGACGTAGGATGGTACCTCCAACGGCTCACTATCCGCGCCCCTGGCACGAGCTCACCACGCCCTCAGAAATGTTTCCCCCAATCACATGATGAGAACGGCTTTACTCCAGTATGAACTGTCATATTACATGAAGTGGAAACATTATGAATGAAACACACTTGACACTTGCTTTAACATTGTATTGAAGAAAATACGGTTAAATAATGAAGTTGTCAGTACACGTCAGGCTTTTCTTGCGATTGTATTGCCTCCCGTCATGTGTACAGATAATTTTCATACATGAGACGTGCTTTCAAACCCTGACACGCAAGTGGTTGCCGCGGACGCAGATAGATTAGGTCGGTTCTCTTGCGCGGCTGCTTCGCTAGCATTGTCGGCATCGGGAGTTAACGCAGTTTGAGCAGCGGCTCGCATTGATAAGGCTCCGGGTTTATGTCTACATACAATCCACCCTCCTCCACTTCAGGTGAAGGTAGGAGAAATGACCGCTCTGTTGCAAAGCTGGCGTCACTCCAGTCATTCTCCATCTTTGCGACTCGCGAGTCTGACAGCTGTCAATCAACCCGTCCCTGCGGGTCTCAGGTGCACGCCCTCCGCTCAGCCCCGCCCTCGGTTCGTCCCCTCTGTGTCCGCCGGGCTCTGCCCACTTTTCCAGCATTTTTTGAAAATTGCCAGTGGGTGGAGTTAAGCTCTGAGCAGGGGTTTAGTTACCCTTTAAAGCAACGGGTGATATTTGCTTTTAAAGAAATCAATTTCTAAGAACTACAGCAAACGGCCAGTAGGTGACTACAGACATTCCTCCAGGGTTGGTGACATCAACAGGCTCAATATTTACATAAACCCCTCCTCCGAGAATATTAAATAAGGGGGGGTGAGGCCATTTTGTATCGCGGCGCTGTTGTGGTATAGTTAGGCTGGAGTGTTGTTGCCGCGATGCCGAGGAAACGCTGTTATTTTCATCCGGATTGCAGGTCTGGGGTACTTGCTCTGTTCAGCCTTCATAGGGACGGGGGTGCGTTGCAGAGCGTTTAACATACAGCATGTTATATGCACGTGTGTTTGAGTCAGCGGGGAATCAGGCGCGCGCAGGGCTCCCTGCAGCACATCTAACAGAGGAAAACATCCACCGTCTTCGCGATTTCAATGCCAGATTTGCACAACGTCAGCTGAGTGAAAAAAACACTGCCGGTGCGTGGAATCATGCGCGCTGCACATTTCACGGAGGACTAGGGATGGCTCGATACCACAATTTTGGCTTCGGTACGGTACCACAATCTAATACCGAAGTACCGATATTAAATCGATACCACACAGGGTCTGAATTTTGATGCGGGTATTGCGCATAATTTTACTCACTCTCGCAAGTTTTGGGTTTATGAAGCGGGAAATTACCGCAAATGTTTATTATTAAATTAATCAACAAAGATTATCACATTAATCAGTCATTTGGAAACTTTTTTGTAAGTAATTTCAGCATTACTGCGCGTCTCCATTCTCTCAAAATGAGCAAATAAATAAAAATAAATAAAATAAAAGCATCTGCACGCTCAGATTCAACACTTTCGCTTCCGTTGCGGGACAGCTGACGGAAATCACTGCCCACGTCTTTTTAAACCTCGCCAATTTGAACATGCAAGCGATTTTATAGCATTTCGTAATACATATGGGATGAGAGCTCTTTGAGAGAGAGCTTTCTTTGCGCTCATGCCAACAACACACACACACACACACACACACACACACACACACACACACACACACACACACACACACACACACACACACACACACACAGGCCTAAAGAGCTCGCGCATTCCAAATTAAATTGTTTTTCCTCAGTCAAATACACACAAAATTATGTCAAAAATGTCAATCTTTAGTGAGTAGTCACATAAACAGAGTTGGGTATGTCTTTCGCGGATGTAAATAGTGCAATAGTATGCGTGCAAATATTAGGTCTAAAGTAACGTCACTGGTTGAAACGAACGCTGGAGATTTCATTATATTTAAACGATAAGATCTTATGTATGTGCGTTAATCAGTGTTAAAAGAAAAATGTCTAAATTAGATCGTTAGAATGATGCACTCACCTGTGGATCTCATAATGTCTTACAAGTCAGGAATTAAGTGACGATGCTTATACGATCAAATATAGTAGAAAACAGCTTGTCGCTACGTCATATTCTCGCGCATGCGTCGTGGAGGCACACACGGAAGACAAGAACAAGCTGGATAAAGGTGTTATTTTGATTTTTTTTTGCGCACAAAAACTATTGTCGTCGCATTGTATGATTATTGTAGAGCCACTGTGGTGAGATAGACTTTGTAACGACGTTTTAAGTGCCTTTCATGGATCTTGGAAGTGTCAATGTACTGAATGCCAATGGAGGCCTGTGTGAAGCCTTTCTCAGCCATCAGCTTTCAACTAAAATATCTTCATTTGTGTTCCGAATATGAACGGAGGTCTTACGGAGGTCTTACGGGTGTCCGACGACATGAGGGTGAGTAATTAATGACAGAATTTTCATTTTTGGGTGAACTAACCCTTTAATAATGAATCTAAAAGCCAGTTTTTACACAGATGAGGGGAAAAAAGTGACTTTAAAAGCAACTCAAGTGATTTGAAAGCATCAGTTACTGACATAGCAGACAAATGTCATGAAAAGGTAAAAACATTAAAGGAAGAAACACACCTGAAGGATGAAATCCTCATGGCTGTGTTGTTCCTCAGCTGTGGTTTCTCTCTTCATCTTCATCATCTGCTGTTCTCCAGTCTGAACCCAGAGACTCTGTGCAGGTTTGATCGGTGGATCCATGACTGTCACACACACTCTCCTGAGCGTCAGTGTCACAGAGTAAAGTGAGTCCTGTGTGTCTCTGGATCTCTGACGATCTTAAACTACTCAATAGTGCATTAGCGCCGCCACTGGCAGTGGAGAAACACAACACCTTCATCTCTGGAGGATCAGGGCTCAGGTCTCGCTTTCTCCTCAAGTCAGTCCACACTGAGACTCACACACCGTCCAGAGCAAACACAACATTGAGGAACTAATCACAACTACACACATATTCTAACAGTTTCTTACAGTGGCGGTTCTAGACCACGGTAACTATGGGGGCCAGGCAGGGGCCACTTGTGCTTTTAGGGGGCACACGTTAACATTTATCTTAACCAGTAGATAATTAGGTAGTTCACCTGAAAATTCTATCACCATTTACTCACCCCCATGTCGTTCCAAATAGGACTTTCTTATGTTGAACACAATATTAACTTATTTATTTTATTAAACTGTTGTATAAGATCAGTAGGCCTATCGCATTTGCACTCATGCTATTCTGGGTAGAAAAACAGAACTTGTGTGATATTGCACTCGTTACTCATGTTATATTGCTTAGTCTATATCATGATGTAAATGTGAGGGCGTTTTCACACTGGCAGTTTAGTTTGAATAATTGGTAATGTGAAAGTTGTCATGCGGACCCGGGTGAGCTGAGCTCAGGGGAACTGAATTCGAGACTGCCTGAAGGAGGTAGTCTGAGCTCGGTTGCGCAAATTGCGCTCGAGCTGTGCTGCGATTCATGGGAATTTGAAAGCAACAAGCTAATACGACTAGCGGGCCTGTGTCGGACCACTGGAGGCAAAGTTGGCATTTTGCTCATCGTTTTCCTAGCGGACCACCGGCGGCAGCCACCACTTTTCCGACAGTGGTCCGCTACCGAGCCGCTGGTTTATAATAAATGTTTTCTGGCCACCCACGGACGATCCACTGGTCATATGATTCACAACTGGGTAATTATAGTTAGATCCAATATAATAATATTTAATGCAATAAAGAATCAAAAACAAAGTACACAACTGCTTACAACCATTGTATATATATTTTTTTGGATAGAGGCAACACAAATGCGTAGCTAAACAAATGGAAATAAACATAAAATAACTATAAACATTATGATAGCCTATTCAAAATATGTACTTTTGTTAATATATATATATATATATATATATATATATATATATATATATATATATATATATATATATATATATATATATATATATATATATATATATATATATATATAAACAGGATACATAAGACTGTATTATATATTATAAGATTAAGACTCGGGTGCGCAAGAAAAGTAACCTGCGCATGCATTTTATCAGATGACGGTGTATTTAGTTCAATACAACACATGTGTAAGGGATGATAATGTTGATGATTTACCTTGGATACGAGCGAGAGGGAGCCTGCGGTGTATTCGCGGTGTAGAACGCGCTCTGACGCGGACCACAACAAACGTGCCCAGTGTAAAAACGCTCTGAGTCTAAAACTCAAACAGGGGCATTTCTGCCGCATATCTTGAATTTTATGGACATTCTGGCACTGAAATGGTTTGGTTAACGACATTCTAACAATACAGGTTTTGGAACAACACGAGGGTGAGTTACATTAGGTGTTTTTATTTTCTTTTAGGGGGAACTAACCCTTTATTTTATTCCCAGATTATTGAAAGTCTTTTATTTGGCCATGTACTGTATCACTCGATCTGCAGTCTCTACACGTGAAGTAAAATCATTTCAAGTTCATTTATTTATTTGAAAAGTAATGTATCTGTAATATGATCATGCATGCTCAATTTATAAAAGTAAAACTAAACCATTTATTTTACATGTTTTGTAGCCTACCTGCTCTCTGTTAGCAGACTCTTCGCAAAGTTAGCATAGACATCAAAACAAACATCTAATACTCTATAAGCAACACTGGACAATTGGATAAAATAATATTATTTCTCGCTATATGTGAACAAGACTGAAATTACATTATTCTGTATCTTTTCTCGGGTATGCCTATCTCTGTCATATTCGCACATGAACGGTTCTTTCATTGCGTTGGTCATAATTTATCTTTGGCTGCATCTTCCTAATTCGGAATATGATCAAAGATTACATATGTGGACGTGTTCGGAGAAATTAGCCATTGAAAAAATATATTTTAACTACCAGTAAATGAACGAAATGACTGAATGGAATTCAAAGTCGTCAAGTCAGTAAAATTAATCTCCAGTAGCTATCACTGCTGCGTAAGGGTGCAGTTACATTCAACACAACGTGTATAAAGAGAGCTTATTTTATCTATAATCAAGAGCGTAGCAACCGCTATAGCCCGCGTTTTACAACTATTTGAGCGAATGCAGACTGAGTGACGAATCATTCATAAACAGACATCACTTGCGCGCCACAGCGCGCAGCCTCCTCATTGCTTCTCTGCATTGGTTATTGGTTATGACAAAATAAAGTGCTCTTTTCATCACACACCGCCACAGCAAAAAACGCACATTGCAACCAGTTTCAGAACATTGTTTGGTGCGATGTGATTCCAAATTTACGGGGGCCAGAGGGGGGGCCAGGCTTGTTGACACGGGGGCACCGGCCCCCCTGGCCACCCCCCTAGAACCGCCACTGGTTTCTTACACTGTTTTCATCAGGGATGAATCAGGAACTGCTTCATATTCATGATTATGGGCGGAGCTCTATGACATCACTGCATGTGTGTGAAGACTTCAGTGAAAGTGAAACTGAACAGATGAACCTGAAGCTTCTTCACAACAACATTCAGAAACTCTGAAATCAACGATCAGATCTGATATTCACTCACAGGTAAGCGATGGGAATGTAAGTTCACTAGTTTAATGTCATGATGCAATATAAGAATGTTTGTGTCACATATCAGAAACAGGAAGTGTGTGAACTGCAGACAGAATAAACGAAGTTCAGTGAAAATCATAACTCCATTAAACAGAAATGACACTTGGTGTTTATTTAGTTATTGTGTTGTCTTTTATAAAAGATCTTATGATGGTATTAAAATGTTTCAGTTTTGTGGCTCTCAGAGACGCATATTTAGTTTCTGTTGAGTTTCTTCAGTTTGTTCTTCTCAATAGTATCAGCTGCAGTGCCACAGATTCATCAGAAATGACAGACCCGCGTCTCAGACCAGAAGTTAAAGTGTTAGTTCACCCAAAAAGACCTTCATTCATCTTCAGAACACAAATTAAGATATTTATGATGAAATCTGAGACTCTCTGACCCTCCGTAGGCAGCAATTTAATGACCACTTTCAAGGTCCAGAAAGACATTGTTAAAATAATCCATGTGACTACAGTGGTTCAACCTTAATTTCATGTTTTTCTTCTAACTGATACAAAAAAATGAGTAAAAATCTGCATACTAGCCTTTTAACTACTTTGTGTGTATGAAGGGAAAATATTAGAGGTCGACCGATAGTGGATTCTACCGATAACTAGGTTGGACCGCACTTGCCGATAACCGATTAATCGACCGATAGTTTTTAAAATGGATACTGGATAAAAAAACATAAGTAAAACAGTGCTGAACTTTATAACAAGAAGAAAAAAAAACAGTACTGATCCATGAAAATGTGCTAAATGAATAACAAATAAATATGAATATTAAAATAAGAAGTTCTAACAGAAATTCTTCAGAAAATAATTTAAACATTAAATATTACAGGTCAAATGTGTTTCTTTACCTATAACCTAGAAACATGCATGTAGGATGTG
Source organism: Gobio gobio (assembly GCF_949357685.1). Lineage (NCBI taxonomy): Eukaryota > Metazoa > Chordata > Actinopteri > Cypriniformes > Gobionidae > Gobio > Gobio gobio. The sequence goes on along the minus strand of NC_137117.1, from coordinate 3,981,919 downwards.
TTACAACAAGGATGTGTTAGCTTACATGAACTATATGCCTTATGCATTTTTACAGCATTTAATATGAGCAATATTGTACCTTGATCATTCATGTTAGTTCATAGTGCATTAACCAAGGTTACCAGATAAAATAAACATTCAAACTCAATTTAATGTTGAAATTAACATACTAACAATGAACAATACTTCCATAGCATTTATTAACCGTAGTTAATGTTACAAATGGAATCTTATTGTAGTGTTACAATTTCATATAAATCCAAACAGTCAGCTTTTTTAGAATGCAAGTATCTAATAAAAAACGAATGTGCTTCTGCTTTGTTTATGTTTCTGTCGGCAGCATGACGATACAGTTTGCTTTCTCACATCACTAGTTTTATATATGCAACATTTGCGTCGGACTTGCGTGTGTTTTTATCACATTGTTTTAACTGCTTGAGGTACTGCTTATTTTTTAGCGTCCTCTCAGCCTCGTCGACAAACATACACACTGCTGTTCTTTACCTGTTAATGCAGCATCTAGTCAAGAAATGAATTACTTTATAATGATTTGGCAACAAGTACTGCAGTGTTCAGTATTCATACCGTTTCGCTGTCGTGTTTTAAACCCGCATCTGACATGTCAGCGCTCTCCGTGCAGCGTGTGCTTTCCTTGCAGCGAGCAGCCTCACGTGTGAATGAAAACACAAGGCGTCAGTGAGTTTTTTTTTTGCCTCTAGAGGCCGCTCTCGCGCTATACAATGGCAGCAGGCCCTTCTCTCATAGTGTGTAATAACAGCGCACCCTTCTCAGCCGCTCCAGCAACGGACGCATCACGGAAAAACTATCGGTGTGGATTTTTGCCGATAACCGATTGTTCCACCAATAAACTATCGGTGCCGATTAATCGGCAAAACCGATGAATCGGTCGACCTCTAGAAAATATTATACCATATAAGACCTAATATTGATTTCTCAATAACAGAATCAAGAATAGATTCAACCCAAACAGACTGTGTAGCTGTCATAAACAATACAAAAATAAAATAAAGTTATATTCCCCCTAAAATATGTTTTAGACTCCAATCGTTGTTTGATAAATAAATCATAACGGGACAAACTACTCAAGAGATTTTTCCTCTAGGTGGCGCTTCATGTTAACATTCATCATAGGAGATGCTTCCTCAGGTTCAACATTGAAACCTTCGATGTATAAAGCATTTTAATAGCTGGCCAACATATTTTGCTCTGTCTTGTTATATTCTCGCCCTTTTCTGATTTCTGCATGAAATTATTTTTACATTTCCAGCACTGGAATGCATTTTTATCCCTCACCATAGTGGCAACTCTCAGACAGATTGTAGCCTAAAGCTTTCATGGGCAATGTGGATTGATGTGATTGGCAGACGTGGTGCAATCAAAAGCATCAGAATAGCATTGCTTTACTAAACAGCCTTTAAATGACAGGAGACCTCGCGCACATCAAAAACAGGCAAAGCAACAAACTAATATTATTAAACATATCCTAGCTTTTTACAGAAAATATTCAGATATATCCTTTTTTAATCATTAACATTTTCATAAGTAGCTGAAATTTAATTACACATTTTTTCAGTTACATTTGTTTTGGAATTAAATTACATAACTGCGTTACATGTCACTAGTTACTCCCCAGCACTGAGTATTTAACATGCAAAATCCATAGCCTAATTTATTCAGTGCATATAATTATCAAAATTGCTCTCTTTAGCCGTGTAGATAATATATTGTCATTACTTATCTTTTCAGCCATGGCGTCCTCCAGTGGTCCAGCACTAAATGAGGAGCTCCTGTGCTCCATCTGTCTGGAAGTGTTCACTGATCCAGTCACCACTCCATGTGGACACAACTTCTGCAGAACCTGCCTGAGCAAGTGCTGGACGGACACACAGACCTGCTTCTGTCCACTCTGTAAAGACACATTCAGCAAAAGACCTGATCTCAAGATTAATACAACACTCAGAGAGGTTGCGCAACACTTTAAGGAGAAGCTCAATCTAGGAGAACCTGAGGTGTTCTGTGACTTCTGTGATGAAAGAAAGCAGAAAGCTGTGAAGACCTGCCTGATGTGTCAAAGCTCTTACTGTGAGACTCATCTGGAGCCTCATCTCAGAGTCCCACGTCTGAAGAAACACAAACTCATCAATGCTGTGGAAAATCTGGAGGATTATATTTGCCAGAAACACGAGAGACCTCTGGAGCTGTTCTGCAGAGATGATCAGACGTGTGTGTGTCTGTTCTGCACTGAAGGAGAACACAGGACTCACAACACTGTTCCTATAGAGGAGGAGAGTCGAGAGAAGAAGGTAAAGAGATACAGACAAAACACTTTAACACCCCATGAAATGCAGTTCCCTATCAGTCAGTCACATTCAATGTTACGTCGGACTGAACTGACATATAGGGATCTTGCCTGAGGGCTCAATCACCTTTGAGTGGCAACAGAACAAGCCAACAAGTCAGATTTGCATCGCAAGCCACTCCCCGCTTCCGGGCATATAAGGAAGCATGCAAACTCACACATTAAGCTTTTGCTTCAGAGCAGAGCGGACATTGTTTCACTCTGCTCTTCGATCATCATTCAGTGAGTCTACTAAACAAGAGGGAAGCTGTTCCTGTGTTGGTGTGATGGCACATTCCAGCGGAGATCACGGTTGCTGAGTGCTTGCACGGTTAAGTGCAGTGGCTGTACCCCTGGGCGCTTCAACATCTAAAGAGCAATTTATGTAAAAGGGATGTGGTCATTTCCTGGCCTCGTCTGACAGCCCAAGCATGCTGAGGTAACATTCGTTCATGAGTCATGCACTCACTGATATACCTTGAAAAAGGTGGATTCCCCTCTTCTATTCCCCGATCTGGTCTTTCTACGCAGCAGAGAGCCCCTTCGGTTAATACACAGGGTGATCTGCGGATTACAGTGGGAGCTCTCCCACTCATGTTTCACATCACAGGCTGTGGCGCTTCCTGCTGCGGTTGCTCGTCCTTCCCATGGGGACCCAGCATCTCTTTCGGGGCTCCCGCAGAGAACCCGGTGTTGATCAACTGAAGATTCAACTGCTCTGTCCCCTTCGGGGAGAGTAGCAATGTTGTTTGATTCCAACCTGGAACTGACTGGCATGATTTCCCGGGCCGGCTGGATGATTGGTGTCTCTGGGCGGCGCACGGTGAACAGCAGCTTCCCAATCCAGTCCCTTTCTTCCCGGAAGTGCACGAGGAAGTCACAATGTCGTGGAAGGCACCTTTTTCTGCCAGAAACCGTTCCGCTGCCTCCTCCGCTCGCACTACCCTCGATGGCGGGGTGGCCAAAGGATACATGGAGATCCCCCAGGTAGAGCGTGCAGTTGTGGTTCAGTTATATCGTCTGCGTCTCCAATCCAAGGCCTGTAAGTTCTCGGCTACATTCGCAGCCAAGGCTTACAGCACCGCTGGACAGCCCACCTCTGCCCTGCATGCTATAGCCCTCCTGCAGGTATATGAGGTCAAACCAAAAAAAGAGCTGCACGAGGGTAGAGCTGGTGCAGGGTTGATACAGGAGCTTTAGACAGCGATGGACCTCGCCCTCAGGGCAATGAAAGTCACAGCGGTTTCATAGGCAGTCGATGTCCACGCTAGTGGTCCAAGAATGCCAGCTTAGTCGATTTAATCCTCAGCCATGTCAGTTGCATTGCTGTGTCCTATTCACACCTTGTGTTTGTACGTGGACCTCACGCAGAACTTCAGAACAGCTCTTTGTCTGCAATGGAGGCCAGTAGAAGAAAAAGGCTGTCTCCAAATCGAGGTTGGCCCACTTGAAAGTGGATGCCATTGCTTGGCTTACTAATCCCAAGGCGAGCCGTGCCCCCTTGGAGTGAGAGCTCACTCTGCTCAGAGTGTTGCTTCCTCCTGGGCATTGGTGCATGGCACCTCTCTGGCAGGCATATGTAGAGCTGAGTGCTGGGCAACACCTAACACATTCACGAGATTCTACAATCTCAGAGTGGGGCCAGTTTCTTCCTGTGTGTTGGTACAAACAGGTAATATGCTGGGTAGGCTGGCTCGGTCTCTCTTGCTGCGCCATTCCCCTCTGAGGACGGGATACGAGTGCCTATTCTGCTCCTCAGGTGAGTTCCCCAATTGTTAAACCCTGGTGGAGTTCCTCCAGCATCCTCGCCAGTCAGATGCTGATGCCAGGTCTAGTACTTCTGTGTATGCCAGGTTGGTCGGCCCCTGTACTAGACTAGATGCCTACATGTTGTGATTACTTTCCTAGGTTATCCTCTGCCAACTCTGTAACAGTATTGACTCCACCCCTGAACAAAGCGGGTTCTACCATAGAGATCTTTCATATGTAGCACTGGCCAAATCGACAGTCTATATGTTTAACTCCACATATTATCTCCCTACGGGCAGGATGTGGTTTCCGTAGCATTCCTTTCTGGTTGGAATAGGCACGCTTTCCCAGTGTTATCAAGTAGTCTCACTGTATAGGGTCAGAAGGAACACAAGTGATCGACATTCTCTGTGCAAAGCCATGTCCTTTCTTCCGCCCCAACAGGTGCAGGGGGAATAGGCGGCTTACTCTGGGCAGTTGTTGTAACACTTTCCAAAGGGATCCCAATACATCAGTTCAGACCATCATAACATTAAACTTGAATGACTGATAGGGAACTCTAGGTTACTAATGTAACGTTGCGTCCCATCACCACAACTCCTGTATCTCCGCTGAAACGGCAGGGAGTCCGTCTCGACTCCTCAGCAGAAAACTTAATGTGAGAGTTTGCCTTATACAGTATACCCAGAAGCGGGGAAGGGCTTGTGATGCAAATCTAACTTGCCAATGTACATTGGCTTATTCTGTTACCACTGAAAGTTGAGATCCCATTATGTCAGTTCAGTCCGATGTAACGTCTCCATTCCCTCCTTCAGGGAATAGGGGTTACATTAGTAACCTAAATGTTTTCTTTCCTGTGTCTTGACATTGACATGTAAGACTGTCAGAAGATGGAAAGATATATTCAGTGATAAATGCGTCTGTGTTTTTCTCTGTATGTAGAATCAGCTGGTTCAGACACAGACAGACATTTATCAGACGATCCAGGACAGAATGAAAAAGATTCAAGAGATCAAACACTCAGTAGAGATGAGAAAGGTTTGTGCTTCGATCAACCCAAGTTCATATCCGGACTTATGGTCACTTCCGATTTCACTTTCTGTTCACTCTCCAACTATCCTATCAAAAAATACATCTACAAAAAATGTTATGCGTCATAATATTTCAATCTAATTAATAAAGGTGTTGAATAAATTGAGAGTTCTACCATCTTTTAGTAATCTTGGTTTATTGCACTTGAGTTGTATGCAGTTCTATTGGAGTGCTTTGACAGCTCGTCCTCAAGAGCAGCATGAACATTTGTTTTGTGTTACACTGAAAATCACACATTTTAACTCTTTCCCCGCCATTGACGGAAATGTAGGCTTTCTGTGTTTTCACTGTTATACGGTGTGGGGGGGGGGGGGGTATACATTTATACGCTATTATACATCATCTCAAAAAGAGCTGAGAACTGAATCTCCTGATCAAAACACAGGTGAAGAAGAACCAGAAACAAGTGATTGTGTAAATGTAAATGTAAAATAATGCAATCAACATAAAAGGTCCTGTTCTTCGTGATCCCATTTTTCAAACTTTAGTTAGTGTGTAATGTTGCTGTTAGAGCATAAATAATGCCTGTAAAATGATAAAGCTCAAAGTTCAATGCCAAGCGAGATATTTTATTTAACAGAAGTTCCCTTTCAAAGCCTACAGTGAACGGCCGGTTTGTTCTACATCCCTGTACTTCCTGCTTTAATGACGTCAGTAGAACAGTTTGTTGACTAAACTCCGCCCACAAGAATATGCAAAAAAGGGGGCGTGGTCTTGTTGCTCTCCCACGTGGAGAAGAGGAAGTGTTGCGTTCGGTTGCGTTTGTAGAGTGAGTTTGTCGCCATGTTGTCGAGACGCTGTTATTTTCATCCCGGAGTCAAATCACCTTTCTTTGGCCAGGGACGCTGTAGTTTGAGTGTATGCATCTCCCCGTTATGGGAAGAGACGTGACCTTTCCGGGCAACGTGTGCTAAGCTGCTGTCCAATCACAACACGGGAACCACTGGCCCAATCAGAACTCGTTACGTATTTCTGAAGTAGGGACTTCATAGAACAGGGAAATCTTTCAAGACGTTTTGAGGACAGTGAAAACAGCGGTATACAGATCAGTAAATTGTGTGAAAAATACTGTTTTTTTACACGCGAAACATGAACACGTGTTATATTGCACACTGTAAACACAATCAAAGCTTCAAAAAAACAGGAAAAACGGGACCTTTAAACAGAAATCAAAACTGCCCATGTTACCCTAATGAAATGTCAACCCAGGACGAGCTATAGGACTATAAAGCTTTGGGGGTGTTGATGAGCTCAATCGAGCTCACCATCTATGTTTTGACCGTCTTTCTGAATCTGATCCAAAAATGCATTTTTGCTCAAAATATTGTTTTTTTTATTAAACTTACCCAGTTGATAAAAAAGAATACAGTAAGATAGAATTAAACTCGATTCTGGGGGGCATGGAAATTTTGTGAAAATTATCAAAAATGCTGGCAGTGATTGGCAACTTTTAAAAAAATTGCTGGTGGGGAAAGAGTTGAGTAAGAGGCGAAGAGTAAGAGTTTAATTGATGATGAGAGAAGTTTCATTTTGTGGTGAAGTATTCCTTTAAATAATATGTGAATACATAATCGATTAACAAATGGAACATCGTTTAACTGTTGTCATTCATCAGAGAAACACAGAGGAAGAGAAATCCTCCAGTGTTGAGCTCTTCACTGATCTGATCCGCTCCATTGAGAGATGTCAGTCTGAGCAGCTGAAGATGATGGAGGAACAGCAGAAAGCAGCAGAGAAACAGGCTGAAGATCTCATTAAAGAGCTGGAGCAGGAAATCACTGAGCTGAAGAGGAGAAACACTGAGCTGGAGCAGCTCTCACACACTGACGATCATCTCAAACTCCTACAGGTCAGTCAACATCTGTCTCATCAGCCATCATGTACAATATTACAGGACAAACCAGAGGTGGGGGACTTGAGTCACATGATCATATTCTGTTTTTGCTCTATTTCTCCAATGACAATAGTTCCAAACAAGCCACAGCAAAAGAGGTGCACCGAAATTTTTGAAATGTTTATCAGAAAATTAAGAGCTTGGGGTCTCAGATTCCTTGGGTCATGCTGAAAGCGTCAATACTGACTGTTTTTAACACTTTGACATATCGAATTTGGTAGGATTCATTGTCAGCATGTCCTGAAGGAACCTGAGAAGTTTGAACACAGAGCCACCTAGTGTCCCAGAGATATAAGGTTTTTCATAAAAAGGTTATTTCAGCTTTACAGTTTCTGTAAGAATGAAAATCAACAAAGACTTTTTGCTTTCCTGTTCAAACCCACTCTTTCTTTCCACCATTTGTAATTCCTAAAGTCACAAGAGGTGCTGATACTGATCAAGGCTTGACGGTCACAGCTTTGGCTGTAAGACATTGTAAAACAAAGGCTCTGACCATTTTATCATGCTTTAGAAATCATACAGAACAGAAAGAAGCAGTAATAACTAGGGCTGGGTAATCGATTCTTACTTTTATAAAACAATATCGATTCTTAAATCCAAAGAATCGATTACTCATCCTGTTTTCAGTTAATGAATGAAATAATCATTGTAGCACGCCTCCAATCCAATAAATTGCAACAATCTTTGTGCTTTATTACTATTGATGTGAAACAAAGTCTCAGATTTCAAATTGAGTCTATTTTTTTTAACGAAATTCAAAAACATAAATACAGTTTTGGCGCTGTGGCATGAGAACGCTCTGCCGCTCAGCTCAAGAGGAGCGCTGAGAAAACATGAACGGATCTTCTCTTCCACCTTAATACCAGTAACAGCGCAAAATATGATAATTAACATGAATGAGCTTCTGAAAGTGTGTTAAAAGATACAGGACAACTTACCGAAATCGTATCATGTCACATAGAATAGCTCAATCAGTGTTTCAACGGCCATCTCGTCCATACTTTGAGCTTCAAAACTGCTCATCAGAATCCTATGGGTGACGTCACGGACACCTACGTCCATATTGTTTTACAGTCTATGGTTTCAACCGCAGAAAGATGCAAGTAAAACAGCTTGTAAACAATGTCATGTAACTTCACATTTACCTCAGAAAAACCATATCCAGTGTCCATAAACTCGTTAGTCAGCTAGAAAAATTAACTCTAGAGAGGAGCATTTTGCTAATTATATGCACCACATTACATAGGATATTCATTGTCATTTTTAATGTTCTTCAATATTTAATGGATGTATGTACGAATAAATCTGGCAAGTTTTTATGACAGCCACCATTTAAATGTTTATATTTCAAAAAACGAATTGGAGTAGAATTATGATTATGTAATTGTTAAGTTAATATTATAACTTAAGTTAATTTTTACCTTCAATATTAGTAGGCTAATGTACTCAAGGTTGTAATAATTTCACTTTTGGGCCCACCCAGGGACGCCAATTATGTAGTGATTTTACCTTCGTCCATCCAAGGACGTTAAGTAAGGAAGTGATTGGTACTCACGTCACCGCTGATGTTGTGATTTCTGGATCACACGTCACTTAAGGTGTGGTTATGAGTACATCAGATGACCACCTTCCCCCTCTCTTAGTTTGGGACACTAGTCAAGGTCTTTTACCTTGGCTCTATGAGAACACTCCACACAGGAGGCTGTTCAATCATTTTAGATTGAATGTAAAGTGGGGAGAGTTGGTCAGCTGATTTATCTGAAAGATTGGTGGGTTTTCTAACTTGTAGAGCCTTTTCTGTATTATCAGCACAAGTAAGACACAATTGTAATAAAAAAAATTTGTCTTCCCGGATTTTATTAACAAAAGATAAACAAGAATAACTAACACAACTACTAAATGAATACAATGAATGATAAAGGAATAAAGTGCATAAGATACATAAAATACATGTGATTAAGTTGAGTGTGGCTATGGAAGAGTTGCGTTATCTTATGGAAAGATAAACTGTTGTTTCTCTGAAACTAAGGTGAAGAACCTTATTATGCATCAAACAAATAAACGAAAGATTATTTGTTATTAACTAGCATCAGTTAAATTAACTCTAATGTAAATTAGAAAATCATATACTGATAATATACAACAATGCCAAGGTTTCTGGAAAGAGGTTTGGTTAAGTGATATTTACGTTCCACGTGGTTGAGTAAGCAGTCCGATGGAGGTGATTCTTCCACTGGTTGTGCTGGGTGACAATGCAGTGGGAAAGGAGCTGGAATCTGTTTCAACAGTCTTGAACACGAAGATCTGTGGGATGCTGATCTCCTGGAGCACCAAAGGGTCCTAAAATCTGGAACACGCAGATGAGGCCCTGAAGTAGGTGCAGAAGGTCCTTAATCTGGAACACGCAGATGAAGGAACCTCAAAGTGAAGGTTTGCTCTCCTGAGCTTAACCTTGTTGCAAATGTCTCTGTGTGTCTTCTGACTCTGTGGGTCAGACACTCAGGACTTGGTCAATCCGCTTTGGTCTCTCTGGCATGGAGACTCAGAACGTGGTCGTATCTGTTGCTGCCTCACAAGCTGTAGATTCAGATCCTTGGATCTTTTGTTGTCTCTCTGGATGAACCAGAGGCTCAGAACTTGGTTGCTCTGTCACAGTCTCATCCTCGCCGGACAGACTCAGAACTTGGTGAACTGTTTGTCTCTCTCAAGGAGAAACTCAGAACATTACGGTGTATCTGTTATGTCTCTCTTGAAGGGAGACTCAGAACGTGGTGAACTGTTACAATCTCATCCTTGCTGGGGAGACTCAGAACAAGGTGTGTCGGTTGAAAGGGTACCTTTATCCTTTTCTGAATAGGAGGAGATTGCAATTTGGCGCTTCTCCATTCCAGAATTGCGATTGGCTGCTGGCATCAGAGGGGGTCCACAGTGAGACTCACCCTCCTTTCTCCTGTGGAACTCATTTGCATACTGTACACAGTTAGAAGTCTTTAAAGTTTCTTTAAAGTTTACCAATGCATTTCTCACTTTCCAAACCACCATCAGAATACCCTTGGCAATATTCTAAACAAATAGAAACCAAACATGATGGGATAAGATTGAACTGTTCATTAATTTGTTCATTAACAGCTGATTCTGTGTAAGATGTTGGATTACAAATAGCTGTCACTGAGAATACTTATTTCTCTGAATAAGTATGAAATGGATGTGTGTAGTTTACATCAGTCTTAAGGTTTCCAAACATAGTTATGACTGGATTTGGATAGATCATTTTGGTCTTTCTTTCACCCACTACTGCTGAGGTCCTGTGGATTTTTATGGCAGTCATAGACCAGGACATTAGGGATGTGGGTGAAGGCCAGAAACTGCATGTGGGCCAATGAGATGTCTTGTCCTTCCTGGGCTTGGTACAAGAGCTGGTCTTTTTGGCCTCTAAGAGGTGTCTGGATGTTGTCATAGCATCTTATCTGATGGCGTTGGACAGTTTGTTTGTCTCAGTCTACCAAGATCCAATCAAAATGTAGCAAACCTTTGTCCACTATTATGGACAGAGAGTGGCCCGGCCATAAACTGGGCCCTGGAATGTGCTGTCCACTACAAGGTCAATCAGCTGACTCCCATAGTTTACAACATTAGTTCAGAAATTTGTTTTCCTTGAGAAAATGTTCCATGTTTTGTGCCTGATACATTTCCAAAATAATCGATATTGAATTGAATCGAAAATCGAATTGAAAGCTTGTGAATCTAAATCGAATTGAATTGTGAAATTTGTGTCAACACCCAGCCCTAGTAATAAAATCACAATAGGTAAATGAGTTAAGGCAAGATGTTTATGCGCTGGTCAATTTAGAGATTTTGTTTTTTTATAACGTGTTGTTTCACACTAGTGGAAAGAAAACATCCAATATACACGTTTATGTGTTTATTTTAGTGCACTTATCTATTAGTTTCTGTAGATTGAAATTGCAATACATATCTTTAAAGTTTATGACAGTTTCTCTTAAGCAGTGATTTTATTTAATACTTTTATATTGTCATTTTCATTTTATTTGTTTTCATTTTTATACGTCTTTTTAATGTCTATAATTTTTACTCATTTTTATTTCAGTTATTCAGTTATTTTAGTACATCAAGTTACACTAAATAAAAATGAAAAATGTTGTTGAGAGTATTTTCTGATTTAAAAAAAGAGAAATCCAGAATCCCCTCAGTAAAAACCTTTAACTCTAATGTTAACAAAGTCAAACAAGAACTTTGAATCTGACTTTATCCAACGTTCAGATGTCAGTTCTGAATATTTAATCTAATCAGTGCATATTTAATTGGACAATGCCTCATTTATTTAAATATTTCAGAAATTAGATATTTTATCCTCTCTCTCTCTCTCTCTCTCTCTCTCTCTCTCTCTCTCTCTCTCTCTCTCTCTCTCTCTCTCTCTCTCTCTCTCGTAGATGAGCTCATCTCTGTACAGTCGTCCACACAGCAAGAACTGGACTGAGATCAGGATTGACTCTGATGTGAATCTGAAGTCTCTGATTTCAGCTCTGACTGAACTGAAGAAAACTCTAGATGGGACTCTACATGAAAAACTCCGTCAAACTGGTATGTGCATATCATACAGTGTATATATATATTTTGCTATTAACTATCTAGGAAAAAAACAATTTCAAGGAAAATTATGGATTAAATAACATTTTCGCATCAGTGACCTGTGAATTATTTAATCTCTGTCTGCAAAAGATCACACTGTTCATAAATATAACCGCAACATAACTTCAACCTGCCATGTTAGCATTAGACTGGTGTGATAAAATCACTTACTAAACCCAGTCTATGTAAAGTTTAAATTTAACTCACGTCATAATCAGTTAAAACACTATTACTGTAACTTACTTTAGAGACATGTAAGCAACATGATGTAACTATCCGTGTACAAACACTAACACATCAGCAGAACTCACTACACACCACTGATGCTGCCAATAGAGAGAAACTCACTGTTAACCTGAAATTATTCCTATTAATAATTCATCATTATATTGTCATCTGTGTTCACAGGGGTGACGTGGGCTCAGACGTTTGCAGGTACAGTGTGACTGACACAATACACTCACAATACTTCTGTTAATAATCTGTATTATATACAGGGTTGCTCATAACTGATACAAATAAACGATGCTCAGCAGAAAACGTGAAGGAAAGCCCTTTTGCACATGTTTACTTAAGGATTTGGATATCTAAATTTGATAATAATAACAATTTACATTCAATATCTATCTAAATGTTAACATGTTATTGTATTGTTGCTATATAAGCTATGCTATGAAGTAACTAGTAACTAGGAGTAGTTTTTTTATTGGATACTATTTTACTCTTACTCAAGTAACTATTCAGATTAGTACTTTAACTTGAGTACAGTGTTTGGATACTCACCTCTGTCTGCGCATCTCTGTGTGAACACACTAGGGATGGGCGATATCTTATCGTTTGCGATATACCGGTAAAAATTCTCCCCACGATAAGAATTTGACTTCCCGCGATAATAACGATAAAGCCTAGTTGATAGCGCGACCCATCCGCACCGTGCCACCGCTGGCCGTCTCTTGATGCTTAAAGCGGTTGCTTTATGGTGGCTGCGTTCGTCAATTTGTATAGCTGAACGGGGGTTGGAAAGAGAATTTTCTTGTGGTGCCCCCCGCACTGGGAGCGGCGGCACTGAATCCGCATCTCACATGCAGAGCGAAAACAACTATGGCGGAAGAGTTCATAATTAAACGAGGGGCTACCTGAGGGCAATCTGAACCATACAGATGTATTTTCACTCGCTGAGCACTTGAACCGAGCGCTTAAGAGATTCGCTCTGTCTCAATCGATCGGTAAAGCACACTATTTCAGTTCATCTCAATGAATGCGCAGTGCATTTGACGCACATTAAACACTAGTGTGAGGCGCGCGACTGAGAGCGCTCAGTGTTTCACACACACTCAAAGAGAGAGCGAGAGAGTCTTATACCACACAGAATTGACGTGCTACATGTAAACAATATCCTTTGTTGTATTTTCCTGTAAAATAATAGCGTTTATTTGGAATTATTCAGCCTTTCGTGAACAGGAAGAAACGAATGCACAAACGGGAATCTCATTGGCTGGCGTGCACCTATTACGGTGCCTGTTTTGATTTCAGCAAATCGGTTAGAATGAGCGCTGACAACGTGATTAATATTCATGAACTCAGAAGCTCAATATTCCTTAGTGCAGTTTATTTTTATTAGTAGAAGAATTCGTGGTATTATTATGTTATCAACTCAAATTACTGAAGTTCTATCATTAAATCATTATTTTCAACTTTTTTGTAATCTGAAGACATTTTTGGGATAATTACTTTTGCTGTTTCTGCTATTTTTACCACTTTTTGCACCATGAGTGTATGAATAAATACAGAATCGGTTTACATGTAAAACTTGTCATTGATTTTAATTATTATTGTTTGTATTGTCTGATGTTTTTCAGCACAGTTGCACTATTTAAACATTACCTGCACCTTTACAGAAGACAATTATATCTGCAACTTTTCCATTTCTGAAAAGGCTGGTGTGAAATTTGACATAAAAAAAAATTAATTATATATATATATATATATATATATATATATATATATATATATATATATATATATATATATATATATATATATATATATATATATATATATATATATAATCTTTTTTTTAATGTATTATAGGAGCCTATTTGATGACATGTACGTTTTACTTTAGATCATTGTTTGTTTTTCTGAAACTCGCAAGAATGCATGCAGCTTTCACTTGTATCCAAAAACATGGGGAATGATACTACATTTATCGTCATTGATATCGTTATCGCAATAAATACTAGAAAATATCGGGATAAATTTTTAAGTCCATATCGCCCATCCCTAGAACACACACACACACACACACACACACACACACACACACACACACACACACACACACACACACACACACACACACACACACACACACACACACACACACACACACACACACACACACACAGTGTTGTCAGCCTCTGAAGCCTCACTATATGAGGACATGAACACATGGACATGAACACATGAACTTCATCTCCAGAGCCGCTCTGAGAGTCACTTCATGAGCATTTCACAGTTTCATTTGAGAGAAACTACAGTCACATAAACACACAGAAACAGAAATGTCTTCAGCGCAATGAGTCAAAATAAGTTTGGTTGAATTTAGAAACGTCTCAATGTAATAATAATACTAACACTAATAATAACGCATTATTATTAATAATTATTTTTTAAGGAATAATCACAATTTTCCTTCCATGTTTTAATTTGAACAGTAAAGCTCATTGTGCAGAACAGTTTGTTTAATTTCATATGATTAAAACATCAATTAAAAGACAAATCTTCATTTGATTACAAGAAAATACATAAAGAATTTGTGGATAAAAAACATTTCATTGAAATTTATGTTTTTATGAATTAGACATGCTTTTTGATTATTACAATTTAATTAAACCATCCAGAAATATTAAAACAGAAAAACATAATTTGGTCAAAATGAGGCAGAATTTGAAAAACAAAACAAACAAACATATTTCATAGGGCCCTACATTTTTATTAAATTGTTAGTTTCAATATTTCAATTAATTAGACATGCTTTTTGAGTACTAACATTTAATTTGACCCTTAAAATTAAACTTAAAAAAAATAAACGGAATCCAGAAAAAATAAACCGGAATATCATCTGCCATGTTGAAGAGAAAAGAAGACGGTGAGGAGAGCAGTCAGGAGGAAAGTGATGATGTCAGCGTGTAGGATAAGTGTGAGCACCAATCAGCTTCTGCCCTTGAGAACCAGACCAAACGAGTTATGTGCACCCCTGAATATATACTGTACATCTGAACATGATTCTGAAGTTGATTGATAATGTCTGATCTCTCTCAGTGGATGTGACTCTGGATCCTGATACAGCGAATCCATATCTCATCCTGTCTGATGATGGAAAACAAGTCCGTCATGGAGACATTAAGCGGAACGTCCCAGAAAACCCAAAGAGATTTGAGGCCATTTGTGTTCTGGCAAAGCAGGGATTCAGTTCAGGGAGATTTTACTATGAGGTGCAGGTGAAGGGAAAGACTGAGTGGACTTTAGGAGTGGCCAGAGAATCCATTAACAGGAAAGGGTCGATCACACTGACTCCTGATGATGGATTCTGGACTGTGGCTCTGAGGAATGAGAATGAATATAAAGCTTGTGCAGGTCCAGCTGTCTCTTTATCTCTGAGAGTGAAACCTGAGAAGGTGGGTGTGTTTGTGGATTATGAGGAGGGTCTGGTCTCTTTTTATGATGTGGAGTCCAGATCTCATCTCTACTCTTTCACTGGCCAGACTTTCACTGAGAAACTCTATCCATATTTCAGCCCAGGCGATAATGATAAAGGTAAAAACTCAAACCCTCTGATCATCTCACCTTTACTGGATTAGAATATGTGAATGAAAACCAAAAGGAAATTTGCACAAACCGGAATCAAGTAGATTTTAACTACAATTATAAAGAAATGAATATGTGATGGACAAAATGTGTACAAGTGCAAAAATAAACTGTATATTCAGGCCCTTAAAATAATCAGTCACTGATAAAACATCAAATATAATGAAACATTTGTGAGTTATATGTTTTGTGGAAAAAATTAATATTTCATCACTACATTTGAACGGTCAATTTGTTACAAGTCTATATTTTCTAATCAACACAAAGATTTGTTTGCTTTTCTCTTTCATTTATACTTTGCTGTAACTTTTCAAATCTACAATGAAATTCTACATAATATGCTACATTTCCAAACTTTCCAGAGTGTTTCTATTGTTATTCTGTGATGACATTTCTGAAGTCATTCTCTCTTTCTTTTCTCTCCAGCTGTTAATATTGAATGTCTTGTGAAATGTTGAGGTTTTTGGTTTATATTGTAATAACTGCAGCATCTGAATAAAGACAAGTGTTCAATTCTAGAACTGATATTGATTATAATCTAAACAGATAATTATTATATAAACACATTAGAGAATGAAACTTCATGAACATCTGCTCACATAAACATTACAACAGACAGACAGGAGAAGAATAAAACAGAATCTTTATTGTTGAATAATTGTTTTTTATCCAACAATAAAGATTGTGAATGAAAACACTAATATTATCATTCAGTGTAGATGACTCTTCAATCTAGTACATATTCTTCTAGAGAAGCGAGAGCATTAGAAGCTTCACAATGACAGTGTTTTTGACTTTGGTTTGAGCTCAATATCAGTGAATGCGTGCACCTGAGTGAGCTGACGGCAGTCCATCGATGCCAGGAGCTTCTGAGAGCCGGAGACGGTGGGAACAAACTTCTCCATCAGTATAACCGTCGCAAGCTTCTCCACATCACTGACACACAGAAAGACAATATCAACTCTCTGGAAGATGTTCACTCTTTAAATATCATATTTAATGCAGTACAATCTATGTTTCTAAACCAATCTAAAGTGCAGGAACACGTCACAGCTGAAATTAAACTGCTGTTAAACACTGAAAGTCTTACCCATACGGAATCTTTCTGACGCTCTGCATTCCCAATCCCTCTATAAGGAACAAAACGTTCCTCAACACTTGTGACAGCGGGTTCAGGAACGTGATCTTGACTGTCAACTCTTTCCCCAGCACAGCGTCCTCTAGAGGCTGAAACAGCACAAACACAATCAATGATGGAGAGTTTCTTTATGATGAACTGAATCCAAATACGACGCCTTTAGATGTTTCACCAGTTATAACTTTTAACGTTAATGTGCCATTTCTATTTTATATATATATATATATATATTTAAAGCTGTGAATTCAGAATTCACTAAATTAAGCACATTTTAATTTGACTAAGATTTTTTTTTTCAATGCTGTTAACTGTACAAGTCTTCTTTACCAAGAAATACTATTAAGAATTTCCCCCAAAACAGATACATTCTTTATGATAATTTAAGCAGTTACACTGAAATTGTTTTTATTGGCGACAGGCAGCATTAAACCATCAAAATGAAATGTTTGTTTATTTGATTATTGTAATGCTCTACTGGGTGGTTGCCCTGCTCGCTTAATAAATAAACTCCAGCTGGTCCAAAACGCAGCAGCTCGAGTTCTTACTAGAACCAGGAAGTGTGACCATATTAGCCCAGTTCTGTCAACACTGCACTGGCTGCCTATTAAACATTGCATACATTTTAAAATCTTGCTTATTACTTACAAAGCACTAAATGGTTTATCTCCAGTACTTGAGCGAGCTCTTAACACATTATACTCCATCACGTCTACTGCGCTCTCTAAACTCTGGCCAGTTGATCATACAGAGAATATCCAAATCAACTGCAGGCGCTCGATCCTTTTCCTATTTAGCACCTGAAATCTGGAACAGTCTTCCTAACATTGTTCGGGAAGCAGACACACTCTGTCAGTTTAAAGACTAAAAACACATCTCTTTACTGTGTCATACACATAAAACACTTTTTCGATTAAATGATTGTTAGGCTGCATTAACTAGGTCAGCCGGAACCGGGAACACTTCCCATAACACCAGGGCTGCGTTCAGCCCCGACACAACGTTGCAAAACGTTTTTTAATCGGAAACGGTGCTGCCTTGAACACCCTGTTCTTTTGACGCAAGAGTTGTAACTATGGCAGCTGAGAAGGCCATTCTTTGTGTTCTTTTTGAGGAATTTTCGGAGCCTGATGAAATCGATATAAATACGTGTTTAATACTGCAAAATACATGCAATCACTGCCCTTGCCGTCCAGAATAAAAGACAACATCCCAATCCCATTTAATGAACCTTTCTTATCTCCTGGTAATCAATTCTAACTTAAATCATTTTCTTACTTTTTTAATAGCTTGTATTTTCTTTCTCACTTTATGTCAAGCACTTAATTACCATATATGAATATATAGGTGGTGCTGCAGCTCCCCCAAGAAATGTCTGTAATTTTTTTATATTTATATTTTATGTTATGTTTGAAAATTCTTTTTCATGTTTTTGAAATAGGAATTAAATAATTATTTAAAATTATATATATTTTAGTCTAAAATAACATGAGGCCCAAACAGGTGATCTTCTTTGGCCAATGGGCTCGGCGCCCGCGAACCTCTGACCGTAACTCATTTCAGCTTGTTTTTGATAGCGAGTTTTAGCAAAGTAAAATAACATTACACCAAAATGGATCATTTTTTGCTCCCTAAACGTCCACGTTCTGAGTCACATCCTGAAACGAGAAACGAGACTGTGAAGGTGCAGACACAACACTCGTCGTCACAGAGCCTCAGGAACAAGAAAATCCTGGGGATGAACTTGAAGACGGAGAATCGGCGGCGGCGGTTTCCATTGACGATGCTAACGTTACGGTTTGTGCTGCAGGTTTTGTTGCACCCGTCCCGTAAAATACGGAATCGTCCCGTATTTACAAGCAAAATGACGCGTCCTGTATCAAACCAATACGGGATGCAAATTGTCCCATATTTTACACAGGTCCACACATAGTTCAATTAACATACAGATTTTGCAGTGTGGAGAATACTGATAGCAAATATAAAGAAATCAATTTCACAATAAGTACAGGAGCTCATTTGTGCGTGATTGCGTTTTAGCGGCTTTGTGCCATAGCGGCAGAGTCTCGAGAACATGCGCTGTGTGTGTGTCTGTAAACTTGCGCGTTTTTTAAAAACATGTCGAGCTCGCGTCGCATCCACCGTTTGAACGTAAGATCTCCAGATATAGAGCTGAATATCAAAAAGGTATCAATGGGTCTGTCCAGTAACTCATGATGAACTTCAGGCCAACTGCACACTTTATGAGAAGCATTTCAGTGTCTCAGACTGACTGACTTAAAGCAGCAGCGCTGACAGACCGGTCTATGTGACACACACCTCCGTGCCAGTGTTGCCAACTCTCGCGAGACAAATAAGCAACCGCAGCTTCAAAAACAAGCCCAAAACAAGCCCAATATTATTATATTATTTAATTAATTATTTTTTTATCAATAAATGAGCAACATATTAAACTGAAACCTCTCAGAGTGTGAAAAGCAAAAACAGATGTGATTTTACAAAAATCATCAAATTGCAATAAAGGACACACAATATCCTCTGATCAGATGTGAACAGAAGAGGTTTGGTGACAAAAAAAGTGACATGAAGGCCAATTATGGTAACCCATAGTCGGAGTTAGTGCACACATATCAGGGGCAGTAAGTAGTGAACACACACACTGCAAACCGTGAAAAAGACAAGCCCTGCGTCTCATTGTGCACACTATCTGCCCTAAATAGTACTGAAAATTACTAATGTCACACTATTTAGGATGGATAGTACATTGGGACACAAGCACTAAGGGAGCGCTGCAATATAGCCACATATTTAAAATAAAATAAATTTGAACCATACCTACTGTTATTATTAGTAGACTTGTTTTTTGATAATAGCCTGTAATTTTAAATACATTACAAAAATATTTTTTTAATTAAATTATAGGTGCCTCTCCTCCCTGTTTCCTCTCCATCTCTGTACACTGCTGGTGGTATTGTTTGTAAAAATGTATACGTCTATTTAAGTCTACTAACTATCATTACGTGCATTTATAACGTCACACACCTGCACGTTGAATGTAATTTTTCTTCAATGAAGGGGAGAAGGAAGCGGGATATTTGAGGACGGATTATTACAGCACTTGTATCGATGCACTGAATGCCTATTAGCTGTGAGAAGACAGTGTCAGTCAATGTATTGGACAAAACAGCGACCATAAATGTAAAGAAACGAAGTTGCTTATTATATTTTCCTAACAAGCAACCACATTTTTTTAAATAAGCCCAAAAAACTGCAACCCGCGACCTATAGTTTTTTTTAATGGATAACATATAATATTCCATACATTATCAGAGCTTGGCAGACAGAATTTTTTTACCATGCCTTCATTGTTTATTTTTTAGCTACTTTTCAAAAGCCTTTATATATTGTTTTACTGACTTTATGTTTAGTGTGTGCCGCTTCTAACAATCAGCAATTGTATAAACTGTGATAATAACTTGATATTTGCCACTGTTGTCATAAAAAATTAAGGAACTAAACAAAACTACACATAATATTCTAAAAGTTTCTTACACTGTTTTCATCAGGGATGAATCCGGAACTGTTTCATATTCATGATTCAACATTTCTGACATGAATAAGGAGATCAAATATGAAATGTGTTGAGATGCGCTGCTAAAATTCGCGCCTCATCAGCTTCTGTGTGACCATAAAGCCCACCTACTCTGATTTGATTGGGTTTCTCAAATATTTTGACATTGACGAGCGGTGACAGACCAATGAGGCTCAGATGAACACACACACACCTCTGCTTCTGGGAGAGACCCAGAGGTGAACTGTTACCCGCGCCCACTCCCCCCTTCTCACACACACAACCAAAGTGCACGGCAGCTTCTCAGCCAGCAGGGGCGCCTGCAGCTGCAGACTGTGCAGAGGGCGTCAATTTACCAATTACCCACTCAGTGAAATGATAGATAGAAAACCGCTTCGCGGCCCAGAGGATTATTTATTTTTTTAACTGCTCATGCCGCCCCCCCATGTGTCATGAAAAAATGCCGCCCTGGGCAACTGCCCGGTTCGCCCGTGCCCAAAACTAGATATATCCAGCTGCAGCCCCGCAGCACACCAGTTTCAGAACCCCAGTTTCAGAACCCCAGTTTCAGAACACCAGTTTCAGAACCCCAGTTTCAGAACCCCAGTTTCAGAACACCAGTTTCAGAACCCCAGTTTCAGAACCCCAGTTTCAGAACACCAGTTTCAGAACACCAGTTTCAGAACACCAGTTTCAGAACCCCAGTTTCAGAACCCCAGTTTCAGAACACCAGTTTCAGAACCCCAGTTTCAGAACCCCAGTTTCAGAACCCCAGTTTCAGAACCCCAGTTTCAGAACCCCAGTTTCAGAACACCAGTTTCAGAACACCAGTTTCAGAACCCCAGTTTCAGAACCCCAGTTTCAGAACACCAGTTTCAGAACCCCAGTTTCAGCACACCAGTTTCAGAACACCAGTTTCAGAACCCCAGTTTCAGAACCCCAGTTTCAGAACCCCAGTTTCAGAACCCCAGTTTCAGAACACCAGTTTCAGCACACCAGTTTCAGAACCCCAGTTTCAGAACCCCAGTTTCAGAACCCCAGTTTCAGAACCCCAGTTTCAGAACCCCAGTTTCAGAACCCCAGTTTCAGAACACCAGTTTCAGAACACCAGTTTCAGAACCCCAGTTTCAGAACACCAGTTTCAGAACCCCAGTTTCAGAACCCCAGTTTCAGAACACCAGTTTCAGAACACCAGTTTCAGAACCCCAGTTTCAGAACACCAGTTTCAGAACCCCAGTTTCAGAACCCCAGTTTCAGAACACCAGTTTCAGAACCCCAGTTTCAGAACACCAGTTTCAGAACCCCAGTTTCAGAACCCCAGTTTCAGAACACCAGTTTCAGAACACCAGTTTCAGAACACCAGTTTCAGAACCCCAGTTTCAGAACCCCAGTTTCAGAACACCAGTTTCAGAACCCCAGTTTCAGAACACCAGTTTCAGAACCCCAGTTTCAGAACCCCAGTTTCAGAACCCCAGTTTCAGAACACCAGTTTCAGAACACCAGTTTCAGAACACCAGTTTCAGAACCCCAGTTTCAGAACACCAGTTTCAGAACCCCAGTTTCAGAACACCAGTTTCAGAACCCCAGTTTCAGAACACCAGTTTCAGAACACCAGTTTCAGAACACCAGTTTCAGAACACCAGTTTCAGAACCCCAGTTTCAGAACACCAGTTTCAGAACACCAGTTTCAGAACCCCAGTTTCAGAACACCAGTTTCAGAACCCCAGTTTCAGAACCCCAGTTTCAGAACCCCAGTTTCAGAACACCAGTTTCAGAACCCCAGTTTCAGAACCCCAGTTTCAGAACCCCAGTTTCAGAACACCAGTTTCAGAACCCCAGTTTCAGAACACCAGTTTCAGAACCCCAGTTTCAGAACACCAGTTTCAGAACCCCAGTTTCAGAACACCAGTTTCAGAACCCCAGTTTCAGAACACCAGTTTCAGAACACCAGTTTCAGAACCCCAGTTTCAGAACCCCAGTTTCAGAACACCAGTTTCAGAACCCCAGTTTCAGAACACCAGTTTCAGAACACCAGTTTCAGAACCCCAGTTTCAGAACCCCATCCACAGAACCGGAAGTGGAGGGCGGGGCTACCCATACACGTTGTTTTCATATGGATTTTAAAGTTACTTTTCTACTCATATCCTTGATCAAGAGAAACATGCATTTAAGCCAGTGAGATGTGAACAGAAGCATGAAGGAGAATATGTTGAGTTGTGTGTGATATTTCTGTCATTATACATGTGGTGGTGAACGAATATTAAGTCTCACATTTTATCATTAAAGCTTTTTTTTGCATTTGTCAAAAGATATTATTTGTCTTAATATTAAATAATTTTTAATTAATAAAACATTAATTTTGTTTTCAGGGATGAAAAGACTTTCATCTTTTCACGTCTTTCACATTTTATCAATAAAGCTTTTTTGCATTTGTCAAAAGATAGTATTTGTCTTAATATTAAATGATTATTCATTAATAAAACACATTCATTACGTTTTCAGAGATGAAAACACTTTCATCTTTTCAAGTATTTCTGCAGAAATGCCATGATATGGGCTTAAGAGTCACAAGTTTTTGTCTTTTTTTGCATGTTTTTATTTTTTATTATGTGCCGTTTAAATTAGTTTTAAA
This sequence comes from Gobio gobio, assembly GCF_949357685.1. Taxonomy (NCBI): domain Eukaryota; kingdom Metazoa; phylum Chordata; class Actinopteri; order Cypriniformes; family Gobionidae; genus Gobio; species Gobio gobio. The sequence goes on along the minus strand of NC_137117.1, from coordinate 3,958,967 downwards.
CCTATTATTTTAGAAATATTTTATATATGTCCTATTTGTTTTCTTTCAGAGAAACACGTTTCACTTTAAAGCCTTGTATTAAATGGTTATTTTTATTTGACATTTTAAAAATAGAAATGTCTCATTCTCTGTCTATTATATCTATCTGAATTATTAAAACGATTGAATATAGAGTCAAATGGGAAACACTTTATAACATGTTACAAATATATTAGGCCTAATATATTTTTTAAATAATAAAAAAAAGTTGTAGTATTGTTAAAGTAACAATAAACTACAGTGTTTGTGTCCATTAACATTAAATCTCATAGGCTATTTTCTGTCAGTATTATTTGTAACAACATGAATGTGAACGAAATAATACTAATATATCTATAGTCAAATGGGAAACACTTTACAACATGTTATACATGTATTCATATTTTTTAAATAAAAACTGTGTATAGTTTTAGCCTGTTTCCATGAAGTATAAACCACTGTCTTTGTATTCATTGATCTAAGCATGATCAATAGGCTATATGTTTTAAAATGTTGATCATTGTACATTATGACATGCATATTATATGAACAGAAAAGTGACTTTATTTAAAAGTATTGTTATTAAATATTGTAGACATCAATCAGATCAAAATCCATGTGAAAACAGCTTATATTTAACAAAAGAAAATTACATGTATGGATAGCGCAACTATGACTGTTTAAGCCCCGCCCAGTTCTGAAACTGGTGTTCTGAAACTGGTGTTCTGAATCTGGTGTGCTGCGGGGCTGCAGCTGGATACTATTACCCAAAACCGCTACTGTGGGCGGAGCTCTATGACATCACTGCATGTGTGTGAAGACTTCAGTGAAAGTGAAACTGAACAGATGAACCTGAAGCTTCTTCACAACAACATTCAGAAACTCTGAAATCAACGATCAGATCTGATATTCACTCACAGGTAAGGAAATGCAAGTTCACTAGTTTATGTCATGATACAATATAAGAATGTTGGTCAAATTAAGGGTGTTTTCACACTGGCTGTTTAGCTCAGAAGCCAGATAGAAAGCAGTTGGTCGACATGGGTGAAAAGAAAAACGGTCCAGATCCCTGCCGACTGTGCATAACACATCTGGCTGACAGACGTCTTTTTCTGTATGGGCCAGCTTCTGTCATTTTCAGCTGAAAAACAACGAGTAATTTAATTAATTTATTGTTCTAGTGTTGTCTGATGTTTTAATTGTCAAGATAACATTTTTTTTATTTTTTTTTATATATAGATGGTTTGCGTAACGTCAGTCAGAAGACCATGCGGCCCCGATACGGAGTGTTGATGAAGACATACAGTCTCTTTTTAGGATAACATTTATTAGAAAAACCGCTGAGCTGTATCCAGTGCATTGTAATGTTGGCTAATGTATGAAATGATATAGAGTTATATTCCATTTTGTTAATCCATTTTGACAATCTGAGGATTACAAGACGTTTTGAAGGGCCAAGCAGTGGAAAAACAGTCTCTGCATCGCCTTCCTTGTGATCACAACATTAAGAAAGCGTGGATGAACTTTATTTTTTTGATATTCCATTTTGTTTGCAAAAATTAAGTCAGTCATTTCATCTTTTTCAACAAGTGATTAGTTATTGAATCATTATGAGTCGGACTATGCTTTTGGCGCCATAGTTATCTATACTAGCAACAGGCGGCTCTCAAAAGAGTCATTTGCTTGTGAATCGAACTACACTGACCACCACGCCACGCTGTTGGTACATTACACACACGGAGACAGCTCATATCGGTGCAATGTGAAATTCAATATAAGATTTATTTTGTTGTAACACTGCTGTGGGGAGCTCCGAAACGGAAAAGCGCGATAGATACGTAAGGGAAGCTGCAAAATAAGTGCAGCAACGTAAAGTGACAGTTGACTTGATGATGTAAAAAAGCCAATAGTTAAAGTTCATGTTTTTGTCCTTCAAAATACTATAATAGTTAAAAGACATAGTTAAAATTGTGTATCATGATGCTGTATTATTTTGCTTGTTAAAAAATGTATTATGCAGTAACTTTCAATATTTCTCTGTGTGTGTGACAGCGATTCATGTGTCGGTCAGCGTTCGTAGTTCATAGAGCTTTATTCAGTCCATTCAAATTCTGATTTTGTCCGCCTCTGAAATGGTTAACCATAGACAGGATTTCATCTGACATACCGGTATGAACAAAGGGTTTTTTTATGTAACACTATAAAGTTAAGTATAGCCTAACTATTTCTCACCTTTCAGAGCATCAGTGAGAGCAATGGCACCGCAGAATGAGTAAAGTCCTCCATCTCTAGACGTTTTTAAACGTTATGATGTGTGTATTTTATTTCCTGATTGAGCAGCATCTATTTCAGACTCTTAAAGACAGTTTCCATATGAGTAAAGTATTAATATGTATACGCTATATGTTGTTTAATTAATTATTAATTTAACCATCGTTTAAATCATTAACTGCTTTGAAATGCATGCTGTTAACGAAATCATTGTTGAAAAGTTTGCAGTTAGCCTACGGTATGAATAAACATTTACATTTATGCATTTGGCAGACGGTTTTATCCAAAGTGACTTACATTGCATTCAGGGCATTCTAGGTACACATTTTACAATGTATTAACAACATACTACACTACAGTATTGTAAAAACAATACTACATAAATACACAAACACAACAGTACAAGGCCATTTCAGGATACACGGCATAGGGGAGAGCGGGGCACAACCTAACGCTTTTTGACTGTCTCAATTTGTGTAAATCCACTTGGGGTTCAGAGTATTTATTTGTTCCCACATTCATTTCACACGTCTAGTACAATGATGTGGTTTTTGTTTCATTAACACAGTGTATACATTTTTCTTGATTTACCCCAAACGAATGGAAGTGAAATGTGACAACATGCCCCATAGGTGGGGTACATTGTAGCATGAGCATATGACAGCTTAACATGTTATCTGATTGAAGACAAACTAAAATATTTTGTCAATAAAATACAATTATTAACTTTTTTAAATAAAATAATGGCATTGTTTTAATAATTAAAAATGTACTAATTTTTGAGTTTGACAAAAAACACCTCAAAACACAGCTATACAGCATAGTTCTAAACATAATAATAATGAATCATTTCTGAACATTGACTCTCAGTCTTTATTCATCTTTCTCTCATGGTTTTCAACAGAATTCATAAAAGTATAGAATATAATATCATATTTCTAATAGGGGCTCATTGTCGAGGCAACGCCCCTGTTATGCGTGCGGAGATCGCCACCCTACTGGCGAAGGGTGCGGTCGAGATTGTCCCTCCAGCCGAGATGAAGTCCGGCTTTTACAGCCCCTACTTCATTGTACCCAAGTAAAATGGTGGGTTACGACCGATCCCGGACCTGCACGTCTTGAACCGAACCCTTCACAGGCTTCCATTCAAGATGTTGACAGCCAAACGCATTTTCGAATGTGTTCGTCCATCGGATTGGTTTGCAGCGATCGACCTGAAGGACGCGTACTTTTATGTCTCCATTCTTCCTCGACATAGACCGTTTCTACGGTTTGCCTTCGAGGGGCAGGCATATCAGTATACGGTTCTTACACCATTCGAGTTAGCCCTGTCCCCTCGCGTCTTCACGAAAGTCATCGAGGCAGCCCTTGTGCCACTCAGGCAACACGGGGTTCGCATCCTGAATTATCTCGACGACTGGCTGATTCGGAGTCACTCTCGAGACCAGCTTTGCGAACACAGGGACCTGGTGCTCCAGCACCTAGCCCGTCTGGGCCTTCGGGTCAACTGGGAAAAGAGCAAACTCTCCCCAGTGCAGAGGATCTCTTTTCTCGGTATGGAAATCGACTCGCCGCCATTTATGCCCAGCTTACGAGCGAGCGAGCGCAGTCACTGCTGACTTGTCTTCGCCAATTCGAGGGCAAGAGTGCAGTTCCACTGAAATACTTTCAGAGGCTCCTGGGCACATGGCATCCGCAGCCGCGGTCACGCCGCTTGGTTTGCTTCATATGAGACAGCTTCAGCACTGGCTTCGCGATCGAGTCCCGAGGTGGGCATGACAACAGGGCACGCTCCGGGTCCCAGTGACTCGGGCCTGCCGTCAGACCTTCACCCCGTGGTCGAACCTCAGCTTTCTATGGGCAGGAGTTCCCCTAGAACGAGTTTCCAGGCATGTTGTTGTATCAAGCCACGGGCTGGGGTGCCATGTGCAATGGACATGCTGCCTATGGCATGTCATTTGCCTCGAGTTGCTGGCCGTACGTCTTGCCCTGCACTGCTTCCGAGCCCTGCTCAAGGATAAGCATGTACTGGTTTGTTCAGACAACACAGCGACAGTAGTGTACATCAACCGACAAGGTGGTCTATGTTCCCACCGGATGTCGCAACTCGCCCGCCACCTCCTCTTATGGAGTCAGAAGCATCTGAGGTCGCTTCGTGCCGTTCACATCTCGGGAGAACTGAATCGTGTGGCCGACAAGCTGTCATGTTTTCAGACGCTGCCGGGGGAATGGAGACTCCATCCCCAGATGGTCCAGATGAACCTACATGTGTGGGACCTGGATGGGACGTGGTAGGTTAGAGTACCCTGCCACCTCAGGAGGCGGCTACCATCACTTCCGCTAGGGCCTTGTCTACCAGAAGGAAGTGGAACCTCTTCGTCACCTGGTGCTCTTCTCGGCGAGAAAACCCCAGGAAATGCCTGATCGGGTCCGTGCTCTCCTTCCTCCAAGAAGGGTTGGAACGAAGGCTGTCTCCCTCCACCCTGAAGATTTATGTGGCCGCTATATCGGCTCACAACGACCTGGTGGACACTAAAACGGTTGGACAGCACGACCTGGTCAGCAGGTTCCTTAGGGGGGCGAGGAGATTAATTCCCCCTCACCCTCCTCAGACGCCCTCTTGGGATCTTGCAGTGGTACTATCTGCCCTACAGAAAGCTCCCTTTGAGCCCCTGCAATCCATAGAGTTGAAGTTGCTTTCAATGAAAGTGGCGCTCTTGATTGCCCTGGCTTCCATCAAGAGGGTAGGGGACCTGCAGGCATTTTCAGTTGACGAAGCGTGCCTGGAATTTGGGCCGAATAACTCTCACGTGATCTTGAGACCCGGCCCTGGATACGTGCCCAAGGAGGAGGCAGACTCAGCCTTGGCACTGCTCTGTCCAGTACGCGCCCTTTGCGCTTACATAGACCGGACTTAGTGCTTGAGGACCTCAGACCAGCTCTTTGTCTGTTACGGAGGGTAGCAGAAAGGGAAGGCTCTCTCCAAGCAGAGGATGTCTCACTGGATAGTGAACGCCATTGTCCTGGCATACCAGGTTCAAGGCATGCCATGCCCCCTTGGGGTAAGAGCACAATCCCAGGTTAGTTCCTCTTGGACTTAAGCACATGGTGCCTCGCTGACAGACATTTGTAGAGCTGCAGGCTGGGCGACACCCAACACATTCGCCAGGTTTTATAACCTCCGAGTGGAGCCTGTGTCCGCTCGTGTACTCGCCCCAAATGGCCAGTAACTGGACAGGCTCAGGTGTCATCGCTTGCTGCGCCATTTTAATCCTCGGACTGGATGCGTGCGCATCTCCACTCATTTGAGCTTCTCAGCAGGCCCTGAGTTTCTCCAGCACTGATGATACGACACCAGAGTGCATGCCCGATTGGTCAGCCCTCGTGTTCCGTCTAGGTGCCTCCATGTGCATGGTTCCCCCTCTGGGCAACCCCCACATGTGTATATCCACGGTAAGTCTCCTTGAGCAAGTGTCTTCCCTTGGCAAGACACCTTGCCACCCCTGGGGTTGAAATATTTCCACCTGCGGCTGGATACCCCAGTGTGTTCCGTATGCAGTCCCTACGGGGGTCATATGTGTATTCTTAAGCCCTCCCTTCGGGCAGGCATTGTGTTGCATTTCTCCACATGGGATATGCTTCCCAGTGTACCTTGGTATTGGCGTTGAGCCCAGTCCCTCGTTCGTGCTCAGACTCACGTCAGGGATCTCGGGTCAGCGCAGGATGCTGGTAGACAGCCGTCTTGGCGAGGTTGAATTGGGACTCCCATTTTGTCAGTAACTGACGTAACTTGTAGTGTACTGACTGAAAGGGAACGTCTCGGTTACGTATGTAACCCTCGTTCCCTGAAGGAAAGGAATGGAGACGTTACGTCCCCATGCCACTACCGTTGTACCGCTGGAATGGCCAGGCGCTCATGCCTCGGCTCTTCAGCAGGTAAACATAATGCGAGTGTGCAATGCAACGCCCTTTATACCCATGCGGTGGGACGGGGTTGCATTATGCAAATTCCGCAGACCCATGGCATTTTCATGCCATTGGCTCGTTTTGTAGATCTCAAAGGCGATTGGCTTCTGCGAAACCCCCCAGAAACTTCCTTCAGGGAACGATGGTTACATACGTAACCGAGACGTTCTGTACATGTAACAGACATACCATGAGCCTCAAACACCATTGTTTCCTCCTTCATATGTAAATCTTGCGCTTGAAAAAGACCACTGAAAAATGGGCGATTCCCAACATAACACCGACTGTGACGTAACAGTCGAGATCATTAATATTTATGCCTATTTGGGGGGGTGGAAGAGGAGCGCTTGAGTGTTCCTGCTAGAGGTTGTCAGATTTCAGTTATTTAAATCCCCCAATCAGAGCTTTTCTGTTAAAGGGTTAGTTCACCCAAAAATGAAAATTCTGTCATTAATTACTTACCCTCATGTCGTTCGACACCCGTAAGACCTCCGTTCATCTTCAGAACGCAAATAAAGATATTTTAGTTGAAATCTGATGGCTCTGAAAGGCCTCCATTGGCACAATGCACGGTACACTCTCAAGACCCTTAAAAGGTACTAAAAACGTTACAAAGTCCATCTCACTACAGCGGCTCTACAATAACTTTATGGACTGACGAGAATAGTTTTTGTGCGCAAAAAAACCCTAAATAACGACTTATATAGTGATGACGATTTCAAAACACGGCATCGTGAAGCTTCGAAGCGTTATGAATCAGTGAGTCGAATCATGATTCGGATCGCGTGTCAAACCGCCAAACTGCTGAAATTTGGCGATCCAAACTGCTGAATTGACTCACTGATTCATAACGCTTCGAAGCTTCATGATGCCGTGTTTTGAAATCGTCATCACTATATAAGTCGTTATTTAGGGTTTTTTTGCGCACAAAAACTATTCTAGTCACTCCATAAAGTTATTGTAGAACCACTGTAATGAGATGGACTTTGTAACGACGTCTTTAGTACCTTTTAAGGGTCTTGAGAGTGTACCGTGCATTGTGCCAATGGAGGCCTTTCAGAGCCATCAGATCCGAAGATGAACAGAGGTCTTACGGGTGTCGAACGACATGAGGGTAAGTAATTAATGACAGAATTTTCATTTTTGGGTGAACTAACCCTTTAAAAGAAAACGTATTCTATAGTGGGTTTTACCTAACCATGTGCACACAAGTAGATTATCTGAAAACACCAATAAACAAGTAAGGTGCACTTCAGCAATCTCCACTTGAGATTTTCTGCTCAAAGTGTCATTAAGTCGGTCTGTGTTCTGTCGCTTGTGTCCAAATAAGGCAAAAACAGACCATATCATTCTAATGACAATTTCTAGGGTTGTAAATGGACCTGTAAAACCGTATCTGGACGATTTTCGCCCTAAAATAAGCAACATACCCTCTATGTAGGTATCAGAGAACAATTTAAAATATTGTTTCAACTCATTCTAGGGCACTTTTAAGAAAACATGTGCTTTTTACTACCATAGTGTGTGATTGTTTTAATTGAACATTGATGGAGCAACATATTGTATGTGAAAATAAATCATAAAAGTGGTATATTTTGTCTTATTATTGTCTTATTTATTTCGTATTAAGTCTTATAAATGTATGAGGTGATGAGGGGACTTTTACCCCACAGACACATGGAAACCAGCACAGGGCAAAAGACACAAAGTATTTATACAAGTACTTCAGCTATGTTTTTAATAATGTCCAAATTAATAAATGCTCAAAATAATCACTTTAGCAAAGTTTGCACTATATTCGGTTTATTTTGATAAATAAAAGATATTTTTGTTCAATAAATATACTGTCATTCAAATATTCATTTTAAAAATACAGAAACAAAATTATTTAAAAAAGTAAATATTAAATTAAATAGATGAAAGCATTAAATCCTATAATAATTATATAAAGCTTAACAGTAGTAACAAATGCCATACTTTTACACAATTGTGGCGAGGTGGGCGAGCGAGAGACGTGGGAGGAGCGAGAGAGGACCAGGCCTGGATTTACTTTGTGTTTTGTTTACATTTTGTTACTGTATGTGTGTGTGCGGCAGTCATTCGTGAGGGGCTGCAACTTTTACTTTCAGTTTTTGTTTGTTTTATTATTAAAGTCTTGGAAATGTTTGCCGGTTCCCGCCTCCTTCTTCCCATATCTACGAACTTCATTACAACAATATTCTGTTATTGAAAAACTGTTTCTTTAATTACCTTGAACAAAATATATTTTTCTCAAAATATAGACATTAATTTTAATCGATTCTCATAAATCTTCAAACTTTTTAAAATGTATAAAATATTAGATGAAATTAATGCAGAATCAGCTTTGCGTTGCAAAAGCGGTTGTTAAGAAAAGTGCTGAGCTGAAGTTATGCCATCTAGTAGTTTAAAAGAGAATAAAGTAAAATGCGCCTTTGACCCTGTTGTACCCTACTAGCAATTTACTCTCCACACCTGTGGTGGTAGTTGTTGAAGAACTGTAGTCAGCCAAACTCATATCAGCCAGCAATATTTTAGTGCAATTTATAAGTATTATCCACACACATTGTTCAATTAAGTACTGTAGATGATATATTGTCATTACTTATCTTTTCAGTCATGGCGTCCTCCAGTGATCCAGCACTAAATGTGGAGCTCAGGTGCTCCATCTGTGTGAAAGTGTTCACTGATCCAGTCACCACTCCATGTGGACACAACTTCTGCAGATCCTGCCTGAGCAAGTGCTGGACGGACACACAGCCCTGCTTCTGTCCACTTTGTAAAGAAAGATTCAGCAAAAGACCTGATCTCCAGATTAATACAATATTCGGAAAGCTTGTGCAACACTTTAAGAAGTTTAATCAAGAACCTGAGGTGTTCTGTGACGTCTGTGGTGAAAGAAAGCAGAAAGCTGTGAAGACCTGCCTTACGTGTCCAAGCTCTTACTGTGAGACTCATCTGGAGCCTCATCTCAGTGTCCCACGTCTAAAGAAACACAAACTCATCAATGCTGTGGAAAATCTGGAGGATTATATATGCCAGAAGCACGAGAGACCTCTGGAGCTGTTCTGCAGAGATGATCAGACGCGTGTGTGTCTGTTCTGCACTGAAGGAGAACACAGGACTCACAACACTGTTCCTATAGAGGAGGAGAGTCGAAAGAAGGTAAAGAGTTAAAGACAAAACTGGACTAAAAGCAGGAGAATTCATGAGGTTTTACATTTTTCAAATAAGATTTTTTTTGTCAGAAGATTGATCGTTAAATTCAGTGATAAATGTGTGTGTGCTTTTCTCTGTATGTATCATCAGCAGGTTCAGCAGGTTCAGATACAGGCAGGCGTGCAGCAGAAGAAGATTCAAGAGATCGAACACTCAGTGCTGAGGAAAGTGAGTGATGATTCAAATCATTCGGCCTCTTGTCCTTTGGGCCACAACTTGTGATCTTCCTCCGACAAGTGTTCCTTGAACTGACTCTTCCTCTTTTTGCAGACTCTCGCCTCCATTGACTGTTTCCTTACTCGACCTGTCCACATTTCAAACGGGACGATTATTGGTCTGGGTATCCTGTTGGTAGCAGTATTGCTGTATACCGTAAGTGTGTGTGTGTGTGTGTGAGTGCATTGGTTTTAGGGTGTGGGGTGGTTTGGTGTCTTCTGCTGCTTCTTGAACGATGCGATGATCTCAGCAGTTTGGGTGGACGTTAAAATAAATCAAATGTAAATTTTAAAAAAGGATTTAAATGGATTTAGGGGAAAACAAAAAGAAAAATTAACCATTTACAAATAGTATTTTTTTTTAAACATGCACCCATTCAATCATATTCATATACCTAATATATATGTTGAAAATGCAAAATGAAAAATGCTTCTAGTCCCTCTATGTCCAGCTACCAAGTCTTGTCCTGCCAAGGCAAGCTGACCAGCAGTGTTAATTTTGACAGCAAATTCGGATTTAGTCTTAGTCTTTTGAATAACACACCATTTAGTTTTAGTCACATTTTAGTCATCTGAAATCTTTTAGTCTTAGTCTAGTTTTAGTCGACTAAATATCATGAGTTTTAGTCTTAGTCTAGTCTTAAGTCTTTTAGTCTTAGTCTAGTTTTTTTTTTAGTAGAACAAAGTCGACTTTGTTGACTTGACTAAATGTTTCCATCAGTCTGTTATGGAATGGTATTAAGGTTTGAATATGCAATACATACACAGATTTAATGGCTGTAATACAAAACATGTATTTTATTTTATTCTTAATGTCAAAAACACTGACCGTAACTTTTTTCACAAAAGATAATCTCACATAAAATAAACATAAGGCCTGCTCTCCGTGAAAAATATACATGCTCTCTGAAAAAGATATGCATTCTCCCTGAATGATGCATATGACATTCTTTCAAGATGAAGTACAGTATTATTGAAATAGACAACCACCTAACTCTAAACTTACTGTCTTCTACTGTCTGTGCAAAATCAAAAACATTAAGAAAAATAAAGTGCAATTCTCAAAAACAATAAAAAGTAATGCCATTGCACAAGGTTTCTAAATACAGAAAATTCACTACTGTTACTGTTCATATACCTCAAGAAGTTAAATAACTGCTAGGCTACAATGTCTTAGAATGCCTTGCTACTCTGTGCAAAATCAACAAGATTTGAACAGAACAGATTACTACAATTCTCAAATGTAGAATAAAAGATGTATTGGCTGTAATGCCATTACACACACTACCAAAGAAACACTCCTTAATGTTCAAGTAAATAAAAAAACGTCTCTGGTTACGTATGTAACCTATGTTCCCTGAGAACAGGGAACGAGACGCTGCGTCAGCTGACGCTACGGGGAACGCCTCCAGCGTGACAGGTGCCTGAAATCACAATTACAAAACGTCAATCCTATTGACCGGCGACAGCCTATGACATCATCAAGGTGCAACCAGGAAGTATAAAAGGGCGCCTTGCCAACATGACAGTATCTAAACGTCTGAAGGGACTGTTTGGCAGGCAAGCCTTGAGGCATGGCAAAGCGACGCAGCGTCTCGTTCCCTGTTCTCAGGGAACATAGGTTACATACGTAACCAGAGACGTTCCCTTTCGAAAGGGAACTCGCGGTGCGTCAGCTGACGCTACGGGGAACGATATACCAACGCCGCCATGCCGAAAGGAGTGCATGCCCACTGGCAGTGACAACTGTCAGGACAAGCAAATTCAACTGAAATGCCTGAACCACTCCCCTTCTGGTCACATTAGGCTGTCAGTGACAGCGCTCCCTACGGTCAAAGCCCAAGCTATAAACCTGAGAAGGAACCTTCGCATACCATATGAAGTCCTACCCTGGCCGCTCGAAGGCCTGGAACCGGCCCATTCGACAGAAGGGGTTCCTTTAAGGGAACGTGGCAAGGGGACCCGAGGGAACCGAGGGGAGTTTAGCCGCTCGATCCTAGGATCTACCAAGCACTTATTTTAAAACGTGCTCAGGAGGCCGAACAGGCCTACAGGCTGATCCTTGCTGGGAGGCCTCGAGGGGCTTACAACCGACGGATCAGTGCCAAGCGGCTATCAGCTCACAGAAGACTCTCACTTGAGAGGAGCTCCCAAGCCTGCCTGGTAGGTAACCATGCTGTAGGCGATCTATGAGAGTCCCTTCCTGTAGGGACCGCATAGTAGCAGCGTCGTCTCGTCATGCTAGGGTATGAACACCGCCTTCAGGTGCTACCGGCTAGAAACAAGCGCCTGATAGCAGGTGACCACCAGCTGTCAGCGTAAAGCCAGTTATGTGTTCCCACCTGGGGAACTCGTCCCCCAGGGAGGCCAGAAGGGGCCTCCACCTGGTAACCTGTGCCGACTGCTCGCGTGTCCAAACCACGGAGCTCGCCCTCAGGGAGGCCTAGCAGGCCTACCACCTGACCGCAGTCGAGCTAGCCCTCGAGGTAGCTGGGAGAACAGGGACTCGCTCCGTCAGGGAGGCCTAGTGAGGCCTACCACCTGTTTAGTCGTTGGGCGTTCCTTCAGGGAGGCATAGTTAGGCCTGCCACCTGACAATAGTTGCGCTAGAGATAGCTTTTTCACAGTGACTAGACTCATCTAGTGACTTGCGAAACCGGAACATGCCCTTAGAGGAGGCCAGGTGAGGCCTACAATCCAATAGCGAATCCCCCAGGGAAGCCCGTGCCGCTTGCTACCTGTTAGCAACCCATGCTACCATGAGGTACCGGAACTGGGGACCGGGGAACGATCTCAGGGAGGCTCGCTGCCTACCACCTGATAGCAGAACGTGCTAGTCCTCCAGGGAGGCCTAGTGAGGCCTACTACCTGCTAGCACTCCGTGCACACCGCCACAGAGACTGGGAATCGGGAACTCGCCCTCAGGGAGGCCGGGTGAGGCCTACTACCTACTAGCAGCTCGTGCTAGCCATCCAGTGACTGGGGCCCGGGACCAACCCCTCAGAGGTCCAGTGAGCCTGCTTACCCCACAGCAGGCCCTTAGGGAGGCTTGGTAGCGCCTACCATCTACTAGCAGCTCGTGCCAGCCGTCGAGGGACTAATGCCCAGGAATACCCCCTCGGGGGAGACCGGGCAAGGCCTGCTACTCACAGCAGGCTCTCAGGGAGGCCTGATGGGGCCTACCATCTGAGCCAGGGTAACCCAAAAACGGGAGCCTACCCCTCAGGGAGGCCTGGCAGGGCCTACCTCCAAATAGGAGGTCTGCAGGTTCTATGAACCCTGCCGCGGATAGAAGAAGGCTGGCTGCTGCACCCGGGCTGACGGTAGCTGTCTGCTGCTGACGAACAACTGGACATCCAGTTATCACCTGGGGACTCATCCCCAAGGAGGCCAAAGAGGGCCTACTGGTTGACGAGGTTTCTGCTGAAGTTGACGTCGACAGAAAGAATCCTCGGGGGCCCACCTATGGGCCACGACGTCGAGACTCCCTTGTCCTGGAGTCCGCTGCCCAGACTGCCCAAGCTGGCCACTCACAACCAGCTGGCCTTCATATGCCTGCACCTGGGGCTGGCTCCATCCCAGAGGCTAAAGGGCCTCCGCAATAGCGCAGTCTCACAGGGCAGTGCCTACAGACATAAACCTAATCACATTGCCAACAGCAGTGCACTCAGCAAACAAATGCTTAGGAACCCTCTAAAGCGAGGGGAGTACAACTTACGTCACCTGCTTCAGGACGGCCGCCTTACTTTCTCATACAGCGGTCTGCCGTTCGTGCAAGTTCGAGCAAACGTCTCGTCCACGGGCGGCAGCGAAACTTATCCAGCCTCAGCCATTCCCTCAACATCAGCGAAGTTAGCTCGCTGATGCCGATGGATGCGGGCTGAATAAGGCTTCTTCCATCCCTTCGAGATCTGTTGATGGAGATCTGGAAGAAATGGAAGACTCCCGGGAGCTGGACGGTCATGAGCGGAGAGAAACCGGTCATCCAAACGATTTGGACGCACAACCTCTCTCCTCGCGCGCTGCCACGGCAGCTGCAGTCTACCTGCAGCACGCTCCATGACCTCCACCAGCTCCCCGTACATAGGACAGGATGGATGTGAGGTTTCAGCCTCAGCTGACTCACCAACCTCTTCATCCATCCTTTGCTCAGTTGGAAGAGCCGCAGACGAGGAGGAGGAGCTCAAATCCCGCTCCTCCTCCGATGTCTGCCCCTCGCGATCTGGATCGTCATCTGCGAGCACCACACCAGTCTCCAGACGACGAGCCAGATCCATCTGGGAACCCCAGGACTTCAGACGCCGCTCAGCCTCAGCTCGAGCGGGGCCGTCCCCAGATGCTGAACTCTCTCCCCTCGAGAAGAGAGCCAGACGAGAGCGGAGCGTCTTCAGGGGAAAACGCTCGCAGTTTGCACAGGAAGCTCCCTCGAGAACTTCCCGTGCATGCTCCTCACCCAGACAGTAAACACAGAGTGTGTGTGTATCCTCAGGTGTAAGATACCTGGTACACGGGTCCACACATCTGCGGAATTGGCGTTGCTTCTGAGCACACTTCATTCTCTCGATTGTAACTTTCTGACGCTTTACGTGAAATCGGCAAACAGTCCCTGAAGACGAAAAGATACTGTCATGTTGGCAAGGCGCCCTTTTATACTTCCTGGTTGCACCTTGATGACGTCATAGGCTGTCGCCGGTCAATAGGATTGACGTTTTGTAATTGTGATTTCAGGCACCTGTCACGCTGGAGGCGTTCCCCGCAGCGTCAGCTGACGCAGCGCGAGTTCCCTTTCGAAAGGGAACCCCCTGCTCTCTCAGCATTGAAAATACAGGTAAATATCAAATTAAACTAAAAAGCACACAACTCTGTAAGCATCATCTTCTTCATCATCTATTACTCTGTGCATTGTGTGCAAAATCAAGGAGATTTGAAAAGAAAAACAAAACGTATGTAAAAGAAAATATGCATTGGTTGTAATGTCATTGCACAAAATATTCTTCTGTTAATTCTTCTGTTAATAATTAAAAGTAGTTCTATTTGTCTCTGTTCATTTTAAGGAAAGCACTTCGCTCCAATGTGACCCTTCCCCTGTTGCGCCGTCCTCTTGTGAGGTCACCTGTGATGCTGAATACCCTCTCCGCAAAAGCTTGTGAAGCTGGCATAGCCAACAAGTCTAACGCAAAAGGTTTTAAATTGTGATAAAAACTGTCACTCTTTGCTAGCCAGAAGTCTGTCCCTGTGTCCTCAGTGATGGGATGTGAAAGTTCTTCCTTGTACTTGATGATCTGCTGCCTGATGCTAGTTGTGGAGGTTTTCTGTTTAGGCCTTGAGGTGCGGCATTTTGAGAGGAACCTAAACACCGCCTGCTTTGAGGATGGCGCTGCTTCTGGTTCCTCAATAGCCTCTTCTTCTGCATCATCTTCAGACTGGTCCTCCTGTCTTGTGTGTGGGAAAGTGCATTTGACCACATAGTCTTCTGCCTGTTTCAGCAGTTCCTGGATATTTCCATCAGCCACATCAACATTAAAAAGGATTTCACAGACAGTTGGGTTAACAAAGCAGGCAGCTGCTGCAAGTGCTGAGAACTTTTCATTGGTTGAATCTAAGAGGCAAGAAAAACGCTGGTTCAGATTTGATCTCATTTTCTCTGCAAGAGTGACGAGGTCTCTGTACCGAGTGTTCTTTGCAAAGTCAGTTAGGTGGCTCAGCAGATCAAAAAGGGCAGGAACCACTAGGGACATTGATGTGGTGTCACTCTGGAGGGTTTTAGTGTGTTCCGCAAAAGGCAGCAGTAAGTCATGCAGTGATGAAAGCTTTTGCCACTCACTAGTAAGCAAATTGTCCCATCCCATGTCATTTGAGATTTGACAGACTGCATCTTTGACTGTGAGGAGTCGTGTGACCATGTTAAATGTGCTTGACCAGCGTGTGGGGCAGTCATTTGCAACAATAACCCCACACTGGTCCAATAACCTCTGTGTTGCAACTGAGGACTTGCGAAAGAGCTTCACCACAGACCTTGCTTTATCGAGGACTCTTTTGACAGTTGTCTCTTTCTGCAACATGTGGACCACTAGTTGTATGGTATGCACCACACAGGATGTCCGGTCCATTTCCATATCGACATGATGGTACCTAATAACAAGAAGAAAAAAGTCTAAACCTAATAAATTGGCTGGTATGTGTCTGTATATATACTGTATATATGGAGTGTGTGGCAGGGGGAAAATCATTCATGTGATAATTGACTGTCATGTAAAAGAATAAATTAAACATGGCTCAACGCTGGTCATCAATTTCAGAGTCACTTTCCATCGTGGACCCAGGGGAGTCGTCCTCAGAGCTGGTTTCTTCTGCTGTGGTGTTTTTAAAGGCTGCCACCATGTTACTCCCATTGTCCGTTATTACCGTCAGGATCTTCTGCTTTGGTATGGCCCACTCTTGCATACATTTTTCCACACATGCCTTAATAGACTGTGCAGTGTGTGGGTGAGCTACTTGTTCAGGGGCCAACAATATATGTACAGGTTTACTTAGTTCAACACAAAAGTAGCATGCACTTATAGCGAGGAATGAGGCTGTCAGTCCTTTTTTTGTCCACAAGTCAAGGCCACTGGATACTCTCCGAGTCTTTCATGTTCATACTGTGTTTCAATCAAATTGCTCATTTTAGTTTTCTTTGGAACTGTTAGTCTCCTATCCACAATCTCCATCATTAGCACAAAGTCCTCATCTTCAATTGTTGTGAGTGGTAAACCTGTTCGTCCAATCCATCTAGCTATGGCCTGCTCCATGGTCTGTTGTTCCTTCGGTTCGGTTTTGTACTTTGAAGAACATATGAAAACTGTAGAGATGGCCTGCTGCTGGGTTGCACTAGCAGCACTAGCTTTATTTCCACTTGGCCCATGGTCATCTTTGTCATCATACGTCTTCTGTATCTGTGAGGGTGAATAAAGGGGGAATGAAGTTGTGATTTATTTTCTTTATTGCCCCGATCTAATCAGATCTCTCTCGCTCGGTCTCACACACACACACACACACACACACACACACACACACACACACACACACACACACACACACACACACACACACACACACACACACACACAATACACACACCTACTAACGTTATACTAGTACACATTTGATTCAATTTGAGGACATTGAATATTATACTCATATTAATTCAGTGAGACAATCGTCTAATCAATACAGTTCAGAAGTGGTTTTCTTTAGCTTCTATTTCATTCCAGGTTTAGCAGCTAGCGGAAACACGGTGGTTTATCTGATAAATTAAACTTAGCTTGTACGCTTACCTTGGCATGTATTTCTGGATGAGTCGTCTGTAAATGTCGCTTCAAGTTGGTGGTGTTTTTCCCAGCGATTTTTGCTCCACACGGTTTACAGGTGGTCTTGTTGTCCTTGTTGTCATATGTGAAATGTGACCAGATGTCAATTCTTCGTTTTCGTCCTAGACCTAACGTTAGCTCTGCCTCTGACATTTCTGTTTTGTCATTGCCCTTGGACCAGGTGCACGGCAAAAGTCAACTGAAATCACCCAGCTGTGTAACTAAGACTGTGCAACCACAACTAAATATAATGTAAACAACTTGACTGTTATGAAAACGTCCTCGAAACTGTGCGAATTTCTGCAAACTCATCTTTGTTCTCTTTTCTGTGTAACTGCTGCTGCGTTTGTTTAGCTGTTGCGCTTGCATTTGCCGCGGCTTTTTAAAATGGCTCGGCTGCTTCTGCATAGATCAACCTACCCTCAAAGATTCGCTCTGATTGGATTTCTTCCCAACACGGCCCACAAAAAGAGTACTTATGATTGGATCTCTTCTCCATTTGTCCCTCCCATATATTTTCATCTCATTTTTATTCGTTGACTAAAGTGTCAGTTATATTTCGTCACGTTCTTCGTCATCATATCTGACTTTTTATTTAGTTTTTATTTAGTTTTCGTCCATGAAAAAGGTTAGTTGACGAATATTTTTCGTCATAGTCTTCGTCAACGAAATTAACACTGCTGACCAGTCCCCTTTTCCCCCACAGGGTAGTGTTGATTTTTGTTTTATTTTTTATAGCAAACAAAACGGTTACCTATGTAACCCTGGAGGGAACAGAGACCTCACAAGTGATGGTGTTCTTGGGGTAAGTCTCCTAGAACCTCCGCATCCCATCATATTTTCCTTCTCTGAGAAAGTAGATCCTTCCTGAGAGGAATCCGCCAGGGAAGGGCTGTCGCGAGAAGCATCAGTTCTGGGAACCAGGTTCGGTTGGGCCAATAGGACGCGACTAGCAAAACATGCTCCTCCGTCTTCCAGGGTCTTTGCGAGTAGGCTCACTGGGGGGAACGCATATTTGCGGAGGCCCTGGGGCTAGCTGTGTGCCAGTGCATCCGTGGTGAGTGTTCCCTCGGTCAGGGAGTAAAACAACTGGCAGTGAGACATTTCTGGAGAGGAAAACAGGTCAACCTGAGCCACTCCAGAGTAGGAGAGGGCGGGTGAGTTGTGACATGCGACCGGAGAGTAGACCACCTTGCTTTGTTGATGTACACAACGGTTGCAGTGTTGTCCGAATGGACCAATATGTTTTGCCATGTAGCGGCTTCTTTAGACGGCTCAGTGCATGACGTACTGCTAGCAACTCGAGGCAATTGATGTGCCATTGCAGTTGGGGACCCGTCCAAACCCCTGAGACTGCATGACTCAGCCGTGAAGCCAGTGCTGAAGTGGTCTCATATGAAGCAAATGAGTGGTGTTACCGCCGCTAAGGCTGGCATATGCCCCGGGAGCATTTCAAGCAGTTCAACACCAACTGAACACATCCCTCTGTGAGGCACTGTTTGACCGAATCCAACTCCATACAGAGAAAAGAGATCCTCTTCTTCTGGGAGCCCCTATCAGCTTCGAGCTATCTAGAACCGGCCAATGAACAATTGGCGTGCGAGATTTGCATCTCACGCTCCGCCCCGCGCCGCGGGTATAAACAGGAAGCGAGAGCGAATGCACGCTGTTTTTCACTGAGGAGCCAAACGTAGTGGCTTGAACTGCAGTGATGGTACAGCAACTGTGGTGACGGGACGTACGTCTCCGTTCCCTCCTTCAGGGAACGAGGGTTACCATACGTAACCGAGACGTTCCCATTCAGTCGGTCACGTTCGGCGTACGTCGGACGTACCGACGAATTGGGATCCCTATGGAAAACGCCATAGTTACTACCACTTCCAGCGCCCAGCGATGAGCCCCTCAGACCCCGATCTGATGCGGGCGGGAAAGTTCACGCAGGGAGAGTCCAAGCTGCTGTTCCGCAAGACCCATTCAGCTGACTGTATTGGATAACGCTGGGAAAGCGTGCCTGTGAAGGCAGCTGCGGAAGCCACATCATAACCAAAGGGAGTTACCATGTGGAGAATACACGAATGGGCTGGCCGTGGGCAGCTCAACATACGGAAGTCCCAGGGGTGGCCCCGGCCAATTAGTGGAGGGGGACAACACGTACCTGGGACGGCAGAGGAGCCTCTGCCGAGGGAAAGACACAGGTGCTGACAGAACTTTCAACTCAGCTGACTGCAGAGGCTCAAAGGGTTCTCTCTGTAGTGCAGTTAGCACCAGAGTTAAGTCCCAAGAGGGTATGGAGGGAGGACGAGGCGGATTTAATCTCCTCGCTCCCCTGAGGAACCTGACAACCAGATCATGCTTACCTAGAGATTTCCCATCTACGAGCTCATGATTAGCGGCGATAGCGGCGACATAGTCTTTGAGGGTGGAGGGAGACAGCCTTCGCTCCAACCCATCTTGTAGAAAGGTAAGCACAGATCCGATCGAACACCTTCGGGGGTCTTCTCGGCGAGAAGAGCACCAATCGACGAACAGGTTCCACTTCAACGCATAGAGGCGCCTCGTAGAGGGGGCTCTAGCGGAAGTAATGCTGTCAACTACCGCTTGCGGTAGGACACCTAGAACCTCCGCGTCCTGTCCAGGGACCAGACATGGAGTTTCCAGAGGTCTGGACGCGGGTGCCATAGGGTGCCCCGTCTCTGAGTCAGGAGATCCTGTCTCAGAGGAATGGGCCAGGGAGGTGCTGTCGCAAGGAGCACTAGTTCCGGGAACCAAGTCCGGTTGGGCCAATACGGAGCGACCAACAGGACCTGCTCCTCGTCCTCCCTGACTTTGCACAGTGTCTGCGCAAGAAGGCTCACTGGGGGAAATGCATACTTGCGTTCTTCCCGGGGCCAGCTGTGGGCCAGGGCATCCGACCCGAGGGTCCCCCCGGTCAAGGGATAAAACCACTGACAGTGGGTCGTCTCTGGGGAGGCAAACAGGTCTACCTGTGCGGCCCCGAAACGACTCCAGATTAGCTGGACCGCCTGGGGATGGAGTCGCCATTCTCCCGGAAGCACCTGCTGACGTGACAGCTCGTCGACCGCACGATTGAGCAGGCCCGGAATATGAACGGCACGAAGCGACCTCAGATGCTTCTGACTCCATAAAAGGAGATGGCGGGCGAGTTGCGACATGCGACGGGAGCGTAGACCACCCTGTTTGTTGATGTACGCTACGGCCGCAGTGTTGTCCGTCTGGACCAGAACGTGCTTGCCTCTGAGCGGCACTTTGAAGCGGCTGAGTGCAAGACGAACTGCTAACAACTCGAGGCAATTGATATGCCATTGCAGTTGAGGCCCCGTCCACAGACCCGAAACTGCAAGCCCGTTGTACGTGGCACCCCAACCCGTGGATGAGGCATCCGTGGAGACAATGGAGTGCCTGGACTCTTGTTCTAGGGGAACTCCCGCCCGGAGAAACAGAGGGTCCGACCACGGGCCGAAGGTTTGGCGGCACCTCGGAGTCACTTGGACGCGGAGGGAACCGCTGTGCCATGCCCATCTCGGGACTCGATCGTGTAGCCAGCGTTGAAGCGGTCTCATATGAAGCAACCAGAGCGCCGTTACTGCGGCTGCGGATGCCATATGCCCCAGGAGCCTCTGAAAATGTTTCAGTGGTACCGCTGTCCTGCCTTTGAACGAATTCAAGCAGTTCAACACTGACTGGACGCGCTCCTCGGTGAGGCGCGCTGTCATGGCGACCGAGTCTATCTCCATACCGAGAAAAGAGATCCTCTGTGTGGGACAAAGTTTGCTCTTCTCCCAGTTGACCCGAAGTCCCAACTGGCTGAGGTGACCTTGTCCCTGTGTTCGCACAACTGCTCCCACGACTGGGCAAGGATCAGCCAGTCGTCGAGGTAGTTGAGGATGCGAACACCATGCTCTCTCATGGGAGCAATGGCCGCCTCCGCAACCTTCGTAAAGACGCGGGGTGACAGGGACAGGCCGAAGGGTAAGACGCGGTACTGATATGCCCGTCCCTCGAACGCGAAGCGCAGAAAGGGCCGGTGTCGAGGGAGAATCGAGACATGAAAGTACGCGTCCTTCAGGTCGATCGCTGAAAACCAATCTCGGGGACGGATGCACCTGAAGATGCGCTTCTGCGTTAACATCGTGAACGGCAGCCTGTGAAGGGACCGGTTCAGGAATCGCAGGTCCAAGATCGGTCGTAACCCGCCGCCTTTCTTGGGTACAATGAAGTACGGGCTGTAGAACCCGGACCTCATATCGGCTTGAGGGACCGGCTCTATCGCGTCCTTCGCCAGTAGGACAGCGATCTCCGCCCTGCGCACGGGGGCGTTCGCCTCCACTACAGTCGTGAAGTGAACGCCCCTGAACTTGGGGGGACGCCGGGCGAACTGAATCGCATAGCCGAGTCTGATGGTACGGAGGAGCCACCGAGACGGGCTGGGAGCGCTAGCCAGGCTCCCAGACTCCGAGCAAGGGGGAACATCGGCACCACAGACGTACCCGCAGCGGGGCAGCGAGGCGGAACGCAGGGATCCGGCCCGGACGGCATGGGAGCGGCCCGAAGCGGGATCTGAGTGTGCTGTGCAACACTTACCTGCATCCGCGGAGGGGACGTGCGAGTGTGGGGAGGCTGCTTGTGTGCATCCCGACAGCCGGCGTCCCCTGCTGGCGAAGGGAGAGGTACTTGAGGGTGGCGAGGCATGGGAGCGTCGACCACCGCCAAGCGCGCTCTCTTGGCACCCAGAGATATTGGAAACTGCTCTTTTATTGAAGTTTTGGGTGCCGCTGGCACTGGGGCCAGCGGCGGAACAGACAAACAAAAGATTCTCCCCCGGCCCTCCTCCGGGGGAAGGAGTGGTGCTGCAGCCATCTCCCTCAGAGCAGTTTCCTCCATCTCTGGGCGGCCCGTCTCAGGGTCGCTTGCGACGGCGCTTGCCACCTGGCTTGGCAGCGGCCTGAGCGGGCTGGACATCCTTCCCACGGCCGGCCCCACGCCGTCGGCTGGTGTTAGGCTGCTGCGGTGCCTTGGCGGGGGCGGAGGCGGCGGCGGGTGGACGTCCTCGGCGAGGAGTAGCCGGAGGCGGTGCCACCGGCGGCGGGGTGGAGGCAGCAGCGGTCCGCCGGGGCAGGATGTGCTTAATCGCCTCCGTCTGCTTCTGGGCGGCCGAGAACTGTTGGGCGAAGCTCTCGACCGCGTCGCCGAATAACCCAGCTGACGAGATAGGGGAGTCCAGGAACCGATACTTATCGGTCTCCCTCATATCAGCCAGGTTCAACCAGAGATGACGCTCCTGGACCACAAGTGTGGACATCGCCTGACCAATAGCACGGGCGGTGACTTTCCGTCCCGGAGGAGCTCTGGGTCAGGCCTACCCTCGTGCATGTCAAGGAGTGCCTGGGCCTGGTGGACCTGCAGCAACGCCATGCCATGCAAAGCGGACGCAGCCTGTCCGCAAGCCTTGTAAGCCTTCCCGGTCAGACCGGAAGAGAACTTACAGGCCCGGGACGGGAGACCTGGGTCACCGCGCCAGTTAGAGGACACAGTTGCATCACGACGGCGCGCTCCACTGGCGGGATCCCCACGTAACCCTTGGCTGGTCCGCCGTCGAGGGTAGTGAGGGGGGAGGAGTCACTCGGCCGGTTTCTGGCAGAAAAAGGTGCCGTCCACGACCTCGTGAGCTCCTCATGCACCTCCGGGAAGAAAGGTGTCGGGGCGGGACGCTGAGAACCAGCGCGACCCACCCCAAGGAACCAATCGTCCAACCTAGAGGGTTCAGGACACGGTGGAGGGTTCCACTCGAGCCCAACCCTTTCGGCGGCCCGGGCAAGCATAGCAGCCATCTCAGGGTCCGGGGCAGCCGTTGCCACTCTCCCAGAGGGAGGCAGTACAGCTGACCCTTCATCCTCCGAGGACTGAAACTCCCCCTCCGATGCAGCGATTGACATCTGCTCGTCCGCTGGAGCTCCAAAAGTCACCACTGGTCTCCCGTGGGAGGGTCCAGCGGGTTCCCTTGGAGGCTCTACCGGCTGCGGAGCTGAGGGATCAGGGGCCTGCGGAGGTTCGCTCGGCGGGTTTGCCCTAAACGTAATCCTCAGATCACCCTGGCCATCCAAAGAAGCACGTCCACCCGGGTTAGGGGCAGACCTAGTTCGTGGGATGGGTAAGGGGACTCCCCCAGCCCGGAGGTAGGAGAGTCTCGATCTTAGCTCCGATATAGTCATGTTCCCGCAGTGGGAACATGAACTATCCACAAACGCTGCCTCAGCGTGCTGTGTGCCCAAACACGTGAGACAGCGATCGTGACCGTCAGCAGGGGACAGGGAACGACCGCATCCAGAAACGCACGGGTGGTAAGACATCTTGAAAAAGACGCCACGTCACCCGTGAAGCTCTTTTGTGAGGAAACGCTCTGTGCTGAAGCACTCAGGGGGAAACGCGACAGCGCACGGGATTGTGTGCAGCCCGTGCCTGTACTCAGCAGGAAAAACTGAAAAACTGTTGAAAAACTGTGCTGTTGCTGTGAAAACAGCAGTTTTTCTCTGCTTGCAGAGGCAGCCGATGAGTCAGCGCGGTCCCGCTGAAGTGTACCGTTCCTCCAACACGCGTCTTCCTCTGGATTCTCCGGTCCTTTGTAATAGTTCTTGCTGATAGCAGCGAAATACTCAAACGAAGTGTTGAGAGTCTCCTTCATATGCCGTTTGGCTCCGAAGTGAATGACAGCGTGCATTCGCTCTCGCTTCCTGTTTATACCTGCGGCGCGGGGCGGAGCGCGAGATGCAAATCTCGCACGCCAATTGTTCATTGGCCGGTTCTAGATAGCTCGAAGCTGATAGGGGCTCCCAGAAGTGATCCCAATTCGTCGGTACGTCCGACGTACGTCGAACGTGACCGACTGAATGGGAACTGCCGGTCACACTCCTCGACAGCATCAGCGAAAAGTCATTGAGAAAGTGTGTTTTGTCAACATCTCACACCTCTACAAGGTTAACCAGGGGGCACTTCTGGACCACCAAGGTGGACATCGTCCAGCCGAGGCCATGCGCTGTGACTTGATAACAGTCAGTCATCAAGCATAGTTCCTGCAACCCCGGCTAAGAACGAACCTTATGCATATGCTTTGGCTTAGTAGACTTGCAGGGAGCCATCGCATGCAGGGCGTCAGTGGCCTGACCAGCAGTACTGTAAGCCTCAGCAGCGAGAGCTGGATGGGAGCTGCGGATGACCCCACCAGGTGGCAGCACATTGCAGGCATGCACTACACACTCCACCTGGGGAATCCTCACAAACCCCCTGACCGCCCCACCATCGAGGGTAGTGAGAGAGGAAATATAGTGCAGCCCCCTGTGTGCACTCACACTCTCTTTAAAGACGCAGCAATACAGACAAGGATCAGGTACAGCCTGCTGCATGCATTCACACACACACTCTTAGAAAGCGCAGCAACACAAGCAGAGACAGTGCAGTCTGCTGTGCGCACTCACTCTGTGAAAACAGCTGTTTGAGCTCTTATGAGACCGCGACCACAGCTGAAGCATCGTCACACCAACACTCACTGCAGAGGCTTCTTTTCCGAAGAGCAGGCTCGAAAGAACACTCTTAGTAAACTTGCAGGGAATAAACAGTAGAACTGTGAACTGAACTAAAGATGCATTGTACCTGCTGCTCATATACTATATAGGGAATAATGGAGAAAAATAAACCTTGGGAGAAACCAGGCTCAGTCGGGGTGCCAGTTCTCCTCTGGCCAATTTACAAACTATCACGTCTTAACTTAGGAGAAACTGGTTTAGGACTCAAGTGCAGAAAATGGATGATTTATTCAACAAAATAAACATAATACAAAAACAAAAACCCACAAGGGGGAAATAATCAAACATGAAATAACAAAAACCAACTTGGAACAGAATACCAGGAACACAGGAACAACAGGAGACGAAACATGGACAACGTACCAGCACAGGACAGAAAACAGAAGGAGATTAAATAGGAGACAAACAAGGCAGGTAATGAGGACAACAGGTGGGGCAAATGAATCACTAATTAGATGACAAGGAGGGTGGGGTCAAGACTGCAGACAGGAACACATGGCCCAAAATAACAAAACACCACATGTGCAACACGAGACAGGACAGACATGTGACACAAACAGTGTATGATTATTATTCTGGCAACCTTACAGGTCAGAAGTCATATTAGATCGGAATATTCGAAAGATGATGACATGTCGATTAAACAATAATTAAATAGGAATATTCTAAAGATCGGCGTCATCATGCTGGAGACGGGTTTATTGAGGATGCCGTGTCAATGAGGCAATTTCAGGGGGAGTCTAATTGACATGGTCTCTCTGACACTTCAGGGATGCGTTGGTCATGTCTGGGCGCAGGTCCACCATCTGATCTGGATCCGGCCTGGATCCGGCTGACTGCAGTAAACCTTGGGATAAAACAGAGAGACTATCATTAGCGTAGATGCCATTATTTTTATGATGTAACGAGTACATCAGGTGTTATGGGAAGTGTTCCCGGTTCCGGCTGACCTAGTTAATGCAGCCTAACAATCATTTAACTGATTTGAATAATAGAAATTAAAAATGTTCTATGTGTATGCCATAGTAAAGAGATGTGTTTTAATTTAAACTGACAGAGTGTGTCTGCTTCCCGAACAATGCTAGGAAGACTGTTCCAGATTTCAGGTGCTAAATAGGAAAAGGATCGACCGCCTGCAGTTGATTTTGATATTCTCGGTATGATCAACTGGCCAGAATTTTGAGACCGCAGTAGACGTGATGGAGTATAATGTGTTAAGAGCTCGCCTAAGTACTGGGGAGCTAAACCATTTAGTGCTTTGTAAGTAATCAGCAAGATTTTAAAATGTATGCAATGTTTAATAGGGAGCCATTGCACTGTTCATCAGTCAGTCTGGCGTAGCATCGAATGTGACCGACTGAAAGGGAAGCCCATTTCTCTGCATTTCTGAGTTCTCGCCTCATCCCTTACCTGAACCCTGACAAACAGCTGTGACCAGTCACGGAAAGTAGGGACACAAGTCGGTTCTGGGGCATTTTGAGTTATTCACAGATTCTGAAAGTGTAGTCTTCAAGCTTTCCAACGATGTGTAACACATGGAAATCTGATAATATTTGGAGAAGTTGTGACCATTTGAAAGTAGGCACTCAAAACACCTTAATAGGGAGAAACGACCTATAAACATTGTGCAGTTCTCACCTGCTGGGAGTAACAATAGGGCTCATTTACATCTCATTTAGATAAGCCATACCCCCTGTAAAGCTGCATGGTTGCATAGCAACGACAGACCCAACAGGATGCATTGTGTAGCATTAGGACTTTTTTAACAGGATTCTGTGATAACCGTGACCATTTTGGTCACTATAATCATGAAATGAAATTTTCATGCCATTTCATCTCTAGTTATGATCAACTATGATAAACTAAAATCAAGTATAATCATGTGTTTTTATAGTATAATATGCAAAGTACAATTTTCTATAAGAAAAAAATATAGAATTCTATATATATTTTTATATTTATTCTATATTTTTCTATATTTTGTTATTTTCTCTGATATTTAAGGGTAACAAAGACTCTTTTAGGTCTAAAACAGTTTGGATAGTTATTAATACAGCGTTCCCACAGCTTGGTTAACTTCAAATTCAAGAACCTTTCAAGTACTTTTCAGGTCCAACTTTTTTTTTTTGCATTTATTTTTGGCCATATGATAGAGGTCGGATATTCTATTTGTCATATTTCTGTTTTGCATAAAACTGAAGAATATTCGGTACATCCTATACTGTATTCTAAAAGGATCTGATATTAACTTTTGCATGGATTTTATTGAAAAGAGCTTAGGCTCATGTAACCAGTCTATTTTTGCGATATTTCACGGTGTGTCTGCAGGGTATATACAGAACTTCTTAAGTTGAATTTAATACCTTTTTCTATCTTTTTTAATACCTTAAAAATATTTTTTAATACCAGCACGATTTCAAGCTGCAACTATAGTAGCGTAAATGAAATATCTTTCCAAATGGAATAACATATTGCATCACAATGTAACGAGGTCATTATAACTTAACATCAACTGCCCACAGAGATGAGAATAGAAATAAAGACAGAAGAGGAAGGAGACATCTTCTTCATAGATCATTAGTCAGTAAGTCTGATGTGTGAGCAATCTAAAAAAGAGGTGGCCGAGAAGTAAGCACAGGTGTTATTAAAATAAATTAAGCTGATACATTTAAGTAAAGCAGAGGGATTAATCAAGATGTCACAACGGGCCTTTGTCCATAGTTTTTAATCAGTGTCAAAAAGTAACAATTGCATAATGTTGGACATTTGAATGAACAGCTACGCATCAAAATTTGAACCAAATTTCCAAATTGAATCGAGAGCAATTTTCACGGCGCAATATTGATTTTTTTTCTTTTTAGTTTTAAATCATGAAGGCGAGTCAGTGGATATCACACAAAAACGCAATGTGCGCGAGAGTCGGTGAAGTCTCAAATCTAGTCAATTATTCACTACAGAAAGTGAAAGTAAAATCTGACAAGCTTTCGGCGCATATTCTCACAGAGACAAGAGATATCTCTTTATTTATATAAATCTGCTTTAACATATGCTGATAACGTATAGCCTATAACTGTCTGAATTTATATTCTTAATATTTCTCTTGTGGTCCATATTGTGAAACAAATTAGAAGAGAAGTATAGGCCCATTTCATGTTAAACAAGTTGTTTTTGAAATAAAGCTGCTCTTACTTTCTGATAATACTGATATTATTGTAGTGTTCTGACATATTATAGACTAATAATCATTTTAATTATAGGCCTATAATTCCTTGTTTAATTGGGCAAAATGTATTTAAAATATAGCTGCAAGCAGCAATTGCGGGGCCAAGCCCAGAAGGCACCGCAAGGACAGCAAATAGCTCAAACAGCAAGTACAGCAGCACAGCAAGTTCTGCAGCACAGCACACCGTTACACACAATTTTATAAAGTTGCCCAACACGGGACTCGAACCCACAATCTCTGGGTCTTGTGCCTGCAGTTTATCGTGTTGCGCCACTGGGCAGACATGCTTTCAAACAGCTGCCAAGGTTCCTTACTTAAAGTGAGAATCAACTTAGAAATAAGATTTTTTTTGTAAAAATTGCACTGCATGTAATATTTAAAAAGTTCAGATTAGATCATTCTCAGAATAATTTAATGTCTGGAACAGAAGCAAATTTTAGAATTAACCAATTGACATGCTAAGCTAGCTAGTATAAAGACACAAACACAGGCAAGGTCAACTTCAGAGACAAATTTCTCAGGAACGGTAGTAACTATCAAGAATCCGTTCAGTCATTTCTGTGCGGCTCAGTCCAAATATCATCTGAGCAAACTTTGGTTAAAATTGGGCAAAAACTGAAGGAAGAGTAGCAAAAAAACTGTTTTTCATTTGCGTCAATATGGCGGACAGTCAGATGTTGGGAAAATGACAAATGAGATATCGTTGAAATTGGCATAAAACAAGGAACATGATGACATAAAGAAATTAAATTTTGAACTTTGTTTTCAAAAGTTATAAGCCTTTTTGCAATAAAACCTTATATCTATGGAACACTAGGTGGCGCTGTTCTGAAACTTCTAATGTATGTTCAGGACATGCTGTCGGTCATGCATACCAATTTTTGTGCAGATATGTTAAATATTTTAAAAGATATTGCAATTTATGACAAAATCCAAAATGGCGGACACAGGTTTCATCCGATCCTAGCATATCTGGTATCCACGGATTTGGCATGGCACGAGGAATCCATAGACACCAAGATTATGATTTTCTGACAAAGCGTTCAGAAGTTATGAGCAGAAATAGCCATTTTCCATATCTCAAGACCTGTAGGAGGCGCTGTTCCCAACTTTGGCATGGACCCCCAGATCATGGGTCTGATGAAGCCTACCAAATTTTGTTTCGATTGATCAAAGTTTGGCCGATATACAGCTTCAGAACCAATTTTGGGTCGACCTCTTTAAGTTTGAGACAGTATAACTTTTGAATAAAGATAAATAAAAAAAATCTGTTCAGTCATTTCTGTGCGGTCTTCTCTAAAGTTCATGTGAGCAAATTTTGGACAAAATTGGACAAATTTTGAAGGAGGAGTAGCAAAAAAACTGAACACTGTACTTTTCAAAATGGCTGCTACTGTAATGGGCGGGGTTTTGATGTAAGAAGATCAATGTGATCAGCATGAGGAGAGGAATCAGGTGTACTAAGTTTCATTTTTCTACCTCAAAGGGTTCAAAAGTTATAACAGTTTCAATGTTGAAATTTTGAACTGGTGGTGGCGCTATGGAGTTGGGTGTAGAGACGCCAAATTTGGTCCAATTACATTTCATAAGAATCTCTACAATGTTGCCAAATTTCATAATTTTCCTACTTACGGTTCATAGGGCTGCCATTGACTCCCAATCGGGAAAAATAATAATAATAATAATAATAAGAAAACTAACAATTCCAAGAGGGGCTACAGCCCCTTTGGGGCTTGGCCCCTAATAAAGTAAACTAACAATTCCAAGAGGGGCTACAGCCCCTTCGGGGCTTGGCCCCTAATAATGAGGAGTAAGCTAATCTATCTATCCTTTTATAATGCAGCGTGTCGGTTATGCATAGCCTGCATTGATGCATTATGAAATTATCACGTGGGCAAATTAAATGTAATATCAATTTAATAATAAAAGTATGCCTACCCTAATAATAATAATAATCATAAATTGAAATGCTAAATCCTCTTGATATCAATAGCTGATGCATTTGATAGGCTATCTCTCTATTATAGGTTTTTCACGCATATTTCACTTGTATAGTGAGCAGACAAGTCGCACTCGACGATCCAAGCCATGGTGTGAGCACATAAACCGTGAGCTTTGGCTTTACATCGCATGCAATCTACTCGTACAGTGTGAATAGGTAACCTTGCTGATATCGCACACTGTATGCCCAGCTTTAAGCAACTTGCATATTTCGAAACAGCTCTTCAATGCCATCGTTCAAATAGAAAGAGTGGTGTTTAGTTGCAAGGTCTAAACACCACAGCACCTCAGCTCGCAATGTAGCGGTGGTGATAGGGCATAGCGTCTGCTGTCTGACGTCAGTCACGCACCTGTTGATGAAGCTGCTAGGACTAACGTTACTGCTGGAAGTGGTTTGAATCGGGAGAGCAGTCGGGGTTGAGGGCAAAGCAGTGGAGGATGAGGTCGTTGATGCATCCGTAGCGCAGAACATTGATATGGGAAGCTGCTCCCTATGTCCGCGCATCTTGGTGGCTATTTGATATTACATATGCGATTTGACGCCATTCACCCCCACCCAGGTTATATTAATTGTCTTCTTGCAGACGTGGCAATAAGCCTCGCGGCTGTTGCAAACTACTGGCCTAAACCAGTCTTTAAATCGTGAGTCCTCCAGCCAGAGGTCCGAAAACGTCTCGGTTACGGATGTAACCCTCGTTCCCTGAGGAGGGAACGGAGACGTAACGTTAGTGACTAACGAATGGGGGTTTCGCTTAGAAGCCTATCATCTTTGAGCTTAGAGAAAACGCCCAAGGCGTTCCAATGCCATGGGGCATGCGGAATTTGCATACGTATCTCCGCCTCACCGCGTGAGTATATAAGGAAGTACGAGGCAATATCGCATTATGTTACCTGCTTGAGGAGCCAAGACTGAACTCCTGCGTTCCAGGTAGCACAACTGAAGTGGCAACGGGACGTTACGTCTCCGTTCCCTCCTCAGGGAACGAGGGCTACATCCGTAACCGAGACGTTCCCTTTCGTTCAGTCACTACGACGTAACGTTAGTGACTAACGAATGGGGGTCCCAATATAATCCCGCCACTCAGCTGTCTTCCAGTGCCCTGCGTAAGTGTGAGTACCCTGTCGTAATACTAGTACACATATGACCCGCTAAGGGCTGCATATGGGAAAACTCTAGGGTACCAGCCGAAGGTGGATTTTTAACCCTAGGGGTGGCGGGGACACGCCAAGGGAAGAAACCTGCTCACTGCGGAGACTTACGGTGAAATACACGTGTGGGGGTCGCCGGAGGGAACCATGCACACGGGGCACCCAGCCGGACATGAGGGTCTGGGCTCGAAAGGGCAGACTGAACTGATGTCGGCGTCGACAGTGCTGGAGGAGCTCAGGGCTCTCGGGGAGCTCACCTGAGGAGAATATCGCACGTATCCAGTCCGTGGAGTGGAGTGGCGAGCAAGCGAAGACACCTGAGCCTGGCCCCTACCGGCCCCTCGGGGGGGCGAGTACATAGTCGGACACTGGCTCCACTCGGAGATTGTAGAATCTGGCGAATGTGTTCGGTGTCGCCCAGCCTGCAGCTCTGCAGATGTCTGCTAGCGAGGCGCCATGCGCTAGAGCCCAAGAGGAGGCCACACTCCGGGTGGAGTGTGCCCTCACACCAAGGGGACATGGACGACCTTGCTGCTGGTAAGCCAAAACAATGGTGTCCACTATCCAGTGAGACAGCCTTTGCTTTGAGAGAGCACTTCCCTTCCGCTCTCCACCATAACAGACAAAGAGCTGGTCTGAGGTCCTGAAACACTGCGTCATGTCTACGTAGGCGCGGAGAGCGCGTACTGGACAGAGCAATGCCAAGGCTGGGTCTGCCTCCTCCAAAGGCAGCGCTTGCAGGTTCACCACCTGGTCCTTAAATGGAGTGGTGGGAACCTTGGGCACATATCCAGGCCGGGGTCTCAGGATCACGTGAGAGTTAGCGGGCCCGAACTCCAGGCACGCTTCGTCAACCGAAAATGCCTGCAGGTCCCCGACCCTCTTAACTGAGGCCAATGCGGTCAGCAGAGCCGTCTTCATAGACAGGAACTTAATATCAACCGACCGCAAAGGCTCAAAGGGAGGCCTCTGCAGAGCACTTAAAACTACTGCGAGGTCCAAAGAGGGTACGAGAGGAGAGCGAGGAGGATTCAGTCTCCTCGCTCCCCTCAGGAACCTGATGACCAGGTCGTGCTGACTTACCTTTTTGTTCTCCAAGAGATCGTGGTGGGCAGATATTGCGGCCACATATACTTTGAGGGTGGAGAGAGACAGCCTTCGCTCCAACCCCTCCTGGAGAAACTCAAGCACGGACCCGATCGGGCATTCCCAGGGGTCTTCTTGGCGGGAAGAGCACCAGGTGACGAAGAGGTTCCACTTCAACGCATAGGCATGCCTAGTGGACTCTGCCCTAGCGGAAGTGATGGTGGCGACCACCGTAGGTGGCAGGCCACTCAAACCTGCCGGGTCCCGTCCAGGAGCCACATGTGGAGGTCCACAGGTCGGGACACGGGTGCCCCGTCTCTGAGTAAGGAGGTCCGGTCTCAGAGGAATAGGCCAGGGAGGGGCTGTCGCAAGGAGTATGAGTTCGGGGAACCAGGTCCGGCCCTGCCAGTACGGGGCGACCAAAAGGACCTGCTCCTTGTCCTCCCTGATCTTGCACAGGAGCTGTGCGAGTAGGCTCACTGGGGGGAACGCATATTTGCGTAGGCCCCGCGGCCAGCTGTGCGCCAGTGCATCCGTGCCGAGCGTGCCCTCGGTCAGGGAATAGAACAGGCTGCAGTGGGAAGAGTCGTGGGAGGCAAACAGATCTACCTGTGCGTCGCCGAACTGTTCCCAAATCAGCTGGACCGACTGGGGATGGAGTCTCCATTCTCCCGGGAGAGGCTGAAACCGCGAGAGCTCGTCGGCTGCGTGGTTCAGGACCCCCGGAATATGGACAGCACGAAGGGACCTCAGGCGCTTATGACTCCATAAAACGAGATGGCGGGCGAGTTGAGACATACGGCGGGAGCGTAGACCGCCCTGGTGGTTGATGTACGCTACTACGGCCGTGTTGTCTGTCCGGACAAGCACATGTTGACCCTTCAGCAACGCTCGGAAGCGGTGCAGGGCGAACCGTACTGCCAGCAACTCGAGGCAATTGACATGCAGGAGGCGCTGGGGTCCTGTCCAGGAGCCCGCGGCTGCTTGTCCATTGCACATGGCACCCCAGCCCGTGGCAGAGGCATCCGTCGATACGACAACATGCCTGGAAACTCATTCTAAGGGCACACCGGCCCGTAGAAAACTGAGGTTCGACCACGGGGTGAGCGTCTGTAAGCAGGCCCGAGTCACTTGGATCCGGAGCGTGCCAGACTGCCATGCCCATCTCGGGACTCGATCGCAAAGCCAGTGCTGAAGCGGTCTCATATGAAGCAATCCGAGCGGCGTTACCGCGGCTGCAGATGCCATATGCCCCAGGAGCCTCTGAAATAGTTTCAGTGGGACTGCACTCTTGCTCTCGATTTGACGGAGGCAAGTCAGCAGAGACTGCGCGCGCTCGCTCGTAAGCTGCGCGCACATGGCGACCGAGTCGATCTCCATACCGAGAAAAGAGATCCTCTGCACGGGGCAAAGTTTGCTCTTTTCCCAGTTGACCCGAAGGCCCAGACGGGCTAAGTGGTGGAGAACCAGATCTCTGTGTCCGCACACCTGCTCTCGAGAGTGGCCCAGTATGAGCCAGTCGTTGAGGTAGTTCTGGATGCGGACCCCGTGCTGCCGAAGGGGCGCAAGGGCTGCCTCGGCAATCTTCGTGAAGACGCGAGGGGACAGAGATAGCCCGAATGGGAGAACCGCGTACTGATATGCCCGCCCCTCGAAAGCAAACCGTAGGAACGGTCTGTGTCGAGGAAGGAAGGAGACATGAAAGTAGGCGTCCTTCAGGTCGATCGCTGCAAACCAATCGTGAGGACGAACGCATTCGAAAAGGCGTTTCGCAGTCAACATCTTGAACGGAAGCCGGTGAAGGGATCGGTTCAAGATGCGAAGGTCCAGGATTGGCCGTAACCCACCGGTTTTCTTGGGTGCAATGAAGTAGGGGCTGTAGAACCCCGACTTCATTTCGGCTGGAGGGACAGGCTCGATCGCACCCTTCGCCAGCAGGGTGGCAATCTCCGCACGCATGACGGGGGTATGGGCCCCGGTCACGGTATAGCGGACTCCCCTGTAGCGGGGAGGAGCCTGCGCGAACTGAATCGCGTAGCCGCGCCTGACGGTCCGCGCGACCCAGCGGGACAGCCCCGGAAGCTGAAGCCATGCTTCCAGAGACTGCACCAACGGGGTCATACGGACGGCAGACGTACCCAGGGTGGGGCAGCGAGGCAGCGTTACCGGCCCGGACAGGGGAGGCTGTTGGCCGTCCCGGGGTCGGGGCCCGGTTAACGGCTGCGTCCTGACAGAGGAGACCAGGGAAGGACGCACGTTCCACTGGGGTCTGCTCTGCCAGGAGGCTGGCGACAGAGAGGGATGCGAGTGGCGGGACCCGTGGGTGGCGCACACCGTCATCACCGGTCTCTGGGTCCTCAGAGACAGGAACATGAGTTCTTCCCAAGCGCTGCTAGCCCGGGGGCCAGCAGCGGAAGGATTTTCCCCCGGCCCTCCACCGGGGGAAGGAGAGGCCCTGCTGCCATCCCCTGGGAAGAACTGGAACCCATCTCTGAGTTGTCCACCTCCAGCCTGGCGTTTAACCAGTCTGGGGAGCGGACTGGGCGACATCCTCAACCACCTCCACGGCGCGGCCCAGGTGAAGGCTGCTGCTGGGGCCGGGCGGACTGAGGCGACTGAGCCGGCGGCTGGTGCAGCAGCTGGCCGCCGGGGCAGTACGTGTTACAGCCTCAGTCTGCTCTGGGGCGGCCGAGAACCGTTGGGCGCAGTTCTCAGCCGCGCCGCCGAAGAGGCCAGCCTGGGATATGGGTGAGTTGAGGAGGCGGGCCCGCTCAACGTCCTCCACATCACCAGGTAAGGCCAGGTGTTCCCCCGGACCACAGCTGTGGACATCGCCCGACCCAGGGAGCTTCACAGCCACACCACGCCACGTCAAAGCCCTCTGTGGACACCGTAGTGCGCAACAGAGAGTTCAACAGTGGGTGGGTGGGTGGGGGGGGGGGGCAAAACTCAAGCAAAGCCAACCTCTTTTGTGTTGTAAATAGTTGTGTGATGTATAAATAAATGTTGTTTATATTTATTTATCAAATTTATTTATTTATTGTCTATGAGAACACCATGTATCCGTAACACCCCTGCTCCGCGACACTAGTAGTTTCGGGAGGTCTACCAACCCCCCTGAAAAAATCCTAAGGGAAACACTGCATCGTGTTGTCTGAGCTTTTATAAGCGCTAAGTTTCTGTACAAACTGAAAAGATTATCAGTGCAACATGACTGATGCCGGTTTATTTATTGTGCACGAGTGGCGCGTGAATCCCCGTACTCTGCATGCGTTCACCAGCATGATCCAAATGTGTGATAAGATTTCCATGAGCCATTCCTATCATGACCGATAATAAAATGTGCGACACATTCAAATTCTATTGAGAATTTAGCACTTTAAATGCTGGAGGATACCAAACATGATCTAAAACATTAAAAAGGCAGATAAAAAGAGGAACATTTATTATAAAGCTTTTTTAACTATTTGTGAACCCCCTAGAATTAATCACGGCTTACTGTATTCATTGTGGTAGCCTAAATTGACTAACTTGTAGAATTTATAATTTATAATCTATTATGGGAATAGATTTTTCTCTATGGATTTATATTACAACTGACATGTTGTAGCTACTGTTTCTATGTGTAGGTTGCTATTTTTCATACTGTAACAAATATAATATAGCTATAGTAAAAAAAAAAAAAAAAAATGTGGTTCTCATTTGTGAAACTCAGACCAGATTTTTATTTGCTGTTGTACATTTTTACCAGATAAATAAGCTAATGTTCAAACTTCAAACCAAATCCTTGAATAATTTGCTTTTATATAGCCTAATGCCAAAGCAAATTTAAGAAAATATTATCTGGAAATATTTATTTCATATTCAGTTTTTTTTTCTCCACCCACTTGCATAATGAATCATTCATTTCAGATTTATCACTTTTCACAATGAATATAACTCCAAAGCAACATGTTTCATTATTTTCAGAACTGTAAAAAAAAAATTTAAAATCTGAAAAAAAAAAAAAAAAAAAAAAAAAATTCTGTCACCAATTTTAGAATGCACTGTGTTTTTAATTAAAGAAATGTTACTAGTGGAAAAAATACATTTAAAAAAATTTATATCGTGATTTTTATTTTATTAATTCTTTTTTTGTGCTACTGGTTAATAGCACACCACTGCTGAAGATCTCATTAAAGAGCTGCAGCAGGACATCACTGAGCTGAAGAGGAGAAACACTGAGCTGGAGCAGGAAATCCCTGAGATGAAGAGGAGAAACACTGAGCTGGAGCAGGACAACACTGAGATGAAGAGGAGAAACACTGAGCTGGAGCAGGAAATCCCTGAGATGAAGAGGAGAAACACTGAGCTGGAGCAGGACAACACTGAGATGAAGAGGAGAAACACTGAGCTGCAGCAGGACAACACTGAGATGAAGAGGAGAAACACTGAGCTGGAGCAGGACAACACTGAGATGAAGAGGAGAAACACTGAGCTGGAGCAGGACAACACTGAGCTGAAGAGGAGAAACACTGAGCTGGAGCAGGACAACACTGAGATGAAGAGGAGAAACACTGAGCTGGAGCAGGACAACACTGAGCTGAAGAGGAGAAACACTTTATGTGATGGTATGTGAATGTAAGATTTTTTTAAGAAAAGTGTTAAATTATTTTAAGCATCTGTGATGTGCTGGTGATTACCACATTATAAAATAAAATAATGTAATTTAAAGTTATTTCTTCAACTGTCATAACCAGTTAAAGAAGTATCATGTGAACTTTAGTGACATGTAAGGCACATGACGAAACTATCCCTGTGCAAACTCTGTTTGAATTTGAATAT
This sequence comes from Gobio gobio, assembly GCF_949357685.1. NCBI lineage: Eukaryota > Metazoa > Chordata > Actinopteri > Cypriniformes > Gobionidae > Gobio > Gobio gobio. The sequence goes on along the minus strand of NC_137117.1, from coordinate 3,922,030 downwards.
CTTTATTGTTCACCGGAGTGGAAATTTGTCTTTAGCTCACCAACACAAAACATCTACAGAGAAACTAACAGGAGAAGGGGCTCTATAGCGCCTGCCAGATTTCAGCGGCTCAAACTGGCTGAAGAGAGGATGGGAGATATCTGTCAGAAAACTCCTCGCCTTCTTCTTTGCCCTTTCTGTCAAAAGTTCTGTTAAGGACTTCTGTGGTTTACCAACTATTTTACTTGCCATTGACACAATTCTGGAAAGTTTATTCTTAAATCTACAATTTTTTGTGACCATACCAGGCAG